>NC_071536.1:31996536-32296536 GCF_026979565.1 Vidua chalybeata | reverse complement strand
GGACAAGCAGGTGGAAGCATGATGAGAGCTTTCAGGCTCTCATTTGCAGAATTGCTGTTCCTTTTAGGTCACATTTGTTAGACAATCAAAGTTCACATCTATTGTCTTTGAGTTAGTTCAATATTTAGCGTCCATATAGGTTGGTTATCTTTTTTCAGAGTTTTTGTAATGCCAGGGAGCAGCTGATACAGTGAGAGTCAGAGGTGCAGGGACCCTGCAGAGTCTGATTCATCTGCTCATATCCTGTATCCTCAATGACTTGCATGGATATTCTTATAAGAAAGCCACTGAGATAATCTGGCAGGCAATTAATTTAATCACTGTCATTCATTTTCTGGCTGCTGACTGTTAAAGGGATAGGTGAAAAATAAGGATGAAAGGAGGCAAAAGCTCTATTTTTGGCTCCTGGTTTTTATTCCTTTCAGCTGCTGTTACAAGTACCTTATTATTTAGACTAGCCAGTAGGGACTTGTAATTCAGTAGACATGACAATGGATCCTAGCTAATCTACATAAACAACATAGGGCATCACTGACAGTACAGTCATCTGTTATTTTTATCAGTTAATTCAGGAAAAATTATGGTGAAGTATACCACTCTTAAGTTTTCACAGGAGAGGCATGTCAATGACCAATTTTTCACCCACCAGCTATTTCTCTTGGTGGACTTTAACAATAGCTTTGGCCTTAATTTGAGAATACAAACACTAGTAAAACACAGAAGCTGTATCCTCCTTCGCACCAGTCTGTGGGCACGGCCCAGGTGAGCTCCTGAATTATTTATATTTGAATAACCAAGACTGCAACCCCTGTGTGCTCTGCTGGCAGTGGTGGAGGCTGGGAAAGGGTGAATGCAGCTCACAGTACAGTGTGAGGTTAATGCACAACTTCTGTTGAATGTTTAGGATGCAGGAATTATGGGACGGGAGAACAAAATTCTCTCTTGATTGTTTCACTTAAGTGCTTCTCTGGGGCACTTATCACATTAGAAAATACGAACCATGATCCAAGAAATAAGTGTTATAAATAAATCCCTGGAGGAAATTTTTACTGCCATTGTCTGCAAATAGGACCATTATCCATAATGGAGGAAGCAACTGGAGAATGCACGGGTGAAATACTTTGTGGTTATTTAGGTTTAGTACCTTCTATGCCTATCTGTCCCCAGCCTTTGCTATGATAATTGCAGGGAGCTATCATGAATGGATCATTGATTACCATATATGACTGAAAGCAGCCAGGCTAGGGAGCAATGTTAAACATTGATCATTTGTATGTCAGTGTTTGATGGCACTGCATCATGACAAGAAAACAGTGTGGGGATTTTTTCCCTTAAAACAAGACAAAAAGATGGTTGATACCAAGGCATGGTATTAATTACTCATTGCATGGTACCTTTGTAAGTTCCCATTTCAAGAACTCTTGCTGCCATCTCTAAGGTACAGAGCTGGCAGTTGCTAATCCACTCTTGCAGATAATAAGTAATGTTGTGCTTTCCAATTTATTCTTTTTGGGAATAGGTATAATCACATATCTCCAAGAAGTTTATTTTGCTGTGCTGGTGGCTCACACAATGCTGCTAATTGATCTGTTTACTAAAGCATCTCTTGCCTCAGCATCTGTGAGCTGCTGCCACTGACTGGATGCATGAAATAAACCAGGGTGATAACATCAGACTTTTGTTGCTTCTAATTTGCCTCATGTGTACTTACAAATGTCCTGTGACTGTATACCTACTCACAGCTGTAACACTTGTTTTCAGTTGTATCAGGAAAGCTGGTTTAAGTAGGATTGGCATAAAGCCTTCTGGATACAGTCTTTTGAGCCTACTTCCAAGGTTTTTGCCTTTAACAAACAACAGAGAAAACAACTTCCAAGTGCTCTAAATGTAGCACGACCATCTGTTGGCTTCAGAAATGAGCTAAGTAATAGTGATGTCTTTTCTGTTATATGTCTTGGAACCAAAGAATACTTAAATTGCTTCTCTTTTTCTTTCCTTATTATTATTATTTTAAATTTCAAGTAATTTCTAATACCTGTATTTTGGATTTGAGCAAATGTCAAGGGACACTTCTAATGGTCATTTCAGCTGCGTCTGGAAAAGGGCACAGAGATTGGCAAAGGGGGTGATGGGTGTAGGGGGGGGAAAGAGCAAGATTACAGTGTCACTATTCTGGTCTAAAAATCTCCAGTCACTGACTATTTCTTGTCTGCCTCTCCTGGTAAATGTCACTGTGCAGACACTGATCAGACAGTCGAATGCTTAGGAGTTTATTTTGAGTTAATGGGCTGGTGGAAGTTGAGACTGTGCAACATGATAAAGAAAACTATTTTTCTTTGCAGAAGTATCAATTTCCACAATGCAGCCACACCTTAGGAAAAGAGGAGGAGAAATGAACTCAATTTATGGGAAGCCCCTATACACAGTTACCAGGAACAAGGAGGGAAAGGAAAACAAGAGTAACTCCTGTTTGGAGAAGTGTGTTTTGATGTACCTTCTGTATCACAATGACTGTAGCTGAGTACAGAACTGATTTACACCATGCATTTGAAAAGGAAACCCTAGAGACTAGGCATACATTTTTTGGCCAGATGTCCCAAAACACTGTTGATAAGGGACTTGGAAAAAGATTCTATATACATCCCATCATGTAGGTGCAGAGTTTGTGGTAATTGGGCATGGGGCTGGGGCCAAGCCTCATCCCCAGTGGGCACAGCTGTGAGAAGCAGTGAGCAGCACTGGCAGCAGTGAGCCATGGAGTGCCCAGGGGCACTGAGCAACCACCAAAGAGAACACAGGGCACCCAGGTGCAGTGCATGAACATGAGGGTATAAAAGAACAAGAAGGGCCAAAGAACAAGAAGGGCCAACAGTTGATGCTTTCTGGAGTGGTGTTGCTCTGTATGTGTTGAAGCCTTCTGAACTTGTATGATGATACTTTGTGTATCATGGCTGTCTCAACTGTGACCTGTCATCTTGAAGGCAATGGAATATCTATGAGGATAATGCAGTAGGAAATGCAGCCTGAAAGGAGAAAGAACCTTTCATTCAAAGCCTGTGAGTTCACTATTTATATTCAGCCATTCCCAGAAAACCGACTGAAGGAGGAATCAAATAGAGTTTTATGACTTCATAACTTTTACAAGTCTCTTTAAAGCTCTTCATTATTATTCACTCTTCAAAGGCAGTCTGTGGCATTGCAGACTATTAAAGGAGCAGTCTGGAAAAAGCAAGCTTTGAGGACCAATTACTAGACAGTGAGACTACAAAATGCATTTATCTGTTACCTTATCAAGACTGGCTAAAGATTGATTTGGAGAGGAGTGTCTGCCTTCACAACATTCACTGCTGATAAATCGCCTGTCAGAAGTCCTTGGGGAATGTGCATATGACTAAAATTAATACGCTCATTGTGGTACAAATGACATCCATGGCTCAGGTTGGTGAAAAGCAGTGTCCTTATCCTTGCTACATCTTCAGCATAAGTCAGGGTAAGTAATATCTGCCTCCATTCCTTGTAGTTCCAGGTTACTCCTGAATGCTGTAGTCTCTGAATAATGTCTTGTAACTTAGCACAAGAAGACCTAGGAGGACTACATGATATCTTCCTATTTATCCCCTTCTTAGGGCCAATACTCTGCTTGACAAATTAATGTGGGATATGGTTTAACTTTCAGGTTTTAATAATTTAATTTTGTGTATGCGTACTGCAATGTTCTAAGGTTTCCATTAAGTATGTATTTGTTTCCTCTCTGTCCCTCCCTTTGTTGCCCCTTATTATAGAAGTGTTTGTGTCTGGAAAGCAGGGATTGGTCAGTATGGTGGGAGTTGTTCTTGTTGTTGAGTGGACTTATTTAAAGGAGAGCTGGTCTTGCTATCATCTGTAAAGATGCCTGGGCTCTGAAATTAGAAAATCATCTAATTTCCTTTGCAATATTCATAGTTAGATCCTTCTGACAGACTATGGTCTATCCTTAGCTCTCATATATGTCACCCTGACTGCTGAAATTTCTATTATAAGTCAGCCAAGTAATAGCTTTAAAGTAAAGTTTTTAATAGTAAGAGGAGCAAGGTAAGAATATGTGTGCATGTGCATGTATGTGATGTGGGAGACAAGGATCAAAGGAATTAAGGGATGTCTGTCTCCATTAGGAAAAGCAAGCTCTGCATGACTCAGAAGGTACCTTCCAACCCTTCCCATATTCCTAGTTTGAATGACAGTTCATATTGCAATTCTTTTTTAAAAACAAACATTGGCATAAAATGATGTCTTTTTTAGCACTAACCCATTTAACAGCAATCATAGTAGCAGCTCTGTCAAGAGCCTTTGCTGCAAGAAGAGTTGGTATATGCAGTTTGCTGGAGTGGCTGACGAATTGATTGACTGAAGCAAAAAAACTTGTTGGGAAGAAAGAATATGTGACCTGGACTTTTATGTGGTTAAGCTACTAACAGCCCCTGGTGTGTGCCAGTGGGACAGGGAAGGAAGGAGCAAGATGAGATGGGCCCCAGTGAGTACTGGTAGCAAAGCCAGCTGCTGGGCTGTAAGCTCCTTGAGAAGGTCTGCCCCGAGGTTCCGAGCTCTTAAGGCCTTTGGAATGCTCCTAGGTGAGCGTGGCTCAGCTTGTGACCTGTGCAATGCTTTCCTGTGGCTCACCACTGCTTCCCTGGAGCAGACAGGGAGCAGGTGAGGCAGGAGGAGCAGCCCACAGGGCTGAATCAGCCCCCAGGCCTGCCAAGGGACAGGCACTCAAGTGTTGCTGCTGCTGCTGAGATGGGGGGCTGCCAAGTACAGCCCTGAGTCTCTGGGTGAGGCAGGAACAGGATGGTGCTTCTGGTGATCACTGCTAGGAGGGCAGGGAAGGGAATGCCCTGGGGTGGGAGAGGGTTTTGTGGAGCTCAGAGACAGACATGTCTGCAGGTAGGCAAGTGGGAAGAAGAATCTTCATTCCCAGAGCCATTAGCTCGCCACAGAAGAGCTGAAGGCTGGAATGCTCCCTTCAGTATCCTGCCAAATGTGCCTGAGGAGTCAATGTATTTTTCCTCCTCTTTTTTCATCATATGGGCTTGCCAGACCAACAATTATCTCAAGTAAAAAAAAAAAGGAGCCCCAGGAGGTAAGTCTTGAATGAACTTTGACTTCATAGGACCATTGGGTAAGAGACAGCAATGGATGCTGCCCCTCTGTGCACAGACTGTATGAAATCAGTGGGAACCAAGGATTTGACTCTGCAGGGTTGATTTTCCATACTTATTACTTTACCACAATGTAGCCAGGTGAGGAGATCCAGCTGCCATAATAGTTTCTGGGAGGAAGAATCTACATGACTTAGAGACAGCCCTTGTTTGGTTTCTGAGTCTTTTTTATTCTGCTTTGCTCTGCTTGTATTTGCTAAATGCTGGACTGTAATTGTAATGGAGACTGTCACACTGGAACAGGAATTTGAGAGAGTCACAGCAGATTTACTGAGAAGTTCTTGTGGACACTGCATAGAAGAAATTGAGGTAGACCGTAAAAGTTGTGGTTCATTAAAGTATGAATCCAAGACACAAACAAAAACTTCTCTTCCATTTTCAGACTCAGTTGGAAAACTAAAATTGCTGAAAAATATTTTTCTTTCCTTAACAACAGCAATTATTTTTTAATGCATGTGTCCTGGCTATTTCACATAATTATTTGGATTTTTTTCCTTTAATATTTCCCAAATATTTCTAAACCTTTGAACAAAGGTTTTGATTGTAGGTAAGTTTCAATAATAGCTCTGTACATTATGAACAGCAGCATAAGAATTAGTCACATGAAAAATACAAGATCTCCATTTTAGACATTACAGACTTATTTACAAAGTCAGTCCTAATCCTTCACTGTGTGTGCACACAGACATACTAAGTGTAGATGGACTGCATGAATTTATCTATCACCTGGCACCAGAGCAGTGCTGAACCCACAAACAGTCACTTGTAGCTACTTCAGTTTTTTTTCAGTGCATGGGATTTGAAAGACTTGATCTTTAGTCTGAGAAAGGAAAGAACCAAAATAATCCTTGTTTCTCCCTCTTTTTCCCCCCTCTCCTCTGTCTGCCTCTTTCCAAGGATTTATATTCAGATTGGAACCACAAGTGGTTTCATTCTGTCCTCAGATCTCCCTGCCCCAGAAATATTGTGGGAATTCAAAAAAGCATGAGATAAAGTGCTTGCATTGAGTAGTGTTATGAATTAGTGATGCATGATGATAATAAAGAATAAGGGATGTAAAAATGCATGTGTAAACTAGTAAAAATTTTGTAGTTCTAAACGAAGTCCTTTTGCTTTGTAATTATTTTTATTTAAACTGAAATTGTTATAGTTGTTTATTTCATGACCAGAATCTGGTGTGTGATTCATAGCACTATCAAAGCAAACAAGTGCTAACTTTATGATTACTTCCCACCTTGTTAAATAATTTAGAAACCACTTTATTAACTTTAAAAATTAAACATTAACATTGCCTTCTGCAAATAGTAAAATCTATTTAAATTGCCTTTGGGAATATTTCCCAAGAGTTTCTTTGCTAGTCATTCCATAACAAAAAATGATCTTTTACTTGTGACCAGCTGCCACATAGAGAAACACTGAAAGCTGCTTCTGACTTTTCCCAAGAAAGTTTATTTATCAGTGACTGAGACAAAACCAGTGCTTTTGTGTATATGTAAAAAGCCCTATTTTAGATCATGTAGGCTATACATACCCATTTTACATAAAATCCACATTACCCTGTCACATTTTCTAGGATTCAGGAGTCATCTATCTCTCCCTCTCTCATATTTTCAAAGGGAAAGTTTTCTCTGATGATTTAAATAGAAATAGTGTGCTTTCTGTTAAGATCATATTCATCAAGGCACGAAGAATAAACATTTTAACAGTTCCTCTAAGTTTTATTTGCACAACACACTTAATTGTTTTACAGAGTAGTTTCATAGTATTAATTTTCCTACATTTAACATATATTTAGGGATTTTTGTTTGTCTCTTTCTTTAGCTGAGGCAATATATGGCACGAATTTTCATTCCACCAAAACAAAATCTACTGGAATACAGGCAGTGAAACCAAAGTTTTCCGAGATCAGTAGTTCTAAGCAGACCTCACCAGCTAAACTCCTTCAAGCCTGGCAACCCTGAGAATCCAAGCAGGCATTTTTTTCCAGATATCTCTGCATTGGGAAGTTTAAGAGCCCAGTTCTGAGTAGCCAGTAACATAATGCTACTGGGGGAAGAGAGCTTATATCATATATGAAAAATATTTTGATTATTTCCTTCCATTAGATCAGCTCCATCATCCAAGCCAGACATTAATTTCTTTCTTTGGATTCTTCATTAAATGCTCAGTGATTTTTTTTTTTTTTCCTGAGTGTCTTGAGCTTGGAATGCTTATATTTACTCAATCCATTTCATTTAGGACCAGAGGGCAAAATGCTGATCAGCAACCTCATGACAGTGGTCACCTTATGATCTCTTGGTTTCAAAACCTGTAGCTTCCTCTGTGGACAATCATGTTTTTCTTCTCTCCCCTGCTCCATGACCATAAGCACTGCATGCTCACCCTGGGACCCAAAGCTGTCAGCCTGGGTTTTTTTCTCCCTGTTGATGTAGAATGGGGACATAACCCAAACCCAAGAACAGGTTGCTGCACTGGCCCTAAAGGTCCAACAGAGGCTGCTGATAACAAATTGGGGTCTTTGTCTTAAAGCTGGCTGTTCCCAGGCTTCTGTGGAGGTAGAGAGCTGAAGAGTGGAGTTCTGTCTGCTTAGTACAAGGTGCATGGGGTGTTGTGGTACACAGATTCAAAGAGCAACAAGTGATTTAGTCTGACAGCTTTCCTCAGCTGTCAAAAGTCAGACTTCCTATACAATCTGTGGTGAGAAATAGTCCTGACACAAAAACAAAGCTAGCCAGACATGGTGCTTAAATTAGGCACTCCAGCAATCTTGTATCTCAGCTCTCTGGTTATGAAGGGGAGACAAATATACTTCCTGCAGATTTTATTTGTGTTTGGGAGACCGTATCCCTCAATGCATAGAAATGGCAATTCTGCTTTGCCTTTCTGCTGTACTCAGGAGAAAGGTCTGCAGTACAGATTTGTGAAGTCTTCTAAAATCTGTTTTTAAAACATTTTTGAGTATATAATGCAGAGATAATAACTAAGAAATACTCTGTGACTTGTCATCTATTGTTTCAAGTTCTGGCATCAGTCCTGAAGCCCTCATGCAGGCTGACTTCTGGGAAGTGGGAATTCAAGTTCACTAAAGGTAAAATGTTCCAACAATATATATTTAATTCAGTTCTTGAGGAAAACAATGCCGCCTTTCCCACTGCTCTGCTTGGTGCAGCTGCTGCTACTGATTCTAGTGGTATTTTGAGGTGACTTAGAAAAAAGCAAGGAAAAATAAGATTAAATTGGACATTAAAATTTAAAATAATATGAAGGCAAAGTACAAATAATTTAAAAATTCATTCAAGTTTATCTAGAGAATTATGCTCTCTAATCATGGAAACAAATAAGTGTGGGTTTGGGAACATCATTAGACATGTCAAAAATACAACCACTGAGCAGGAAACAAAAAATCATTCATTCATCAGATCTACTGTGAATGAGCTGCTA
The DNA here is from genome assembly GCF_026979565.1 of Vidua chalybeata. Lineage (NCBI taxonomy): Eukaryota > Metazoa > Chordata > Aves > Passeriformes > Viduidae > Vidua > Vidua chalybeata. Next base: position 32,287,900 of record NC_071536.1, on the reverse strand, counting down.
AATCACAACTAAACTGAAATTATTGTGGAATGTTTTGTCTAATAATTTAGACAGTTGAATCTAGAAGTGGAAGCTCTGTTTTCTTTCTTCTCTAGTAGCATAAGTCTGTTAAAATCCTAATCTTCTTGAAATCAGTAAGAATTTTAATCTTGATTGTAGCAAATTTATGGATTTACCCCTGGTTCTTGCTGCTGTAAAAGAAATATCAGTACTAGTGATTCCAGGTGCCAAAACTTCTCAGGAGCAATGAAAGAGAATTACTGGAAACTGAATAATTTGATAAGTACTCAACAAGGAGGAAAGACAGGTATAGAAACCAACAGCTCTCACATGGAGTAGATTACGTGCCTGAGATGGGAGGGAGAAACAAATGCATCTTGACAAATGCTGAGCCTCTTCCACTGCAGGTGGGAAAATAGAGAGGGAAAGTTTATGAGAAAGAAGAACAAACAGTAATTCACAGGCTCTACAAAAAGGCAAGTGAATGTGTGGAGAGGTGTAGTATGATATAAGTTCAAGAGGATGAAAAAAAAAAAAGGGACAGAAAAGCAGCCCCAGTTTTACACAGACAGTGGTTAAATTTTTAGTGGGGATCAGAACTACAGAAAGCTGAGTTTCTGTCTGTTCTGTATTGCATCAGCAAACCATCAAAGACTGTTTCATATAAAATAAGGAACTGAGATTTGATCTTTTGCTGGGGGGAAAAACACCAAGTGCAAAACCACAAGAAACTTCCTGTTTGGTTTATTAAAGTGAACCCCCCAAAATAAAGACTTATTTCAGTTGGAACAGGCCTACTAGAAGTTTGTTGCTAGAAGTGGAAGTACCATGGGAAACACATTCATAATCAAGAAACTGAAATGTCCATTTTCTAAAGCAGAACAAGAAGCAGTAACAAGGACTGTGAACATGGCATTAAAAATTCTCTTTTGTATGAGGGTTGTCCAGAATGCTTTCTCAGAGAGGACAGAAGTGTAATTGCCATAATTCCCACGAAGTGCATATGACCCAAATGATTGTGTTGGAGTTGCTACTGAGTGTTTCTGCTGGGAGAGAATTTAATAATTTATATAGATCCAGCTTAGTAGCAGCTTTTATTTTTTCTTAGAATGGAATCACCTTGGTAAAAGGTTCAAGCAGACATGGTATAGGTGTGGAGTGAAGCACAAACATTTTAGTCAGATGTGTATAACAACCTTTGACCATCCATTTTGTTTCCCGTTAATACTTGGCATTAACTGAGAGGAAGGTGAAATTCCAGCTCGTCTGAGGTCTGCATTTATTGCCCAAGACATTCAACGTCCAAACTTTTTAATGGATATCTGATTCTGCAAGTGTTTTACTGTTTCTAGTCAGGCTTTGAGGTTTCCCAGCTCTCTGAAGAACAAGCAGTCGTGGCTGGAGGGGCTGAGTGGGGCTGACACGTTTACCGGCAGGGATGGGTTTTCCTGTTGTGTTCGATGCATTTGACAGTGACATCTGGTGACCAGTTATTTAAGTGCAGGTGCTTCAGGGCTCTGCTCTGCTTTACCTCCGCTGTGACAAAAAGTCCGTGATCTGAAGCCAAGGTCTCCTAGTGCCTCCCTCCTCTCGTCACTGGTTGGATGCCCTACAGAATGGATAGAGCAAATTGGACCAGAGCAGCTTAGGGCTTTCATAGTCTTTAGTGAAGTCTCTGCATTCTGCTTTCATCCCTTGTAGCACTTGTCTGGTGTAAATGCATTCAAGGAGCAGAGGAAAATCCCTGAGCATTTGTAATAACCTTCCTGCTTACTTTTTGTTTATCCTGAGATGCTTGGCAGTAGGGACTTGCTCACCTTTTGTTCTGGCAAACATGACAGAGAAGACTATTCCTAATTTCTACACTATAAAACAAATCTCATTAAAATGAAGACAATAAGAGCAAGTAAACAGGGAGAATTGTGTCCTAACATTGTTGGCATGCAGATTGTTTGCTCTTGACAGGCTTTTCACAGGATAGGGAGAATGTGGATAAAGGCACATACAGGTTTTAAGCAACCTTTTCATTCGGTAAGCATGGACATCCCTTTCCGGGCTGTTCAGAGCCTGCAGTAGCTGCCCAGACTCCTCCTGCTCACCAACTCATCCTGCCTATTCCTTGGGTAAAGCTGGGAGAGGAGTCATGGCTCTTTCTAAGTCTAATCAATAAAGTAAACTGTTCCTGCATTGCAGAAAGGAAGCAGCTTATCCTTTGAGGCCTGCTTTATGTTGCTTCATCTTTTGCAAGATAAAACAGAGTCAGAGATATAACCCTGGACTCCAGCCTCAGGTCTGAATGTTGTTGAGTTTGGGATTTGGGCTAATACTGAAGCATTCCTAAAGTTCAATTTCATCTCATGAACTTCAGTTTGTTCTTCAAATCAAGATTTTAGTCCATGTCTACCCATGTTACTGGTACTTGAGCTTGCAGATATTATTTATCCCTTTTCCCCTTTAAAAGGGGCAGGTCTGAGGGTGTAAACCCAACTTTCCACACATTTTGATTTTTTTTCTGGAAGTAAATCAACAGTGAAGCATTACCTGTGAGCAGCCCTGGTGAGCCTGCAGGTAACTGCTTTGGCACCACACTGCTGTCTAGCCATTAACCATTCAGCTTTTGCTTTTTTCTTTCTTGCCAACTTTATGTAATAATGCCCAGACTCCAGCAACAAAATGCTTGTTTGTTCCTGCAGGCCTGGAATTGCTGACTTTCCATCTCTGTGATCTGCACCATAGGGCTGTGCAATTCTCTTTGCATGAAAACTTGTTCTCTGTAATTGGCATTAACTTTCTATTCTGTGTTACCTAAAACTTCAGTACCATACACCTTGGACCAACGTTTTTATTACAATACTAAGCAGAGCTGGGATTAACACAGGCTTGAAAATTATATCCGTCTTCAGTAGTATAAACAATTGCTGCTTCTTACCTACCTAACAGTTATTCTTTTAATCTCAATTTTTCCCACTTAAATAATTAATATCCCTTGAGGCAGTGAAAGCAATTTTTGATTAAGTGTATTGAGATTAGTTCCAATGCACTGAGTGTGTCTAAAAATCCAGTTATTTTATTGAAGACTCTACAGATTACCACAGTCCAGTGTGATAAAACCATGTGGAATTCTATCACAGTTTTATTTTTCCATCCTAGATTTACTCATTCTATAATAATTGTACTAAAGCCTTGAAAAGTGTCAATAATATCCTCTCATTTGCTTCATTTAAAAATACACATAGCATGTTTTCTTTTGCTCTGGGTACAGAACCCTAGACAGTCAAAAAGATATTGCTTGAAAAGAGACATTTTGTGTGTTTGAGGGTTGAGTGAGTGATTTTGTATTAGTTTTTCATTTGAGCAGGTAAAATCCCAATTTTATAGAATAAAATCATACCATTTGCTTATATATATATATATATGACATATGCATTCTATTCAATTGATTTTAGCCACTTAGAGTTATCCACAGAAGTTCAATCCACAGGCATCATGTCAAACCCTTTCTTCTTTAGGCAGCTGTTTGTGCAACATAAAAGCAACAAACAAACAAGAAGGATATATTCAGGCTTTTCAGGCTCCATCAAAGTTTAATTTACTTACTATGGACTCTCACTGAAACTTTCAGGCATAATACAAATGAAGATAGTGTAGTGTGGGTTCTGACAAATAAAGAAATTTCAAAATAATTAAGAATGCAAAGTACTGATTAAAGAGTATTTGAAATGCTGTATCAGTTTGTGAATCATCTGCCCATTGGTCATAATATACAGGAAAATTAAAAACTAGCTGAAGGATATTAATTAAGGAAGATTAAAAGAAAAATGCTACTTAGCATGAAAGAATAGAATGTGCTCATTGTTGAAGTGAACTTCTAACACTTCAATATGTATATAAGCTTATGATGTGTGTTTCACTTATAATTGCAATATGTGGAATCTGAAACAAGCAGAATGTGCCCCAGAATTGGCAATTTCTTACAGGGTTGAGATTCTTCTCTCAGCCACTGCTTTTTGAAGTGGCTAGTTGAATTTAGAGCCTGGATTTTCCAAATGGTTTCTTTAGCTCAAGATTTTGAGAAAGAGAAGTTCTGTCTTTATTTGTAGTCCTTTAGAGAAATACGTCTGGGGACAATTTCTGTATGGGTTCTTAAGTGTTACTGTATTTGGTAGCTTTCTGTTTTATAATACCAAGAAATAACTGGTTTTTAGTCTTCAGGAACAGAAGGTCCCAGACATTTTACACAAGTACCCATTTGATTTTCGGAGGTCAAACAGACAAGGTGACCTCCCAAAGTTTTTGATCTCTCCTTTTCTGTTCCAGTTTCTCAAGAAAGATGGTAGTATTTGGAGCATGTAGCCAATGCATCTGAAATTTAAGGTCTCCCTGTAATGCATGAATGAAAGTATTACCTTCTGTTAAAGGATCTTCCTTTAAAGCTCCAGATAGGTTATGGGAAGGAAAATCTATTTTAGGAACGTCTTGTGAGTGGGAGAGGAGAGGAAATGAGGTCTCTTGGGTATCCCTCCTCCGTACAGCATTGCTGTAAACTTTTCTTTCTGAGAAGAGAAAGATTCCCATTTGTTTTTCATTCAAATACATTTAAATGATTGCAGGAGTAATAAAATCTAATACCTATTATACCTGTATTTCAGTGCACCAGAGTCAAACTCAAATCTTGAGTGCATTAGATAACAAGAGCAAAAGCTGTGAAATACTTCCAAAATTATTTTTCTACCCGGTTGTTTGGCACTTTTGGAGCATATTTTTCTTCCTAAATGTTGAAGCCAGTTTGCTCAGATGGGGGATGGCCAGGTTAAGCATTACAGCTTCAGTACTGTTGTGACTGTGGCCCCACTCTCATGGAAGAGCCACTCAAGAAAGCTGCCCTGGCTTCACCTGACCAGTCTGTGGGGCAGCTGTGCAGAGCTGCACAGTGTTTGGAGTGCTGCCCTGGGTTTGCCTGGGTCAGAGTTCACTTTCTTATGGAAACATTCAGAAACTGAAGCTTGTTTGAGTGAGGCTACTGGTGACACTGCACCAGACACAGCTGGTTTAAAGAAGGCTTGTTTGCTCCCCACAAGTATCAGGACACAGCAGAGTGTGTGGGTGACAGCTAATGGAGGAGAAATGTCTCTGCTAAGCCATGTCAGGCTGCTCGCTGGGCAAATGTGCAGAGGGGCTGGAGACCACTGCAGTGGGGGAAAAATGATGGGCTGCCAGGCCAGTGGTGCTCCTTTCTCTGCCAGGTGACCTCTTTGCCTGTAATGCTGGCAAGTGCTGGATGTGCTAAAAGGTTTTATTGCTGTTAAAATTTGAGAGGAAAAGAAAAACAGACTGTAGCATGCAGAAATGCATGTCAGAGTGTTATCACTCCTTACCCTGCCTGTCTGCCTCATCCATTTCTCTTCCAACATCTGTATGTTCTGGGTACCTAAATTATTTTTCCACCACAGAAGGGACATTTTCCAGCAAAGTGCTGAGAAACGGAGGTAATTGTACAAGGTCATAAAAGAACTTGTGATTAAACACACAGTTGAACCTAAATTTCTTGCATTAGGCTGGAGGTCTAACCAGTGCCCCCTGCTACCTTGATGGAGGGAAACATCCTGTGGGTATCACCCTCCATAACTTCTGGGGAAGGCACCCCCAGAAGATTGGCACCTCTGCAGCTGGTGCTGATTCAAGTGTGAGAATTCATTTCTCCAAGTCCAGCATCCCTTGCAGGGTGTGAGTTACCAGCAGTGTACTGAAGGATTCGCAGTGAAGGAGCTTTCTGGGCTCCTGCAGCTCCTACCTGACAACAGAATGCCTAAAGTTTTTCCCATTTGTCTTTTTCTGTGGTAATAAAGGGCTGAGAAGTGCTGTGAATCAAAAGGTTAGCTGCAATCATACAGCTGGCACAGTGAACTGTTCTGCATGCTGCTGTGCTGGCATTGCTTTGTGCTGGAAGAGTGAATTGTGATGTGCAGGGACAGGTAAAGCATGCTGTTGCCTCCAAATGAATGAATGCTAGAAAGTGTGCATGTGCATGATTTGGACACATTTCCTGTATTCCCAAGGAAGGCAATGAATGAGCAGTGAAGGAAATCTTTCCTACAGCATTTCTGGCCGCTTGAAAAATTCCTCTTCTCTAATATTCTTATAGTTGCTGTGATCTAGAGCTGGTTGAACATTCACCCCACTGTACTATTTTGCCACTGAAAGATGTTGATTTCACTAGCCAAGGTGTATCTCTGCCTATAAACTTGTCTGTGAAATTCTTTTGAGGTTACTCATTTTTCTGTGATTGATGCAAAAATAAAGTTATTTGGCTATTTGAATACAGGTAGTCTCTATGAAATATTTGGGATGCTACAAATACTTGTCTCAAAACAAAAATAGAACATTTATCCAAGAATTTGGAAATGTTTGCTTAATTTTTATGCAATGAAATTGTATCTTAAAATGTCAAATTTTCTCCACAAATGATAAGCTCTGCACTTGGAACTTCTCTGTAACTCTAGATGACATCACCAAGTCAACCCTCTAGTAAGAACATAAGCATGGAGAATATTACGCTTTTCCCACCCTCATGCAAGCTCTGTCTGTAATGCTGCTGTGTTGACGTGCTTCTCAGAGCTTCGTGAAACACTAACTTGAAAGGTTTTGGATGTCAAGTTCATTTTGGGGCAAGAAGCTCCATTTTACTTCCTCTCACCAGTAGGACCTATTGGCTATCTGGTTTCAGAGCAGGAGAATGTACACTACTCAAAATTCTGCGGTGTTCAGGCTGTTCTGACATTTCCTTCCTCCAAACATGAAAAGCTTTGACACCCAGCTCTGATCAAGCTTCTCTTTCTACTGACATACTTCATCAGTCTGTGTCTCCTACACTTAAAATTTATCTGTAGAATACCATTACAGGTTATGTTGCATGATCTCACAAAAGAGGCAATGTGCTGTAGTGGGAGCTCAGTCATGTATTTATCAGCACACCTATGTGTTTGGTGATAATGTGTATTCATCTGTCTGCAGTTTTAGCCAGGAAGTGGTCTCAGATCAAAGTCTGTCATCTCTTTAAATCAGTTGGTTCTGCATTTTGGAGCCACTCTGTTCCCCTCCAGTTTAAAGAAAGGCTGGTTGCCTTTAACTATTTGTAGTTTGTACTGAAACAGAAGATAATACAGTGAACATGCAATGACTATTTTTTGTGCCTATTAAAGTCTCCAATTTTTGGATGGAGGCAGGTGTTGTGCAGACATCTCACCATTACAACAGGCATTCTCATTCCACTGCTCAGTACCTCTGTGTTTTCTTAGAGTTTTCCCACTGTATTGCCTGGAAAGCTGGAGCTCCTTTGGGTGCTAGAGCTGCTGCATGTGCTGCCTGTTGCATTTTTCATTATCTTCCTGCAGTCACTTTGTGCCTCTCACCATTTGATTGTCTTTCTGTCTCCTTCTGCTGTGAGAGCAGTCAGCAGGCACTTGTAGGTGCCTTTCCCAGCAAGGTGTCAATCTGACTCCCCCATGTCTCACTCACTGTAATGATCCAATGTAAATGTTGTGAAGACACATCATTGTCAGAAGAGCTTTCTGTTCACAAAGTGCTTTGATGCTTTTGAAATGTGCTTCCTTGCTCTCAGGAGACTTTATTCAAAGTTAAGGAATTTTAGGAGAAGCTTGGAGCCATTTGCCATCTAGTTTGAAAGAAGTGTTTATAAGAACAGTGGCTTCTATTCTTTCCTGAACTGGCCTAGGTTTAATAAAATCTGTACTTCTGAAATTTTAATTTTTAGTTCTTAGCAGGATCAACCCCAGTAATTCATCATTTAAAATAATGTGAGACACCGTTTAGGCTCTGAAGGATGATTTTAGGGTTTTTTCAGTTATTCAAAACCATTTATCATCATATCTTGTTTTCCCCCAGCTAAATGAATTGTTCTAGTTATTCCTTTCAGAGAAGTTCTGATAAATTACTTATTATTTAACATATCTAGTGTTTGAAGCAATCACCTTTTAATTTTTTTTTTTTTTGTACTGCCTTCACACTGCCTAAAAATGCCACTTCCTCTGGCAGGGGAAGCAGCACATAAATCCAGACTTTGCAGTTGGCTTTTCTGAATATCACACAAGACTCCCAGAATGCTAACACACAGAAGCTCACGCCCTTTTGAATGTGTCTCTTTGCTCTCAGCAGCTGTCTTGTACTTCTGTTTCAGCACTTCTGTATCCATTTTTTTTCACGTTAAAAAGTTTGCACAACAGGGAGAAGGGTACAAACTTTATGAGGCAGCAGTGGTAACTTCAGTCCTAAATGAGCAATTACACTTCATAGTGAAACATGACCAGCTGGCCCAGCCATCTGGGTCTGGCGATGCTTCCTAAGCTTGTTTTGACTGATTTTGAAGGTGTCTCTGTGGAAGTGCCAAAAATGAACAGAGACTTTGCTGCAAGGGGACTTTCATCACCTATTAGTTTCTTCATTACAAAGACACGGGAACTAAAACAAAGATGGCTGTTTTCACCTCTAATTGGGGATCTCAGCTGAGTCATTTAATTGAGGTCAATCATTGCCATCTTGGTAATGATATGAGGCCATCCCAGGTTGATTTGCCATAGAAGAAGCACCAGCAAGTAATAGGTTTAGATAAGAGACTTATCTGACACTGCAGGTGCTATTTATGTCTTCTGCAGAGAGCCCATCTTTGTTCTGGTGTTGCTGTTTTGCCACAGTTTTATGCAAGCACTTCCTCTGCGTGTGCGTTAGCAGCAATAGAAGATGGGACATGTCATACCTCTTTTCACAGAAAAAGCCTTTAAAAATCTTTCCAGGGAGCATTCACTTTACTTTAAATCCCTTTCCTCCCAGTGAGATGCCTGGAAAAGAACTTCATATTTTAACACATTATCTCTTCTGTAAAATTAATTTTTAGAAGTGGGAACTCCTTGTTTGTGTCTTTGCTCTGGTGCACCTGCACAGCATTGGATTTTTCTTCAAAGTAACATGCTTGAGGGTTTCTTTCCCTGTTTTTAATGTAGCAAAATGCTTCATTTCAGCTCTGATCTGTGCCTTGCCTCAGTGAAATTGCCATTAAGATTCTACTGCTGCTTTTTATCCTAGTGGGCCTTAGACTCTCACAGTTGTGGGAGCTGCAGCTTTGCAGGAATCTGGCCCAGAAAGGAGGGAGGAGGCTCAAGGTACTGCTGCTGGAGAGCCGTGTTTGGCAGCTCTGTAGCAGCTTTCAGTGTTGTTGGACTCGTCTGAAAAAATACAGTTAGGGATAATCTTAAGAAAAGAAAAAAAAACAACAAAAATACCTTGGAGTGTTTTTATTTTAATAAATTAAAAATCTTATGTTAGAAAACAGAAAATCAGTCCAGTAGAAAATTCTCAGTGTTTTCCTGGCCTTAATAATAAATTAGCCACCTTTCTTTGATTCCAATTATTTTAACCATTTCAATACCAAACCAACAGCAGCAGACTACTAGATTTATTTCTTGCCTTTTTGGTGTGTAGAAAAATCCTTTACTTTTTCAGCTTTGTTTACACATCTACAGATACTAGAAAAAGAAGTCAAACCTACTTTCTCTTGCCCTGACCCTGTTGGAGCTGTTGTTTGCTTACAAGGGCTGGGTCTGCCACCAACCCAGGGCACTCACCACATTATTCCTTTTGAGTTCCTTCCCGTGTCACTCCTTGGAAAAGTGCTGCCATTTCTCACAGAAAGAAAAAAGGAGACAGTGAAATGGAAAGCTGAAAAAGCAAAGTGTGATTAGTGTTAAAGGATAGCACAGACAGTAAATGAAAATTATGACCGGTTGTGAACAGGAGAAGGACTGGCACAAGTCTATACTCTTCTAGCTCGCTTCCAAATGAAAAATGGGCATAAACCCCCGTGTGTGCTGATTTGCACGCATGAGGACAGGGACTGGCTGGGTGAAAAACAGCCTGTCGTTCCCACCCGTCACTTGTTGAACCATCCAAAGGCTGGGAGGGAGATTCACTACCGGGATGTGTCGGAACCCGAACGACTCCTGTGCCGCCGTCGCAGCCGGGTCAAGCCCCGCGGCATCTCGGCTGTGACCTGTTCCCAGCCTGCTCCCGGCACACCGGCAGTCGGGAAGGGCGGGAGAGGCCCGGGAGAGGCCGGTGTTCCGCAGGTAGGGCGGGAATTCCGAGCGCGGCTCCCGGCAGGTGTCAGCAGAGCCCCGCGAACGCCGCGGGCTCCGAGCGGCGCTGGGGCAGCGCAGGCTCGCAGCGCTCGGGCTCCCGGGCGGCCAGAGGGAACGCAGGGTCGGTACCGCACTGAATAATTGCAGAGGCACAAATAATCTCAAATGTTTTCATAGTCTACAGACGAGGTGTTAACAAGCTGGAGTGACCCTCGCTTCAGAGCTGGTGTATGCCCACTGTAAATGAGCTCTCTACAATTCCCTGGCATTCTTCCTCACAGTGTGTGAAATGCTGTGCAGCCTTTAAAGTGCATTTTTGCGTTTCCCTGCCTGCTTATTCCTAATGAAGCACATGAATTCATAATGCATATTGAGATAAATTCATAGTGTGTATTGAGATAACATAGCCTAAAGCAGGAAAAAAGTAGAATGGCAAGTACTTGGCCTTTGCTGATAACTTAGTTGGTTGTAAAGGGAAGGTCAAAATTCATATGCTTTACAATGAATTTCTAGCAGCTGTCAGCTGCTTCCCAAACCTTATGTCACTCTAGTTACACGTGATTTTTATACTTAACTTCTAAACTAAAAAAAGTATGAGAGCTCAAAATCTCCCTTTGTTAGCCAAGGGTGGTGGCGTGCTGTCTTACAGCCGTTTTTAATCCATGCATATCAGTCCATGCTTTTCAAAAGCTCTGTAAATAGTTATGTATTAGCATAAATGTGCCTATTCACTTTCTGTGACCTAATGAGTGCATTTCTGGAGGCTGCACTGAAACTAAGAAATGCTTAAGAGGTGTTCTAACATATGCCTTGATCACACATTTACAGATGGTTTTAGAATATTCTATTGTTTTTTAGCAAGGAAAGCAATAATGCTACCCTGTACAAACAATCAAAACTGTTGAAATTATTTTCAGAAGTTGCTTGGCTGTCTGGAAAGCTGTCTTATTGAAAGGCAAAGATGATGAATAACCACTGTCCTGTATATCCACTTCTGTGTCACAGCATTTTCCATTTGCAGATCTCAAAATGCCTTCTTTTCTGTGACTTGAGCACTTCCATGATCCATCTCTTTCCTGGACAGTTCTGTCAGATGAGTGACTTCTTGTTAATGGCAGGCAGAGCTGGTAGGAAATCCTCCTCATGACACTCTAGAATTTAGGAAGATAAATTTATCCCCTTTGAAATGCAAGTACCTCTAACCATTGTCCTTAATGGAAAATTTCTTTTCCGTGTTTCCTTTTCCCTAACTAGAGCAATGGAGAAGCCCTTGGGCATTACAGTGGACTGTCCTTCTTTTCCTCTTGCCCAGGTATGGCCAGCCATGGGTCATGCATTGGAGTGTGGTACACAGCTGTGTGTGTCTAAATGGGAAGTGGTTCAGAGAGCTCCTCTGGGATTACCAAAGTGAAAAGAGGCCCCTGGGGAAATGTAGATGGGCTGCCCTTGCCCAGGTGCTGCTGCTGTCCCTGCGGGGCTTGCTTTCCATGTGAACAGCAGGAGCAGGACTATAGTCTGCCATCCCCCTGTTCAGCTTCCATATCACATCTACTTCAGTAGCATGCTCAAGCACAATCTCATTTGCCTTTTGTACATATTTTTCAATATTTTTTGCTAAAGAGACTTACTCATCAATATTTGAATTCCAACAGAGAGTTAGTATTTCAGCTGATCTCTATCGATTCTCTCCAAAAGATATTTTACCAGTAAAAATGGATTGAATTTTACTGAAGTGGCAGAAGATTTAGAAACAAGATATAATGAGGTCTCAGCCTTCTTTTATTTTAACTTTCATTTGCTAAAAATCCTAATACATTGAGCATAAGTGAGAGAAAGCAAGATGGATAGGAAAAGGCAAAGTAATATGGTAGAATTAGTTTCAATTTCCTTTGCAGGGCATGTATGGGTCATTTTGACATCTTGCTGTGTACATTTAGAGAATGGAGTACTCAAATAAGCTGAGCTTTTCCCTCTTCACATTGATCCGGTCAGGTTCAACATAACCTATCACCTGGCCAAAAGCTCATTATTTTGTTAAGTGAGTCAGCTGCATAAGCAGTTCTCCTGCTGAACGTGCTGATCCTATGAAGTTATAAATTATTTAAGACCATTTTTGTTTTGTTTCAGCCAGAGAAATAAGGACACCTCATCACTTCTGCAGGATCATGTGTTTCTTGGGGTTCACACAAATCAGTTTATAAATGACAGCGTTAAGGGCGAGGATGGCTTTGCTGAATCAGCAGCACTACCTGTTTGTGTCCAGAGAGGAACAACAAACACTGTTCCAAGAGTACAGAAAGAAGGGGCAACTTAGCAGTGGTACTGTGAGGTGGGAACAGCAAGGGGACAAACAAACTGCCCCCAAAACAAACCTGTCCCAGTTTGTGACTGGCTCTGGCCACATCTGTCATTTGCTGTGTTTGACCTTGAGCAGTCCTCAGGGGGAGGGTGGCCAGAACGTGCAGGGACCTGTATGCCTGGGCACAGCTGGCACTGGGGTAGGCATCTGGCAGGAGTAGAGGGGCTCCAGCACAGCTGGGCTCTCCTGGCAGCTGTCTGGGAGGGCAGCCCTGGCACAGCTGGGCTGCTGTTTGCCTTGTGCAGCCAGCCCAAGCCCTGTGCCCCTTGTACTTCCAGAGCTACAGCATCCTATCCTCGGGACAGCCTGTGAGCTGAGTATCCTGAAAGCAATGGGGAGCCAGCACTTTCTCTAAGCATAAAAGATCTGATACCTGGTTTTTAAAGGGCTTCCTGGTGTGTGTCTCCAAAGAATCAAATAATGCCTGATGATATGTCAGTTTTCACAGGGCTTTGAGGTAGATAATCATACTGCTTAGAGACAGGCTGTTCTGATTACTTCTGCAGGGAATAATATACATTTGAGCCACCTTTCCACCAAGAAGTTTCAGTGGAGAACTGCATGGATGATTGACAAACTTGTGCCAATGGAAATTTGTAAGACCTTGCTAGGTATTCTGTACAGGACAATGGCATTATACAGTCTTGTGTCTTCGTGTGGTGCCTGCTAAAAATGAAACCTGACTATTTAATTAAAATGATATTAAATGGTATTCTCAGGCAAATGCTTGTCCTAAGCAAAATTGCAGCTAGGGGTCTCTGTGTACTTGTAGAAGGCAGAAGAATGCCAGGCAAAAAGTGTCTTAGAACTTGTTTGTCACTCTCAGAAGTTTGTCTTGCAGTGTACTGGAAAGATTTTCTAATTCCAGGTAAGTAAAATGCAGACTTTCTGTTTCTGTGGCACAGGCACTTAGACTCACTCCTGCTAACACCATTCCTTTTTGTGGGATTGCGTTCTGCATCTGCCAGCACATAGATGATTGTTGCAGGCACATCTTTCTCTGGTTTCTTGGGGATTTAAGGTGCTCCCTCATGGGTTACCTGGCAAGAAAGGCAAGGTGTGGCTGTGTAGCTGAGTTTGTGAGATGCCAACAGCTGCTGTCCTCTGTAACTTTGCCTGGGAGTGTTTTACCAGAAAGAGTCATTTAACATGAGACAAAGAGCTTGTGTTTAGCACTCTCTTAGTGGTGGTGTAAGCTCTTCTTTTCTGCAGGTCTCCATATCCTTTCCTCTATGTGACCTTGCAGGTGTGACAATGACCAGAGGTAGTGACGCTTCCTCTAAGAAAAAGAAATTGTCTTCAGGAAAAACTTTGGCTGACCAGAAGTGCAATATTACTGATTTGGCCCCTTTTTAGCAATGATACACAGCATAAAAAAATGGCATGCACTGTGGAGGATGAGGAGCCCAGCACTGAAGCCATTTGCACAGATCTATGGCACAGCCAGGAACAGAATCTCAGTTTCTTAATCCAAAGGTCAGTGGGTGTTTGGATGCAGTCTCTCCTGCTAATGTCTGTTCCATCCATGTTTTTCAGAATAAAATTAAAGTGAATTGTTAAAAGGTGCCTGCAGTAGAGAATGTGATAAGTACACACAAGTGAACAGAGAAGCCATGTAAATCTCCTGGATTGGTTTAGTCCCCGGTGGCTGAGATTTTTTTAGATCAAAGAAATGGAAAAAAATACAGAAGTAGGAATATGAGAGAGCCCCAAATGTAGCTGCTCCAGGTCTGTCATTTTGCAGGGGAACAGATCCACAATGGAGGGAAGAGGTTTCTGCCTTCATTCTTGCTGTATTTTTGGACCTCAAGATCGTTATTCTCTATTTGAAGAGTTTACTTTATAGATTCATGATGAGCTGCAGGTGGCTTGTGGAATCAGGGTGACAATGTACCATTCATTATGACACTTTTTGCTGACTAAGAGTGTCTTTTAAATATTAATTGGTTGATAAATGTGCATTTTTATTAATATTATTAATTCTCTGCCTACTTTGTACATGGAACTGACCTGGAAGAAACTTGTTCAAAAAAGCATCAGAATTTCCCAAGTTAGCATAAAGTGAAGTAGCAGCCATCTCTCTATTGTGTGCAATCAGTCAAAGGAACAATAAAACTTAGCACAACTGGAAACTTCCAATTCTAAAACAGCAGAGTTTTTGTGAACAAAGTATGTTAGGAATAAATAGTATATGTGTAATGTATGCCCTAGCTCATAATAGCAGTAAAAGTTATCCCTTTTACTGGTACAGAATGCATATGAGAAAGTGCTGAAAGGGTAAGAGGGGACCAGCCCATCACAAGAGGCTGTCTCTTGCAAAGTGCTTGTACTTCCCTTTTTCACAGAAGTCCACAGGAGTTGAAGGCATGCTGCACTTAGCACATCTAATCTAATATAATCAATTTTTAATGTAGCTTTCACTTTGGGGCATCATGCTGTATATGAAAACCTGATCCAGCAATGTGAAGCAACTGCTAATGTTTCTAGATGCAGTGGGGTCAGAAAGTACAAAGTCTTTGAGCACGCACCTCCTTTACTCTGTTGACAGCTACTGAAGTTAGCTAGATAGACAAAGTGGTTTCACAATTTTCAGTATGTTAACACTGTTTGAAATTCCCATTTCCAGTTTGCATCAGCAGGGTAAAAAGTAGATTTGATGCTCTTCACACTGGCATCAAAAATACTTTTTTTCCTTATTTTTCTGAGGACATTTTGAGCTTTGTCTCTGATTTTTCTGAAAGATGAAATTAAGGGACATATATTTATAGGTGGAGATTGTGGTTGTACAGTTGGACCCCTTCTGTTCACACATCAAAGTACATTTGCAGATTATGGAAGTGTATTTTTCTATAGTCAAAGTTTGCTCCCTCTGCACAGTTGGGATATGTCATGTAAAATGTTCTGGATGTCCTCAGTCATTTTCTCTTGTGTATGCAGGGCACAGAGAAGTGAGAATAACAAATGCAGCCAAAGAGGGACTTGCCACTGTGATCCAGTCCTGCTGCTGACCAGTTAAGAGATGGAAAGGTTGCACATATATGGAGTCAAATGTTAGAGGTCTGAATCTCTTTGGTGTCTGGCTGACATGGCTTTGTTCTGTGGAGTTCCCTATCCAAACACAGTTTGCTGTTCCAGTTCACTGCTTCGTGACACTTTGAAAAAACTGAAAACAGAAGCTTAGATAATTATGAAATGCCTCATCTTTACTTGGTTGTTCATAACTTTCTGGGTTAGCTGCATCTTCCAGCCTTCTTTATTGGTTAGAAAAATATTTGGCCTTACCCTGTATCAGCTACAGTGATTGTGATCATTCCTTGATTTGCAAGCTGGTTCAATAGAAATAAAAAGGGCTCATTTTCCTTTTCCACATCAAAGCACACTAAGCTTCTTGTCTGTGCCTCATCAAAGGAATGATTTCAACACATGTATTTCTCAGAAGATGACAGGAGGAACTAGGAAACAAAATTGAAATGAAACATTAATTTAAAAGAACACAAGCATCCTAATTGGAGCTTTACTTTAACAGATTTCCCTATGTCTGAAAAATGATGGTTGGGAGCATAATCAGGCCTTCAGCAGGCACCATCTCTGAATTGTTCCTAATAACTCCTAAATCTGTTTGCTGTGATTTTAAAATGAATTCAGAATCCATCATCTGAGTGGGTATTTTAAAGGACCACATCTTGATCCTTTGCTCAAGAAAGATGTATTCATTAAAACTGCTGAAACCAGCAAAGAACAGAAGGCATGCCAAGGTCACTATAATATTCTTATTCTGAAATTACTGCTGTAGTCTGTACAGCATAAATCATACCTGGGCCAAGTTCCCCTGATTCAGATAATGTTACATGAGGGATGAAGTGGAATAGAGTATAATTGCTTCTGTGTGAACCCAAATACAGCGGGTCTCCAAACCATGCTCAGCTCATGCAGTTAGAAAACCACTGCAAAAGTGAACATCCCAAATTCTTATCACTAAGGTTCACAGTGGGTATAAAGACTATTATTTGAGGCTGGAAAGTAGGGCCTGGCACAGTGCAGTCAGCAAAAAGAAGCTGCTTCTGTGTCCTTTATAAATTAAATAATTGTCTCATTAATATTAACAAAAAGTACACAGCCTCATTCACCGGGTTAAATTCAATCAGGTATTGTGAATGATTGAATATATTGCAGCTTACATGTGCAAAGACTTCCAGTACTAATTCTTTCAGAATACCCCAATGATGGATTTTTGAGGGTTTATAAGCAAGAGATTAGAAAGGCCACACGTCAAGAGTGAAAGCAAGACAGACACACAAACACAGCCTCTGGGATGGAGAAGCATTTATTAATAAAAAGAGACATCCATACAGTGCTGACTGCTAGCAAGTGATGCACACCCATGGAGTGGGTGTGAATTTCCCATGGAATTAGATTAAGTTCCATTTAATCCTGTTTATTATTTAATTAAAAGGCAGGGTAGTGAGAGACCTGCATCCCCTCTGTTGGAGCCCTTCATTTTTTAGTGCTCAACTTTGTGTCAGGCAGTGTGAGATGGAAAGCAGCTGCCCAGACAGTGTCCTGGGTTTCAGAGCACAGTGACAGCACTGTGTGTTCATTGAAAGGATGTATATTATTGCATCTTGTTCCTTCATGACTAACACTCAGGAAAAGAAAATAAGGGAGGCAGGCAAAGGACTTTTTGATAAGATGGGCATACAGTGTAATCAGAGTGGTTTTTTTTACTGCTGCTTTCAAAAGTCTTGTGTCTCACTTTGGTTTTCTACCCTTGGGCTATGCCTTGGTCCAGATTTTTTGCCAGCTCTAGATCTGAAATGATGACTGCAGCAAGGCCTGAATGAAGCTCTAAATGATAAAACAATTAGGAAAAGAAAGGAAACAGCCTATCTATACTCTACAAGAGAAACAGGAGAACTTGACCTGACCCTCTGAAGATAGACAATAGGTGATGGATGGCATGTGGGATGACAGAGCAATATAAGTTAGGATGATAATTCTGAGACTTCACCTGCTTCCTTTTGAAACTCTGTATTTCCTTAAGGAAACTGCTATAAAATATCTGTGTTCTTTAGTCAGGCTTCTGAATAATTTTAGGATCTACTGTTTCATAGGAAGTGGTTCAGGAATCTTCCTACAAACTTGCTACTACTGCTGCAAGTACTTTGCATTAGTTTTTCAAGTGTTTGAGTTTAGAAAGTTAACAAAAGGAGTATTTTCAAGTTTAGTGCCTCAGGAGAGTCTGTCATACAGGAGAGTCTGTCATACAACTTCAGTGTGCACACTATGTCTGTGTGAGACAGCTGTAGATTCATCTAAGTACAAGTGTGGCAGAATGGAATTTTGGCTGCTGATGGGTGTTTTTAGGTACAACTGGAATACAAATACAAATAGCAGGATGCTGCAATAGGCAGTGAGATGCCTACCTGAGCAGCTGGGGATCCTGATCCGTAGCATTCCCCTCAACTATGCAGGCCTGCTGTTTTCTCAACACCTGATTTGGAGGCCTGCCTAAAAGCAATCTCTTCCAAAGATTAGACTAGACTGAGATGATGCTAGAAAACAGGAAAATGGGGTGAAAGGGGTATCTTTTCCCAAAGAAATCCCTTTGGTTAGTGAGGCCAGCAGCTTGAGAGGTATTTTCTGTTTGGGAGTGATAGGACTTTACAGATTCCTAGGGCAGCAGAGGCAACTAGGATTGGTTTGAATTTTGTTTGTCTAGGAATTTGCTGGTTTTTTTTTAATGTAGACCATGTGATAACTGCCTATGTTTTGTTTGACCTCAGGACTGAAGTTATTCTGGGTGACTACTTTTTGTGTGGTGCATCTCTTTTTTTTCCCTCTACTGCTATGTCTCTTTCCAAACACAACGGAAAATGATGACTTGTCAGCAGAGCTGAAGCTACCTTTTGGGTTGTCTCTCACTTTATTCGCCCTCTTGAAAGAACATCTGGGACTCTTCTTCCAACACTGCTTTGGATTTTTAGCTCAGGAGGAATGGAAGCAGGATGTTCTCTGTGAATCAGTCCTAACCCCTGTTGGTCTGACAAAGCAAACCCCAAGTTTTTTGACCTTTTTGGCAAGTCTTTTCTGTTTATTCATGAATTTTACTGTGGTCAGGACATGGGAAAGATTTTGGCTTTACATGTTTGCCCTGGAAAATGCTTCTTCTTTTGTTCATTCAAATGGAGAAAAGGTTTTTGTTCCCCTCCTTGTATTGCGAGTCTAAGAGGAAACTGCCTGTATTGCCACTGCTGTTTCTACATTGCCATGGGAACAGATTTGAAGTGCTGCATCCATTAAGTCACTTAACTGAAAAGTGGCACAGTTTACCCGTTCAAACTGCACTTTTGCCACTGCTCTGCGTACATCAGCCTGGTGCAACATTTTGCACCACCTTGGTCTCAGAAGAAATATTGCTGCGTTGATGGCTCTTGGCTCATGGTTTGGGGTGGGATCAATGGCACAGTCAGAGCATTGTGCTCACATAGTTGTGATGCCAGCTCACAACCTTAAAACCTTCAGTATCCAGGTTCTAACATTTGTGTGAGATGGTTCAGAGGCAGTGCAGGTATCTACACTGACAGAACATGACCCCCATACAGCCCTGCATTTTATTGCTCAGCCCTTCCTCCTAAACTTCTCACAACTCTTCACATTCAGTCACTATTTAGTGGCACAAAGATTTAATATCCTACCACTTTTTGTTCACTTTGAGGTTTTTCTGAGCCTGGAATGCTGAATCAGACTTCATATTACTAGACTGTTACTAAAGCTTTCAAATATAACTCTTCTGTGGTGTAGTAATTACTGCTTGTTAAGCACGGCCGAGTCAGGAGAGAGTGAGAGGAATGAATTGAAGCAAAATGAAGCCTCCTGGAGAAACGACTGTGCTCATGTTTTTGGCTGCACAATGCTTAATTGCTAAAGAAATTCTAAGCATATACTAGTATGATAATATCTATCAAAAACTGTATGAATTTTTGTATTCTTACATAGTGTTGATTCTTTTTCCTTTTCCCTTTTAAAACCTACCTCAAGAGTGAAGAACAGAGGAGAGTAATTGTTGAATCCATTCATATTTCAAATGAGACCAAACTCACAGCCTTTTAACCTCATCTACAGGACCTGCTGGTATGAACATTTTTTATGAGGAATAGCATTACTGTTTCAGGTTCTATATTTGAAAGGACACAGAATGTGGAATATTGATTATAGAAGTTTACAAAGGGAGTTGAATGTAGTTGATAAATGCCATTGGTGTTCTGCTAATTTGTGTTTGTCAAGCCTGGTGCTGTAGGTGCTGCAGATAAGATTGTTGGCTGGGTTCAAAAGGGCAGTGAATTTGCAGTGGGTTAGAGAAGATGGGCTGCTAGCAAATCATACTAGTCACCACTAGTCACCACAGGAGAAAGGGAAGGAAGGAAGCAAGGAGTGAGCAGATTTTTTTTTTCTTTTCTTTTTTCTTCCCCTGACACCTCCATCTTTAGTACTGCCAGATTTTCCCCAGCTGGGGAAAATATTATTTCTCTTTATCTCTTTTACAGACATATGTAGGCTAATTTCCAAATACCTACCAACAATAAATAATTTACATCTTTGCTGAGAATTCATGACATTTAAAATATCTTTAGGCAGATACTTGACAATTTATGAAGAGGAAGCTGGGTGCAGATGAGAAGCCAAGTGGTAGTAGCTGAGTATTTGAAAAAATTGAAACAAGTTCACAAGGATCCTAGAACTCAAAAAACTTTAAAAAATCTAACTCTGAAAAGGAAGTTGAAATACTTTTACTCTCCCTACAGTTCTGTGGTACAAATTACTCTTTACATTGATTCTAGAGAAAATGGTGCATTTTGAAGTGCAAGGAAGGGCATGGTTAAGTCTGAGCTTGGACATTTTAAGAACAAGGTGCAGGTTAGAGCGACACTTTATACAGTGCAAAAGTCTCCTTTGATCTTTCTGCAGCGTGTTCTGTGTGAGTGGAATTCTATTTGGTAGCTGATGAACTGCTTTTCAGGAATCTATTCCAATCTACTTGACCCACAGCTGATACTTACCAGTAGCACAAGAGTGAGCATTTGGGATATGTTTGAAAAAAGGTTTTATGGCTTAAAATGAGAATTAACCACTTACCTGAGTCTCAGCCATGCTGGTCTCATTTAGTGAGAAAAGTTCTGGATGTTTTGCTTGCAAAGTATGTAGAAGATAACCAGGGGGTTCTGTGAATATATTGGGAATAAAGAACAAAGAAAAACAAAGGAAGAGAGCAAAGGAAGGGTGAAGAAGATAGGACTGGAGCAGTCAATGCCTTCTTTGTTTTGGTCTTCACCATAGTTAATTATGATTAGACACGTCATGAAGTTAATTTTAAGAAGGGGATAGTTGTACAAGGAAAGAGTAGGTTTTGTGCTTTCTTGTTAAAGAGCTCACTGGACCTCAGGCTTGGTCTAGAGTACCTCAGGAGTTCACGGGAGTAATCTTGGAACTATTAGTGTCTATCTGTAAGATTTCATCAGTTATATCCCAAGGGAGAAGAGAAAAAATTAGCCCAGCCATTACCTTTTCAATGGAAAGTGTGGAAGGTCCAGTTGATACCAGAGCAGCCAGTCAAATTTCAATCCCTTGTGGATTGTGTTAAGACAACCCAGACTTTATCTTGACAAAAATTGCAATTGTGGTAGAATAATTGAACTACCAACAGGATGGAAACAATATCATTGTAATCTGAGAGGTTTTAGATAAAGATTTTTTTTTGACAGTTCCAAATGCCATTTCTCATAGGCCATTTAGGTAAGTTACTCTATTGCCATAACAAAATAGTCACTGCCATAACAAAATGGCTTTTTTTTTTTTTAATCCAACTGCTCATTTGTCTGAGTCCTAAGCTATGGCTTAGTAAGGAACTGGAAAAGCTTTTGAAATTGAGGCAGACCAGATGGATCTGATGTATACTGAGTTCTAGTCAGCATTTTATTTAAACTTAGATAATGAAACAACCAACTCAGTTACAAAATTCGTTATGACACTAAATGAACAACGGGAAGGGAATGAAGCATCCTGAAGGATGGCATCAGAACAGAGACTAAAGTGAAAATAAAGTGCCATTCTATTTTTGGAAATCAAATACATATGTACCACAAGGCATGGACTAGTCAGCTGTGTGCCAACTACTTGATGCAGTTGTTAAAAGGCAAATATAATTCCAGAATGTTGTAGGAGGAGTGTCAAATGTAATTACTCTGCTCACCTCAGTGCTGTTGAAACCTCAGCTGGAATCCTGCCTTCAGCTCTGGGCACCACACTTCCAAAGAGACTTAGAAATAGCTGAGAGTAGAGTAATGAGAACAGCAGGTGGTACAGAATACGTGAGATTGGAGATAAGTGATAATTATTTCTTCCTCTCACAGAAAAAAAATGAATTGCTTAAGTTGTGGCAAATATCTGCACAGGATTTGAGGTTTCTAATTGGATTTATAATGTCTGTCTGAGAAGAGACAGAGGCAGAGTTGAGGTGGTGAAGCCTTACTGGAGCACCCCTAAACTCCTCATGGGATAACTTTGAACATGCTTCTGAGGAATTTGTGTTTGCTGTTAGTTTGTCTGAACATGCTGGGCTAAAGTTTCTGCAGCCCACAGTCTGCTTCCCCAGCCATCCTTGATGTGTGGCTGGGCCTGGCCTCACCACTTCAGTTCCTGGCTTTAACTGTGAAACATTCAACACATTCCCATTGGGAATGGGATTTTCTTGGTGTTATTCATGTTATTCTGAGCTTTATTTCCCCAAGAGTACTCTATTTTTTTTTAATACCCTTTTAATACCATCTGACTCTCTTCACTTTCAGTATTTTTCAAGCTTTTTGCTTGCTCTGGTTCTGTCAGCCATGCTCCTGGCCTTTCTTTGCTCTTCAAATTCTTGCAGCCCCAGGACTTGTTCATGGTGTTGGTGCAAAGTATGAGAAAGAATTTTCTCACTAATGGTGACAAAATAATTGTTTAGACCTTCTAAGTCTGAAAATACTTACATACTGAAAAGGTCTTACATACTGAAACAAAAGCAGTATAGTATGGAGGTCCATTTCACTGTGATTTTGGTGGGACTTTAAATGACACAAAGCCTGAACAATTTACCTAGGGAAGATATTGTCTTGATTTTCTTCCATGGAAAGATGCCAGGCTTTTCTCAGAAAACATTTTCTCACCAAAATTGTTCAGTACAGTGTAAAACAGATGTTCTTTTACAGTTTATATGGAACATATAGGATTCATTATATCTAGAGTTTTCAGGCAGTACCTAAATTCAAATTTATGTATTTAACCTGGAAAAGGACCTTGAAAGTGCTTCTCTTACACACATATTTTAGTCTCACTTACCTATCCCTTTAGGCTAGGTAGGCTGCTACTCTTATCTCAAGAGTTGCCATGGAAACAGTTTTACACTCGCCTTCCCTTTCAGTCTGTCTCTCCCAGACAGAATCTGTCTTTTTTTAAACTGTGGCCGTGCTAAAATGGAAGTAATACCTTAATTATTGAATACCAAGAGTTACCTCACCAGCTGATATTGAGCGAATAAATTTGTCTAAATTAGTGAAGCAGTGCCAAATGACAAGGTGAGAAACTGTCCCTGGATTTTTCAATCTTTTCACTCCTCATTTTCTCCAAAATTAAATTTAAAACTGCTTTGGGGTCCAAGACAGGTATTTGTGTGGTAGAAGTTTTTCAAATGAAGAATAGTCTCTCTTAACTGTGTACATGTTTTTCATCCTGTTGCAGCTCCTGGGTAATGGCAATAGTTTATGCAAATATAATTGACAGAAAATCCTAATGATTTTAAATTTTGAGGAGCTTTCAATGCAGTCTTCAAAAACAAAATGTTCTGTTTCCAAATACTGGCATATAGGTATGATCTCTACATGGCAATCAGGTAGGAAGGTCACTCACTGAATTAAAAAAAAGTCAGAAATGTGGGTTTATAAAGTGTAGTAGACATGAAAGCAATCATACTGAGCAAAACACATTGAAGTGGATGTGACTTGTCTCATCCTCAAAGCTCAGATTTCAATAGGGAAATTGAAGCTAAAATGAAAGAATCAAGAAAGCCTGTATTCCTGTGATCCTTTATCTTGGAGGGGAATTTATCACTGTCTGCTGGAAGAGGCTAAGCAACGCCCCTACAAAAAGGTTAGGATTATCCACTTGCAAAGTGAACTCCTAACTTTAAGGACTAATTGACAGAAAGGGACTGTGGTAAATGTTACCAACCAGAAAATGACAGGCATTGGTTCAGTCAGTACCTGGTCTCAGGAGGATTGACATCTGTGTCTCATGTTTTCTGACCAGACAGTGGTGGCATGGTAGTCAGTTTTAATTTCAAGTTAATGGCAGCCAGCTACTGTATCAGCATGTTTCTGAAGCAGTACCCCATGCAGCCACTACGTGGTCTAACTAAAAGTGGAGACACTGCAAACAATTTAGACTGAATTTCCTTTTCACAGAATGGAATCACAGAATAAGCTGAGCTGGAAGGGACCTCCAAGGATTATCAAGTCCAGCTCCTGGCCCTGCACAGGACCAGACCCAAAGATCACAGCATGTGCCCCAGAGCATTGTCCAAATGCTCCTTGAGCTCTGTCAGGCTTGGTGCTGTGACCACTTCCCTGGGGAGCCTGTTCCAGTGCCCAGCTGCTCTCTGAGGGAAGAAACTTTCCCTGAAATCCAACCTAAACCTCCCCTGGCACAACTTCAGGCCGTTCCCTGGGGTCCTGTCACAGTCACCACAGAGAAGAGATCAGTGCCTGCCCCTCCTCCTCCCCTCACGAGGATTTTGAAGATTGAGATGAGGTCTCCCCTCAGTCTCCTCTTTTCCAGGCCAAACAGACCAAGTGCCCTCAGCTGCTCCTTGTATGGCTTCCCCTCAAGGCCCTTCCCCATCCTCATGGCCCAAAAGCTTTGGGTGCTCTTTAATAGTTTAATGGTTTTTATTATATTCTGGCACCCAAAACTGCCCCCAGCACTTGAGGGGGTGAGGCTGCCCCAGTACAGGGTAGAGTGGGACCCTCCCCTCTCTTGCCCAGCTGTGCCCTGATGCACCCCAGGACACAGGTGGCCCTCCTGGCTGCCAGGGCACTGCTGACTCATATTCAAACTTCTCTCAACCAGGACCCCATTATTCATTTCAGAAATAATTTTCTAGCACCTTTGCAGATGAGTGGTTGATACAAACCTGGGCTGAGACTACAAATCATGGTGTAGAGTACATGCAGAAAACATTTGAATTCAGACTAGGGGCCAGAGCTGGACGTCAAGAGGGCTGATGAAGTAGGGGTGGATACAGGGCAGATGTAAATTGCCATTTACCATTGGGATAGCATTGAGGACAGGCTATCAGCTGGCAAAACTTGAGCTGGGTTTGAGACTGGAGCTTGAGTTGTTTCTGACTTCAGAAAGGGTGTTGGCTCTGTGAGGTATCTTTAGGTCATGCAGCCTTTTATGTGAGCATTATTTCATGCAAACCAAAGACTGTGGCACTTTTTGAGAGAGACTGAAGTTCAACAGATCATTCATGTCCTCACAGATGCTTTGTCAGGATTGTTGTAAAAGAGGATATAAAATAAATCTCTGCCATCAGGTATTTTTTTTTTATTTCCTTTATGAATCCTTTCATTGCAATGTGACCACTTCAGGTGGTTTGTCTGCAAAAGTATCTGAGCTATGCTGTAGTCTATTAATTTCAGCTTAAATATTTCCAGCTCTGTAGCTGCAGCTGACTTAATTTCTATAAAAATCATCATGCCATACCAAATCCTGTAGTGAGGATGCATTGAAATAGAACTATGGTAAAAGTTATTCCCACACTCTCTACGTGGTAATGAACTAAACATCTGTTGGATTTCAGCAGATTTAGCACGGTGTTTGTGGTAACACAACTTTTAAGGCAAGATGATACAAATTTTGAGGCCATGTTATATATTCCTATAAAAAGGGGAATTAAAAATGAATCGTGCAATTAAAGTTTGTCAAAATAATTACAATAATGACAGCAAATATGAGAATTTATCTACTTATGCATAATATAAATGCCAAGAATAAGTAAGAAAATCAGCAAATGCAAAAATTATAAAAGTTAATACTCTAAAAAAACAGAGGATCTATCATTAAAGAAAGTTTCTTTCATCTTCTTATGACTATGTCTATTCATTTGAACCTGTATTGTATTATACAAACTCCTTTGTATGGTTCAGTGTGTCTCAATTAGGATTTTACTGCCCTGTCATAAAGCTCATGACAGGCTAAAAGTTTTCTTTTATTTCCCTGTTTGTGAAGCCTGCCAAGTTCTGTATAAGCTGTCACTCACTGTATTACACTCAATGGATGAATAGAAGTTTGTCCACAATGAAGTTGTCCCATATTTCTCAGGGGTTTTTAGACCATTTACAGTCTATCCTATCTTCCTAAATCCCCTGCACAGAACTCTGCCAGGCAGAAATGCACCAAAACATCATACAATGGACCTGAAAAAACAGCAAGAATATCTATAATTTAAAAGGTATTCCTGGCAGTCTTTTTTACAAGTAATTTATAATAAAAAAGTATGGTATGTTAATGAATAAACTGATACCCCACTGTAAATGTGAAATGTTAGGATTGTTGCTAAGAGTGCTGTGTCTGCAACCCAAGACAAAAGGAGTCAGTAATAGCTCCTTCTACCTGTCATCCTGACATCACTGCAGTGGTTACTCTTAGAATATGCACATGAAGCCTGTCACAGAAGCATCACCCTCCCCCTGCAGAAGTCTAAATAGGCTGTGCAGTGTCAGGGTGCAGATAAGGGACACTGGAAATGTCTGCTTGCTTCCATGCACATAGATAAGTACCTTGCAGAAAAGCTCACACCAGGTAATAGGTCTTTCCAGTGTCTTTATTTCCGAGGTAAATAGCATTTAGTAATGAATTCCAGGCTCTTAATACATAATGGAGGTATATTTGGTGCTGAATTGCATGAAGATATTAAGCGTGAGTAGCAATTTAGAGTATTCCTAGAGAATTTGCATTGATATAAAAAGGCAAAAGATCAGAAGGAGTTTTTGATAAAAGGCTCACAAAAGGTGCTCACAGTTCTCTCCTGCTATAACGGGATGTGAGTGCCTCAGCACCATTGCCTTATATAAAGTTGCAAAAAAATAGATTAAAAACAAAATAGTTTTTCAGAACATTCAGTGTTCAAAAAGGGAGAGAATTTGTGAAGTGTCATCTGCATCTGCTCTGTGGCCTCTATTAAGGTGTATGAGAATGGAAGGAATTACATTTTGGTGACTGAAAAGGATGAGCAATCTTTCTCCTAATGCTGCATTACCTTACTGTACCCTGTGTCCTGAAATAAGTCTTATCTCTGATCACTTTAGCTTTTTGAGTTTTATTTGAGTTTGTTTTGTTGGGTGCACATATACCATGGGATGAAATGAATACCCATATTGTCCAAGTTAATCCATTTACAGTATTTCTTTTATCAGTTCTCCTTTCCTAGCATTATGGAGAACTGTGGAAAAGAGCTGTTATTGGACTGTGTTTTGACCTGGCTATGTGTGAATAAATTAAAATATGGTTTACAACTGCAAAGTAACAGGAATGAAAAAGACTGCTGCAAAGATCATTGCTAAACTTTTCCGAGGCTTTCCTGTCCTCTCTGTCTTGTCTGGGTGAGATACTTTGGTATGATTCACTATGATTTCAGCTGGAGGGCATTGGTTGTATTAGTTTTCAATTCTGTAAATCAACTAGTATTAGTTACTCATGATCCTTTTAGGGTTGACCTTGGTGTTGAATCAGTGTCTCAGTGAGATTTGAGCTAAAATTCTAACCCTTCTGAAGTTAAATGGCAGGTTTGGCATTGATGTCAGTATATCCAAGATCTGCATGTGGTGAAAACACTGTTCTCACATTGTACTTAAATGTCATGAGGCACAGCCAGATCTCAGGGCAGAGAGCTCATTTCTCTGGAGTTTAGCAGCATGATTTTCAAATTGGGGAGGACCATAATGCTCCAGCTGTAAGGATTACCTATTCTTCTCCTTTACAGGAAAGACATGAGGATGTGGTGCTGTACAAATACACACAGAAAGATTTTCCAGCTGTGTGATTTGTTAGCCAGGTCTCCAGGAGATGGAATAATTATTGGACCTCAGCAGACTGCTGAAGTTCACGTAGTGATTAAGGGACATGATAAATAAACCAATGTTTATTTCTGCAATTGCAGTGCAAGACTGTAACCCCAGCTTTCAGGGACATGCCACACTGAGCTACAGAAAGCCACAGCACTCTTTAAAGAATGAGTTTCACTTGTCACCATTACTTCCAGCCTATATTCTCAGTAGAAGTAACCCAGTTAAAAAGAACAGTCAACAGTAACATTTCATATGCACTTTTCCAAAACAAAACTGTTCTGCTGTTAAATTGCATGTCCTGCCTTTTGTTTGAAATTCTTCAATGTCTTCTCTCTCTGGATTCCTTCCGGAGGAATTATTGGACAATTTATCATTATTTCTGTATTATTTCCCTTGTGAAAATCAAATGCCTGGTCAGGGCTATAAAATATGAGTGTCTTCTTTTTAAAGTCACCAGACATTTGCTTAGGAACGAGAGCTGGAAATCAGCTGGAGAGGGATCCCTATTCAGTCTTGAACCCTGCAAGCCTTCAGTGAGCCACACAAAAAAAAATATGTGGGGGATCCACGTAGAGACTTGGAGGAAATTTGGGCTGAAGTGGCCAGCTGGGCTTTTAAGGTGTCTGGGTTAGATGGAAGCCATGCCATGAAACCTCTCTGAGTGAGGGAGAGGTCAGCTGGTGTAGGGGAAGGAATTTTAACTCTGAGCTCAGGGACTGGGGATGCTTTTCCATATAGGCAGCCTGGGTTTTGTGCTCTCTGGTCTCTCAGGAACTGGAGTTTTCATCCATGGGGGGCTCTGGGATTCTGTGGGGGCAGCTTTGTCCTGATCTCTGTCTACAGAGAAAGTGCTGCACTCCTTGGGTTTGGCTCCAGGCAGACCACTAGGGATCTCTCTGGTAATTCCATCTAGGATAGGAAAAGATTTGTGAGCTGAAAATTATCCAAAAAATCCTGCAAGATATCTGTAATTATATGTAGTTGAAGTCTACTAAACTGAAAAAGTGTTATGCGGGGTGAAAGGCTGTTCACTGACCCTAGAAAAGGGCTCTTAATAATTTGGGTGGAAATTTTGTCAAGGAATCTGTGTCTTTCATCCAGCAGATAGAGATCTATATAAATGCAATTATTTTTATTTTAATTAATTATTATGATAAACGAGAGACCTCTCTTGCTTATTTTCCTTGGGCTTTTATGCTTCTTGAATTACATTTTTAATAGCACTGAAGTACCTAGAGGAGGGTTGCAGTGTGTTTCCATCCCTGTATCAGCTGACAGGTCTGAAAAAAAAATTTGAAGTTGTGTTTCTTTAGTGGGGGATATATTTTTTTTTTGCAAGGAAAATGATTTAGCTGAAAACTGTTGTGTATATATATGACTTCATTCTAGTTTTTGAGCATGAAAAATGTGCCTTTTTTTTGTATTTCCGCAAATATCATAAGAGTATAACTTAAAATATGGTAAGTTTTTATTTTTTTAATGAATTTTTCTTGTAATTTTAGTTGGGTTTAGAACACTTTTAAAGAAACTTTAAAGGAAAAAAAAAAGTACAGGAAAAAGCTTATCAAAAATGAGAAAATTTAACTACCTGTTTTGGAAACATACAAAATAATGTTTCCACACACCAAAAATCTTAATAAAGCTAAATTTAACCTTTATCATATGCAACTCCTCAGTGAAAAATTTTAGAGAGCAGCAGCACTGACATTTTTTCATATTTACCTCTATGGTAGATACAACCTGCTTTGTCTTTACAGACTTTATGTACAACTGTAATTCTAAAAGTAATCACATCCACATAAAGACAACAACAGCACCAGAAAAAAAGCACTGTGAATCACATAAGGGATGATGAAAGTACTTATCATTAGGTGTTACCTTTCACTTGTGCTTCAAGAACACTGAATTCCATTAGTAATAATTCTTTACTAAAAATTAGGATGAAAGTGGTATTTCTGTGTTTTTTGGCTGCAGAAACTGACTTAGTGTTTAAAGTGCAGCTTTTGAGGAGTGCTGTGAATAGGTTTTCAATTTAACATATATTTTAGAGCTCTGAGATAAGAAAGATGATGCATCTTAAATTGATTAGAGAGCATCTTTTACAGTTAGAGATGCTGCATGACCACTGTGAGTTGTGCATAAATCTTATTTCTTTTTGGCAATGATTTTTATACGTGGTTTGATTTATGTTATGAGGTGGATGCCAAGAGACGAGCAACATAAATCACAAAAATGAAGGAGCCTAATATGCAATAGCTAGTTACAAAATTCATACTTGGTATTAGATGAAATAAATTGTAAATACTCAGGAGATGATAGAGTGCCTTAATCTATGGAACTCTTAATCCAGCTCTGCATGCAGAAACTTGACAAGATGACTGTGCTTGTCCCTTTGGGCAAAGGAGCCTTTGGGCAAAGTTTGGTTTCCTTTTGATGTTAATGGTCGCTTGGCTTTCCTGATGCCAAGATCTCACCTTGGATCATGATTCTTCCCAAAAACATTTTAACAGGAGGAGCAGAAAGATGTTCCAGCCCTCTAAACAGTGGAAAAGAGGGAGCAGAGCATTAGAAAAGAGGTTTCACACAAAGGCTTTCTGTGGAGCAGATTTTTTATGTTGTGTGGTGCTATCAACCTGTAGCAGTTGGATGTCTGTGGAATCCTTCTCCAGGGTTTATTACAGGAGGCTTTTTTTGCTGTCAGCCTTGGCACCTCTTTCCTGCCTGTGGTCACAGGTTATGTTTATTTAGGATCCATCTGAGGGACAGGGCTTTGAAAGCACAACAGACTGTGCTCACCAGAAGTCCAGCAAGTAGTACAAGCCAGCAAATTTTTGTGTGTGAGAGTTTACATGAGCTTTTTAGTGCTTATATAAATAAAGAGGGGACATCTCCATCTATTTTTCTGGTAAGGATAAAGAAGATTGAAATGGCAGCATTAGAGGAAATCAAATTTGAAAACATAACACACAGGCAAACAAGCATACAGGCTACAGGATTTATGGAACCGTGCAGCTGCTATGAAAGAGCACTTAATAAACCTTGGGGACAGAAATATCTATGGAGAGGAGAAGCAATCAAAGAAAGTCCTGGGATTTCTAATTTAATTTTGAGACTATTGAGGGGGATGAGCTTAGTGGTTAGCCTGAAAGCTGCAGATAGCTAATTCCCAAGAGGATCTGAAC
The DNA here is from genome assembly GCF_026979565.1 of Vidua chalybeata. Classification (NCBI taxonomy): domain Eukaryota; kingdom Metazoa; phylum Chordata; class Aves; order Passeriformes; family Viduidae; genus Vidua; species Vidua chalybeata. The sequence continues at coordinate 32,257,053 of NC_071536.1, read as the reverse complement.
AGCCGGCCCTTTTGTGAGGTAGTTAATGAGAGGAAGAATGTGAATTGAGGAAGGATGATGGAGAGATTGGCTAGTGCAGCTAAAACCAGCTAAAGAGGATGTGAGGGGTAAAGGCTAGCAGTGTTAGGTGGTGGAGTGTCATCAAGGAGCAGTCAGCCCCTCTGAGAATATGAGAGGAAGAAATGAAGGAAATTCAGCGGGTTGTTGTGTACAGAAAGGTGATCAGTGCGAAGTTCCATTTAACATAGTTTTCAAAAATATTGATGACATCCTTTAGCATAAACTAAATAACCTCCCTCATAGCATACTGAGTGAACAGATGACATTGTGTGGCCATAGCAAGGATGTGTAGTCAGTCTGCGGGGAGATACCTGTGCCTGGTTTTCAAACATTCAGAAGAGGAGAGGAGGGAAGCCTTTGCCCAAGCACAGGCATGTTGTTTTGTACTCTAAAACAATGCAAATTGTTGGATTTTGAAAGAAAACTATTTAATGACATTGAGGCAAGGTTGAATTTGGAATAGCAACAGAAGAAGATTCTGTGTAGCTGTTTAGTGCCAGCAGTGTTTTTTATAAGGAGATAATTCATACTGAACCTTTTGCTATGTTCATCCTGTCTCTAAATGTACTTGAGGTCCTTTAGCTCAAAGGACACAAGGATTGACACTTGCTGTGTAGTTAGCACTCTTGTTTTTTCTCTGTTACCTGGTCTAAGACAACTGTAAAGATGGTAGTAAGAACACCCTTTCAGAAATGTGCATTAAAGCGTAGCATAAATACAGTTTGAATGCCTAAGACTTCAACCCCAAGTAGGTTATCCCCAACACTGAAACTGTCTCAAATCAGCACAGTGAAAATTATATCTTCTGGATTTCTGCCAGCTCTCCTGTCACATCTTGCTCTTTCTACTGCTCTAGCTCCTTTCAGGGCATAACCTGAAGACTAGTAGCAACTTGAAATCCACCAGACACAAGAGTATTTGCAAGATAGAGAGATTTTCTTTCAATGATGAGATTTCAAATGATAGGTATGGGAAACCTCTTCCCCTCTTCCTCATTTCTTTATTTATAACTGTTTCATTCCCATTTCACCACTGGATTAGCAGGCTTTGTGTCAGTAGATAGATGTTTTCAATATATAAAATTGAAAATACTGTGGTCACTGAATGAGTGAAAAAATACCCTGCATGTGGCATGTGAACAACTTGCCATGTGCCTTCGCTGGCTGACCTTGCTGGTGAGACCTGTTAGCATGGGAGCCATTGGGAAGGGCAAGAGACAAACAATTGCAGTTTTATGCACCTAGTCTTACTGGCAGGCAATATCCTGGAGAGTTAATAAGATGTGAGATCACAAAACATCTGGAGAAATATCAGCTGACAAAACTTACTAGTTCTGATTCATAAGGAGTAAATTGTGTCTGACAAATCTGGAGATGGAGAAAAGCAGTAAAAATGAGACATTGGATTGGCACTTGGAAAAGACTTGGAGAGGAATTGCGACATTGATGCTATGTATAAAGATTTGAAAGTAAAGCTGTAGAAATGACTTAATAGCTATGCTCAAGATGACAGGCACTTGGTCTGGAGAGTTCTTTATGCACAGTCTTTAATTAACCTTTAATTAAATTAAAACTTTAATTCATCTTTAATACACAGCTGATCTGTGCTCAGCGAGCTCTGATCACTTCACATGAACTATAATATTTCTAAGATGGCAATATAAGAAAATTAGCAAGTTAAGACAGAATGAAGACTATATGATCTTATTTCTTTCACTGAATACAGCTCTTCATGGATAGGGGCTTTTTGCAATTACTTGATCTTCAGAACAGACCACTTTCCCCACCTGTGTCAGGATCTTTAAAAGTGATCATTCCTTGTATTCCCAATAATACCAAACCTTTTCTGTGTATCTGTATCTCAGAAGAAATATAACCTCATGTAAACCACAAACTTCTAGCCAGAGGGAAAATTATGTAGCTAAGGAGAGGAGATTAGTCTGCTTGTATACAGTATCAAATAATAAATTGCTGTTCTGCAACTGGAAACAGTTTAATATTGATGATCCATGTGTATATGTTTGCCACAGAGCTGAAATGAACGTAAAGTTATTCATTAATTTGGCTAAGTAGCTGATACTGTGCTAGAGGGAATTAACTCTAACCACCTACTTACTATTTTATCTTCCTGGAAGTGACTGTGGGAGATTTTCTGCAGTGTCCAGGAACCTACAACACAGTTCACCATCTATTCTGTCTGTTTATCACAGGCTGTAGTTTATTAAATGCTTTGATACCCACTGAGATTTCAACTGCTGTACACGTAAATGGGTTATTGTGATCTGGTTCATTTTGTAGCTGTTTGTGGGGAATTACTATGCTGTGTGCAAAGTGCTGAGCTGCCTGTATGAAGTTCTAATGTAGGAACTGCAGAAATGATCTGTTTAGTACTGTAAGGAAGCAGTAACCTCCTGTAGGGTTTCACAGCCATGGTCCTAATTTTGAGTCCCTAATTTTATACTAGAGACTTCTTTCTCCAGTGAGCACCTGATTTTGAGCAAGATTTGCTGTAAGCCTGAAGTCAGTGAGGGTTGTCCAGGAACCTACAACACAGTTCACCATCTATTCTGTCTGTTTATCACAGGCTGTAGTTTATTAAATGCTTTGATACCCACTGAGATTTCAACTGCTGTACACGTAAATGGGTTATTGTGATCTGGTTCATTTTGTAGCTGTTTGTGGGGAATTACTATGCTGTGTGCAAAGTGCTGAGCTGCCTGTATGAAGTTCTAATGTAGGAACTGCAGAAATGATCTGTTTAGTACTGTAAGGAAGCAGTAACCTCCTGTAGGGTTTCACAGCCATGGTCCTAATTTTGAGTCCCTAATTTTATACTAGAGACTTCTTTCTCCAGTGAGCACCTGATTTTGAGCAAGATTTGCTGTAAGCCTGAAGTCAGTGAGGGTTGTTTAGAACAGAGCATGAATAGTGGCAAATGTGTGTCTGCTTTCTAATTTCCTCATTGACAGACATTTGGGAGCCTGAGCTGACTCTCATGAGAAACTCTTTCCTCCCAACTGTGGTCCTAAATCAATAAAGTACTTGAACACATATTTAGCCATAGGAAGGTGCCTCAGCCCTGCAGGTTTTCACAAATTCCAAGATTTGTTTTAAACATATGTCTTTTAATTGCAGTTGCTTTCCTCAAGCAACTTTATAAATCCTTGTGTCTGAGCTTCAATTCCTCTTCCACTCCTGGAGGAGACTGGAGTTCATCTTATGCCTGCCAGTGTTATCTAGTGTTTGAGAGATGCCTCCCAGTGGAGGCATCTGAAAGCAGTGCACAATGCTATTTTTTTTCTAGCTATGAAGGATGAAAGCTTTTCTATAATGATGAAGTTTCTTCCATAAATTAAAACAGTAAATCTTTTTTTTTTCCTTTTTTTTTTTCTCCCAGAGTAAAAAACATCTGCCTATTGCAAGTGGTTAGCATAGTTTTTGACACAGGAGAAAGCTTATGATGATGCTATGCAGAGATAAGAAGGCTGTGTGGTACAAAAGTTCATCTATATTTGTCCTTAAGAAAGCCTATGTGCATCAGTGTTGGAGAAAGCACTTTCCATACGTGCCTCAGATGGGTGGTGCTGGAGGATGAATGGATTTCCCCAAACAATTAACAGCCAGTGTTTGCAAAGTACTTCCTTATCTTTGGACGGCAATGGGTGTTCTGAAATTCTTACAGATATTGTAGATAAACACCATAAACTGGTGAGTGGGACTATCACTCAGGGAAGAGTGTAATTTGGGAAGATTTTTTCAGGTGTTATCATCCTTTAGCTCTTCTCTTGGCAAAACTGTTCACAGCAGACAAAACAGAGCTTGTATATTAGAGCTGTCTATTAGGTGTTAGATCTGACCCTGTGCAGGCCAAGCCCACAAAAGGTTCTTCCCAGTGACCCTGGCTGGACAATGATTCAGTGCCACGTCACATGTGCACCCAAATACAAGCCTTAATTGTGCTGACTCTGCAGTCTGTGGCACAATACCATTTCAAAAGCCCTTATTCCTCCATTTTTGTTGGATTTATTCCGGTTAAACTTCTGCTTCTCCTTTTATCTCCTCATTATTTTTTATCTTTTTTTTTTTCTTATGAGGACAATGGATGTCATTTTGTATTACCATTACAATTTCTCTCAAAAAGGCAGAAATGTCTTTTCTTCTTTATACTGCGGGAAACCAACATAGCTATACAGGCCCAGAGCCAAAATAATCATATGCTGATAAATAGAGAACAAAACTCCAATCTGGATTTTTTCCCCAAGTGGGAAAGGTTCCAGCAAACAAGGGTAGGCAAAGAACGTGTAAAGAATTATAAATGGGAAGTTCTAGCAAACTGTTCAGTAATGTGCTATAATGTTAAATACATAAGACATTAACATAAATTTTCTTTGGAAGTTACATGCCAGTACCAATGATTTTTAATGTGAATGTAGTAAGATATGAATTCATTAGAAATTTAAAACATTTTATAACTTTTAAACAAATACGTAGTGAAATAAGTTTTCTCTGGTTTTGTGTTTAAGAATTATCTTTGTGAAATGAAAAAAACAAGGTTTCTGCATAAGCAGGGGTAACACAGAAAGAAGCTCTAACAGCTGGAGTCCTTTGACTTTACAGATGAGGGTAAATCAATGTAGTTCAGCATCAATCAAAACCTGTCTCCAAATTCAGGCTTAGGCTCAATACCCAGAGAACATATGCCAATACCCATAGAACATATGTCCACCTTACACGTTCAGCACAGTGCAGTTACTGGTGGGCAAACTGCAAACTTTATAACAACTTGGCTCCTAAATTACTAATATGTTCAGTATTGCACAATAACATCCACCTGATGTCCAGGTACATCCCCATGAAATGTAGAATCTGCATGCACAGGGAGGTGTTTGAGAGATACCAATACAGGTACCAGAACAGGGGGAGCTCATTACTGGGAAGTAATTTTTGAGATATATAATGTAGTTTTTCCATAGAGATAAAAATATAGAGACTGCTGAACCTGCTGAATTGAGTCTCCATTTCTTGATGATCAAGGGCAAAGGAATGACTTTGTGGAAGACATTTGCTAACTAAGCACATTTTGCTGACTGTATACAGAAGTGAGTGGGTGAAATTCTGGGGATTTTCTTGTTTTGTTCTACTGTGGTGTGGGCTTGGTTTTTTTTTTTTTTTTCCTTTTTTAATGCAGGTGTTAGATGAGATGATCTAATGGTCCCTTCTGGCCCTAAGGCAAAGTGCAGCTTCCACTTGACAATATTCAAGGAGCTTTCTAAACCCTTTTTACCAGGCCTTTGGGGAAGAAGGTTTCTAATAGGGAAGAATTTTATAGAGCAGAAAAGTGTTTGCCAGCAGAAATATTTGCTGTTGGCAGCTGATTGTTTTGGGGAGGAGGAAAGGTTTGCCAGGGTTTCCATTTGAAATGTCTTTTAAATCTTCATTAAAGGTGCCTGTGGTAATGCTCAGGCATGTCTTTGTATATTTTTCCCTAGAAAAAATAAATAGCTTTTTTTTTCAAGACAGAGGAACAATATATATTTACATATTATATCATGGCAAAGGTAAATTCAGTCTCACTGTTGTGTGTTAGGGGAAAAAATACGGAGTATGACTAACATCTGTCTCATGTCACCTTTCTCAGAAACAAAAAAAAAATTCATCCATCTCTTCAGCAAACTGTCAGAGATTTAGAGAAGGAGGGCTGAACTTTGGTTAGCTCTGGTTCATCTAAGAGCACTGTGGGCTGCTCACTTTTGAAAAACGATGGCCACTTTTAAAAAGCAGGCCTAGAAACATTTGTAAAAGTAGCACAAGGTAACAATATGCTTTGTAACCATGGGTAAGTGATCCAATAAACAACTTGCCAACAACCAAGGTGTCAGACAGGCCATTGTACAGGTTATGCACAGCAGGCAGCCCCTGCTCCGTGTCTGCAAAACAACTGCGACAAGTTCAGATGGTTTGTGGGCAGGAACACTGACAAAATGCAAGTCTTTTTTGCGCTGTTTATCCATCCATAATTTAGAAATGATAATAACTGCTGGGAAAACGCTCTGCCTAGGACCCGCTCCCTTCAGGAGGACACTGGGAGCAGAGGACAGCGCCAGGAGCCCATGCTGTGCCGCACAATCTGTCACGGAGCCGCCTGAATAGCGCCCACGTCAGCCTTTTGTCCCCACCACAAGAGTGACAACTGGCTCTGCAGCTCATGGGTGCTGCCGGCTGGGGTGTCCTGCCAGGGGACAGATGTCATTAAGGAGTGATGTACAGCAGGCACCGTGGCTCGTGGGGCACACAATGCCCGCAACATCCAAAGGCCATATGTAGCGATCTCATTAGTTCCTTGACTGCCTCCTGCACAGGCTGTTGGAAATGTTTAAAAGTGCAAGTTCAAAAGGGAAAGTGATGTATCATGTTTGGATTTTCTTCTTCAGTCATGCAAAAGAAACAGAGAACCTGCTGTGTTTGGAAGCCAGAATTTTTAGAGACTAAGGCATATCTTAATTGTGTCTCTGTTACGTGGCTTTGCTTCACACTGAATTTCACTGCTGTCTCCCACAGTCAGAGTCCAAAGAGGTATTAAAGATATGTAAAGTCCTTTGGGCATTTTCAACCTGAAATATTTATCTGCTTGGTTCTGTTTCAGTCCCAGCAGATATTTATCTTCTGTTAGGAATTTAAGGGAGCCATCTGCAGAATTTCTGGGCTGTTCATCTTTGGATATGGCTGTGAAGAAAAACACATGACGTGGGTAATGTTTTACTCTGTTCTTTTCAGTTTTATTTCTCTGTTCTCAGTTTTACATCAGTATTATAGGCAGACTCACATTCAGCACCTCAGTCTGGTGGGTTTGCCTACTTTGACAACGTTGGGAATTTTTTTGCTGTTGTGTTCAGCAGCACATTGCACTGTTCCTCACTCCCTGTTTTCATCATTGGGAAGTTCCCTTCTAATCCCCTCCTTATGCTATTTAAATATGATTTCCCGCCTTCCCAGAAGAGCTTGTTTCTGCCTGAACTGGGCAGCCCTTTTACAGCAAGCATCATGTGGAGAAAATTTTCTGGGCAAGGTTTTTAACAGAGACAATGACTTTGTTTTCAGAAGGATATATTCAATTGCAATTGACAACTTTGAAACCACTGTAGACCCTTTAACTTTTAAACCTAACACAGAGATGCTGTTATATTTCTTACCTACAATTGAGTATCTTTAAACTGATGCAAAAGCAACTTAGATGCTTTGGCAAACAAAGGCATCAGTACAGATTTTTCTAATCTTACCTTACCATATAATTAACAAACTCTCTAGTGGAATGCAAACTCTCTAGTAAAAAGTGTGATTAGATATTATTATAGACAATAATTAGTAGGAATTGCACTCTGTAAGGGTTCTTCTGTTTTTCTTTCACTGTCCTGTTCTCTCTGATTTTTTGTACTATGGGGTGTAAAAATTAGTCTTGATTTTGGATTCCCAACTTAACTGTTAATTTAACTGCTAATTCCCAGTTCAGCTTTTTCCTGAGCTTTGCTGTCTTCATAGCTCTGAGTTCAGAGTCATCGTGTTCCCTATTGCCTCACATCTAAAATCAATCAGCATAGCCTTTAATTACTCTATTTGTTCTCCACAGTCAGACTTTCCAGAAAGGATCATTAATCCCTTCACCCACATTACAGTGCATTGCATTCCCTCTGTCTCCAAATGAGAATGCCTGTGTAGAGTGAATTTGGGACTGGGACAGGAAACTGGTGTGGTATTAGTGAAGTATGGCAAATAGTTCTCTGCCTGAGGTATTAGTTCATCCTGTAAATATCATACATGACTCTAAATTGTGTTTGCAGGCTACACTGGACTGGCTTTGACAGCCATCACTGTGCTGGGAACTCCTAAAAGGTTTGTGTCTGACTGACTGAATGCAGCGGGGTGTCCAAATCCTGAGGGCTAGTCCACCCTTGTGTCTCCCAAGTGGTGGTGGCTGAAGTTGGAGTCATAGCCCTTTTGTGCATATTAGATTTCTGGTAGGATATCCCAGGGCAGCATATTAAAATTGGCTTCAGTATTAGTCATTTCCTGGCTGCTCTTTCCCTTTAAAGAAGACACTGTCTATGCCTGTGACATAAGAATAAATACTTTAATGTAAATATTTTCCAAGTGGAATTACTCATTATTAACACAGACAGTTCTGAAGGCAAATAAAACATTATGTGTCAGCAAAAACATTATTATTAAGGAATTCAGACTTCAAACCACACCATGATTCATAGAGCACCTGACTGGGTTTTTTTTGTTTTTGCTTCTTCTTTTTACCTCTTCACTAAATATGAAAATATCTTATGGGATATCAGGTTTTTCAGAAGGCTTATGTTGGTGTCTGATAAACTGAAAGAAGGAAGGAAGGTGCTGTGGTTAACACTGGTCTGGTGAAATTTTGTGGAGAAATAAAGTAGTTGTGGTAATGGAGACATGAAGTAGTTAAATTATCTTTAAATAAATTCTGAATTTCCCTCTAGTTTCCCCTCAGTTTTTCACACTGTACTGAGAAACATTCTTGCAGGGACAATTAGAGTTTTGGTGCAGGTCTGCCAGAGGGATAGAGCAGGACCCTGTTTAGTTGTTGTTGTTCTAAACTGACTGCAAAGAGTACTTCTGATTTTTAATTTTTTTTTCTTCTTTAAGAATACTTTACATGGAATCACATCAATTTAGTAGTAGATTTTTACACTGTTTGTAATCATCTCTTGGAAGAAGAGAGATTGAAAGATATCATTAATTGCAAATAATTGAGTGTATAATATTTTAAGTAACTAAATTTTGGTGGGTTTAGCTGGGTTTTTTTCCTTTCATTTTTAATCAAATAAGTCTGCTGTGCTCTGTACCTTCCTTCCTCAGGTCTCTTAAATCACATCTGAACCTCTTTTATGAGGCCTAAGGGAAAGTCGAAGGTTATGTTCCTTACTTTCTTTTGTAAATATGTTACAGTCCATTTCATCTAGAATCTGGCTCTTTTCACAGCTGGTTGTTGAGTCAATGGTAAAGGCTCTGCTGTGATTTAAATCACTTAACAACCTGTCTTTTTTTGATTTTTTTTTTCAAATATGAAGAACACTAACATTAATATAGTTGAAGATTTAAAAGAGTACACCCTGGAATTCTAAAAGTGTGTTATATTTCCTTTTCAGATCTGGTATGTGCAAAATGAAAAAAAATAGTCTTCATCCTAACCTATGTTTTTTAAAAAATTACTGCACATTCAGTCTTAAGTAATACTCTGAGCAAATAATTCTTTCACTGCTTAGTTTATATAAAAAATATACCAAGTTTTACCAGATTCTTTTCCAACTGAAATGAAGCAAGAGGACAGGAATGCATATTAAGATGAATGACACTTATTTCAGAGGAATGGATGACTGATGAACTTTTCATTGTCCAAAACTCATGTTCTAATCTCTGGGATGTGGTTTTATTCTCTCTGCTCCCTCAGACCTAATCAGTAAATCAGCTATCAGAACTTATGTTGAGACACATAAATTTATCATCCTTATTTTGGTGCAAATCTCATTATTTGAGGAAGTCAGGAGTTTTGTTCTTTTCTGCTTTTTAGTAAAAATAATAATTTACACAGATTTCACAGGCTTTGTCAATATGAATACAAGCATTTTGTTTACAGAACTGTGTTACAACATTGAAAATCACTGAAATTATTGAAAACCATTGAAATCAAGTGGATAATGAAGACAATGGAAGGAAACAATACCAGTCCACTTAATGGGAATATCCTTGGTGACACCCCTGCATGTGCTTGGGGCTGCTTTCCTTCCATCACACATGCGCTGCAACACTTCTCTCAATTGGCCACAATTACTTTAAAGCCTTTGTCTCTTGGGCCAAGTTCACAGATTTAGGGAAACAACTACATTTCCCAGGCACAAATATAAAAATTTGGTGCTTTTGCTGTTTGTAAAACAAAAGAAAAGAAAAGGAACACTGAAAAACACCATGGTCTTTTGTGTGAGGAATTTACCACTGTTTGTGGGAATGATCTCAACTTTGCATACTGGCTTTATCTATGAAGCTCAAATCAGGATCCTGTTTTATCTGCAGCTGAAGCTGACGGCTGGGAAAGGAGGATAAAAACCTTTGGGGTTTTGGCCCATCATTAACTGCTTTATAGTGAAAACTTTTAAGTGTCTGAGCTAAAAAATGTAATGTGCATCCTCCAGCAGTACATGTTTGTTCTTGATTCTCTGATCTCTCGTTTTCTTGCCAGAGGGGTAGGTGGATTTGCTGTGCTGTGGAAGTATGACTAAAACTTGGCCTGAAACTTAACAAATTGTACACTCTTTGCTTAAAACTATTAAACCACAGGTTAGCAGATCTATTTTTAAGTTAGCAGCAACCCTGAGCACTGAGACTCTTCTTTCTGCACTAGACATGAATACAGGTGCTGGAGTAGAAGGAGCAGAAGAGTTTATGGAACTCTGAGCAGCCCATTGTTCCTCTCATTCATCTATCAAAGCTCTAGCTTCCACTCAGGTCTCTGGTTTTTGCTACAGCACTCTTCCAGTGCTCCAAGATCCTTTTGTATAAAAAAATGCTTTTTCTCCTCTCTCCTCTCCCAGGTCAAGTTTACTATTCTATGACTTGGTCAGCTTTTCTGTATTTTTTTCTATGAAATGACACAAGTACCACAAATGTGCACTCTTTTGTTCTTGTACAGACAGAATAAATAGGAATGATGACAGAGAATCCTTCCCACAGCACAGAATGGAAACAGCTCAGACAACCTGGAAATCCTCAATGTGCTGCAAAGCTGTGGCCTCAGTTGTACAGTGGTTTGTAGTGCTGGGGTCTCTCTGATCATTGACCAAATGAATGCATCCTCCTTCTATTGTATTTTCCATCCAATGTGTGCCTCTTCTATATAAAAACATTGCTGAATCTCTGTGAATTCCCATTGTGCACCTGCAGACTACTTCTTTGATGCTGTAGACAAAAAGTATTGCTATCTTCTTGGATGAATGTGACTCCTTATTCCCCTACAGCATGCCCGGTCAACTTCCATCTGGAGATTTTTAATTGGGAAGAAGGAGGTGGCAAATCTTTCCTTTTAATTGCAACATGACATTAGAATAAAAATAGCATCTCAAATACATTTTATCTGCTAGGGTTGTTAAGGCTTATCATCCTCATTTTCAGCTGCCTTCCGAGTCATGAAAACCAGAACCTGTACAATTTTTTTTTGGAAGGAAAGTAATAATCAGAACATGGTGATGATAGCTCAGGAAAGAAGCCATTGAGGCCCTGTGCAGCCCCGTGCCCAATTACTGTGGGGGCTGAGTCCAAAGAATAGTGGCAGAAGAAGAGAACAATGAAACGCTCCCCACGTGCTCCCGTGGTATAGACAAGTCAATCCATCATGAGTGCACAGCCTAGCATCTGGGAGATCCAGATGATACACACTGGAGCTTTCCTGGATCAGCAGTAGTGTCTCTATTGTTGCCTTTTAAAAGCGCTTTTCTAGCGAGGCCTAGGGCATGATTGAAATGCTTGTTATTGCAATTGCTCTGCCTCAATCAATCTTCATGTGTGGTATGAGGCCGACCTGGGCTCAGGCTCTTTATCTGCCCCTTGTGCTTGCAGGTTTTAAGAACGCTCTTACTGACCTAAGAGCTAAAAATTTATTTTATGTCAACTGTATGCATGTACCTCATAGTGAAGAGAACATGTTTTAATTGTGATTCTAATTGCTCAGAGCAAAAATATTTGTTTTAACTGACTGGTTCCCAGACAAACCTTCATCTCGCTGTGTTTATGGCTGTGTCTTTCTAATGTACATTCCTGTGGATTATTTTGCAAGCCGTCCCATGGGTGTGTTGAGCATCCAAGCATCCTTGCAAACAGTTACTGCAGATTTATAGCTATAATTCAGGTGAATCATCATTCCCCTTGTTAAAGTTTTACAGCAAAATATTTGGCTAAATGCAAATGGGAGAGGTCTATTTAGGGATCAGATTAAAAGCAACCTAAGTTTGTCATGCAAGGAAGAAAATTGCTTTAGACATGCAGTTTATTTAGATTCAATAATTCCACAGCTGGGCAGTATGTTTAAAAGTTAATTGCTGGTCTACTGTCAAATTCTCAGGGTCTGATTCACTGTCAGTGTGCTATCAACACAAGACCCTCGTGCAGGGTTTCTGGGGTGGGAAGCTGATGTAAGCAATCACTTACAGGAACACTCTGCTGCAAGTGCAGAAGGGTTAACGTGACCTCAACACACATGGTGCTGACCTGGGTAGCTGGAGGATGCATTGACTCAGAGCATCACTGCTGGGGCTCTGCAAACTCTGGCTATAAACAAACACCACATTTGTTCTTGCAGACGTCCAGCTGTCCTTTCTCAGTTCTGCACCATGAATATGCTTAAAAGTGCTTTGTCATCAGGAGATGCTTTAAGTAATCCATTATATTATTTTGAACTTAGATAAAACCCATCTGTGGGCTGTGTGGTCAAGGAGTTACAGGCCAAAAGCTGTGCTGGCACAAATCAGATTTGGTCTGGTGAATGCTTATTGTTATCCTGGAAATAGAAACAGAAGAGCAAATTCAGCTGCCCACACTATAGCACCTAAGAGCCTCAGAAAATGGAGGAGTAATGTGAAGAAGGAAAAAATACCTTAAACCTGAATTTCAGGTCAGGTAAATTGAAATGCCAAACTTACTGCTTCTTCCGAGACTGGCTGTTTTATTCTCATCTTTTTTTTCAGCAGGGATTTTGCTTTTTTCTTCCTGTTATTTGCTGGTTCATTGACCAAAATGCTCTTGTTCTCATTGGAGTGTTTATATATGCTCATGTTCACTAAAATGAGTAATTGTAAATAGCACTATCCTACAGAGGTCTGTTTGTTCAGAATTCAACCACAATTATTTAGTGGGGGAGAAGTGGCCATATCATTCTCTGCTGTGCCCAGAGAGATTCAGTGGCTTTTGGAGAAAAAGTGAAGCAATTGGAAGATCTTACAGAGCTCTGTGACCTGCTTTAGTTTTGTGACCTAAGAAAATTTGGATCTGTTTACTAGTCATGCTGCAACTCTTTGTCCCACTCTCTTTCCCATGTCCCTATAAACAAAGAAAATTCTGCTAAAAATCACCTATGCTCAGGAAAATTTAGTACAGCACTGCATCTAGAATAGATTTTTAAAAGAATGATGTTTCTCAAGTAATAATACAATGTTCAGCTTCTGTAAGTGCTTCCAGCAGAGGATTTCATAGCTAAGTTCCTTGCCTCTTTCTACCAGAGTCATCTGAGGAAAAAGTTATCCCATTCTGCAGAGCAAGGAACTAAAAGAAGAGACAATGACAGTAATTCTGTGCTGACTGGCAGATGTCCCTTCTCTCCTTTCCACCTCATGGCTGTGATTCCTGTCCCAGCTCTGCCTTTATAAACTGGGTTTCCCTTCTTCATCATCCTAGAACCCAAACCAACTACTGCATGGTGGCTGCTGAGGGCACAAATCCTCTGCATGGAGATCCAGTCACTGGCACTTGTGTGACACCTGGTACAGCCATTCAGAGCTTGTCAGCCCAGCCTAGGCCACCTGTTACTCCACTATTTTAGTTCATGTTTTAACACAGACCAACTAGCTTTCAAAAGGAGTTGTTTTGCCTTGTTTTAGGCCCTTCTTTAGCCAAAGGGAATAATTTTATAGCAGCCCTGAAGCAGAGGTAAAATAATCAGCTCTCTATATTAATGCAGACCAGCCTTGGTTATATTCCCTTGACAAAACCCTTGGCCCATGGGCAGTTTTACCTGGTCAGGGCTCTGAGCAGGCAGAATGTCCTTCCCTTGCCCACCTGCAGTGGAGGGGCTGGACAGCAGAGACATCCAGTTCACCCCAGCTGACTGTGGGGGCCTCTGTGGTAGGACCCCCGCTGCTGGGGTGGGTGTTTGCTAGTGTGGAAAATACTGATGGGTGGCACCTTTCCTTAGCACACTTTACCTTTAGCAGCTCTTTGGAAGACACAGAGGAGGATGTGGCTTCCTGTGGGGGCTTTCTGTGTAAGGCTTTCAGAGTATTTTATTGCCAAACATCCTTAAATGATGGAGGCCCAAGTTAGAATAGAAGTAAGCAGAAAGAGTTCTAGAGAGCCCTGAATCAGTGCTTCAGGTTCAAGAGGGATGGAAGTCCAGCATGTGGCTTCAAGTAGAGTCCTGACTTCAGCACGTGCTGCTGGTTTGTTTGTTTTCTTTTTCTTTTTTCTCTTCAGTCTCTCCCCATGCATCACACAGGGCACTGAGGCCTGCCTGCCATCATCTCAGAGATCTCACACCAGACATAAAGCAACCACCACTGAATTTATACAGGGCTCATTAGTGTGGTGGCTTCTTGGATGTACTGTTTTCTACACCTACAGATAGTAAGTGGTGAGTACTGCCACGAAGAAAACCAGTTGTTAACCAAGAAAGTTATGTAACTTGCCCAAGGACACGCTTTGAAGTGGCTGGTTCCACCCAGGTGGGTTTTTGTGGTGCACCACTGAAAGCAGTTCAGTTTAGCACGAGCAGAGTCACCTATACAATCTTTTAGCATTAAGCTAAAACCAAGTTTTCTACACTAAGCAGAATAGACCCTGACTGCTTTGTTTCAAGGGATTAGAAATTAGTTCAGATAGAAATGGGAAGAGGTAGAAACAACACTAATTCCCAACTGTCATTGTATTTCTCATTTGCTGTACTGAGAATCTACAATTGTGTAACAGTGAAGACAATTTTAGACTCTTTTGTGCTTGAGAATGCACTAAGTTATGTTTTACCTGTCTGTCTCTGGAGAAGAAAAGCTTTAATTAAGTCTTACTTTAATTACGTCCCACCTATACAGTACCTAAAAGCATTATGAGAAGATGTCATTTACTATATCCCTGCCTTCTGGGAAGGTTTAGATGCTGAATCCTCTAATACTGCATAAAGTTCCAATTGCTGTTATTAAATGAATATTCAAAACAAGTTTATTACTATAGGCATTGTTATAATAATTGCTAAGTAGTGGTGAAAACCTGAGTGATTAAAGTACGATCTGGAACTTTCTTCCACCAGAGGAAAATATTAGAAATCTGTGTTCATATAGAAATTTTCCAGTGCTGGTGGTCCAACACTGATGATCTGCTGGTATGGCTGGTGTCCTGGATCAGAACCTTATTTCACAAAAATTAGTATTTTACCAGTGTCACTGATAACACTGTACATTACCATTCTGTGCTGTTCCAAGACATAGTTTAATTAAAAAACACCTGCTCTTTTCAGGTTGTCTTACCTTAATTAAGCTAATGAGAATGTCATAACTTCTGATATTTATAGAAAACAATGAAATGAACTTTCAGGTATTGTTTTGTTACAAGCTGGGACTGCTTATGAGGAAGAGATTATTAGAAATGTGCATAAGCAAAATTTTCAGTTTTGTAGAGGCCCTTGATATCCTTTGCCAAGTATCCATCAGTCTTCCTCAACCTAACTGCTAACTTAATAGAAACTTAAACTGATAAAAGTAATAAGAATGAACAGTCATGGACTTCCCTGTGTCTTTCCCAACTTTTTAAAATAACTTGATTCTCAGTGAAAAGTCTTAGAATAGCAGTAGGTGTTTTAAATATTTTAAATAATTTCAACAGGGTGCTCTACGTTTTCCACAAGATGAGAGTGACACATTGATACCTTTTTAAAATATATCAATTTCTTATAGTTCTTTTATATTACTTTTCAAGTTGTCACAGCTTGACATGTGAATCTGCTTGGTTAAAAGGTAAACAAGCTTGCAGCAACTGAAAATGACATTTGTGTTTATGCATCAAAGTAAATATTGTTCACTTGAGGATGACACATCTCCAGGGCAGCAGACTGCCTCCCCTGAAGGCGAATGTGCATCCACGCAGGATGCATAATTTGGATTGTTTTTGCTCCACCCCTGTTTACTTTTGCCCTCCAGTCACTTATGTTGTCCAGACCTGTTTGTAGTCGATTGCATTATCCCACAGCCTTTGGTGTCTTCTGCCCTGAAAACTTGAACTCTGAGGCCATGCCCATGCCAAGGAATGGTCTGGAGATTTGTGTATCAGCCAGGTTTGGTCTTATTCTCCTCTTCATAAACAGATCTGCCTTCTCTGACTGCAGTGATTTGCAAAGCATATGATTCCATAAATTCTGAATCTAAACTAATATTTAAAATATCTTTTCCCTTTCCAAGTGAAATGAGGCAACAGGAAAGTCATGGTATTTTGAGGGGAGAATTTGAGAAGTTGTGGTAAGAAGCCCAGGGACACGAATACCACAATAAGCTTCAAAATTTATCTTCAGGCTGAATAATATGACTTTATAGCCTGCCAATTTTGCTGATAGTATGGATCTAACCTTGAACACAAACTAATTGTTATTTTTTGAAGAATTTTCTCCATATTTAGTGCTGAGGCCTACTTAGAAGAATGTAATAGTGCTGGAAATACCTTATCAGAGGAGTGTGTGTAGCAGATAACAGACCAACAATGCATACAGCTTATCTTTAGGGAACTGATCCATCAAAGGGTGTCTGTCCTCTCAGCTCCTGGTATACCCTATCATGCCCTGTGTTCCAGTTCCAATCTCAGAGATGGTGTTCCTTCAAAGGAGTCACAGACAGATGACATTTGAACTCCCAGCAGACCGATGACATGGAAGCATTTCTCAGTGTGAGTGCTGCTTGCTGCAGGGGAGGGGGTCGGTTTCTAACATCTCCCAAGCCCTTGCAGTTGCTCTCAAGAAGATGAGGTCTTAATGTACAGGGAAAGTGAATGTCTTCCTCACCTATTCTACTGCTGCACAGCATCAAGGCATTGTAATCAGGTCACCACCATCCAAAAAGAATAAGAGATCTTTTGTATAAATTCTTTTGTTTACCAGGCCTCAACTTTGCTATTCAGAAGCATAAGAAACATTCATAACTGATGATGGTATTGTTAAGCCCTGTTTCCTCTGGGGATATGTCAGCATGGATAAGCAGTGCAGTGCAGCAGGAGTGGTGCAGTGGAGTATAATCTTGCCAGGGACCTGTCAGCCATGCTGTGAGTTTCAGAGATTTTGTACAGTCTTCATGAAGATACACCCTATGTGTATGTAGGGCTGAATTGGATGTAATTCCCTGAAGAAAGAGAGCAAGGGATGCAGAACCAGATTTCAAAAGAAGGTCAGAGAAAGAAATGTATTTTAATAAATATAAATCCCTTACCCATACACCACAGCATGGAGGGGGTGGTGCATGTCCTGTGACACCTCTTGGGTGACACTTAGGGAAGTATTACAGGTCAGTGGAGCTTAACTCTGCTGTTATCCTACACTTGTCTGTGCAGATTTGGAAATCTTGAAATGTATCAAAGGCAGACGGAGAGGCAGAAAATGATGTAAAATGTACAGAGGTAATCCCACTTTGTGAGAGCAAAGCTGCAATTTATTCTCTGCTTTCCTTCTGCCTGCCTATTTCAGTTAGGACCAGGCTGAGCCTGATCATCCAGTTACTGGCCTTCAGAGTGTTTCACATGGGCAGCCTCTGAATTAAAGAAAAATAATTGAGTGACCAGTGTTCACACCTAGTTTTCAAAGGTAACAATAAGCTTCATTTTAATGCTTCCACTTCCTGGTTTCTGGCATACAGGCTAGGTTCCTCTTCAGAAACATAATTTTTGTCATTTCTCATATGTTTCACTAGGACTCTGCTGGGCTGATGTTTTAATAAATCCTACATGCCTGTGTTCTCATCCCCCTCACTTCCTTCATTTTCAACCAGGTATCAGTTACACTAATAGCATTATATATCTCCTGAAGGTTGTTCTGTTAGACTGGAATCTGGTTCACTGATGCATAGATTTTGCATAAGAGCACACCAGCGTTCATTCACTGTGGGGTGTCTCCTTTGCCACAGTTCATTTTTGCTTGTGTGTATGACTGTAATGTGGTTTTTTTCCCTCTAGTCCAGCTGAATGCCAAGAGCATTTAGGGAAGGAAGGCAGCAAAGAATTGCCACTGGGCATGGTGGAAGTATTCTTTACTGCTTGATAATTCTGCATTTGAAGGATTGATATCTTTCTTTTGATAGCACCCACATTTCTTTCTCTCTTCTATTCTTAATAGTTTCTGAAACTCAAAGAAATGCTTTCCCTTTTCCCTGTGCTTAGGGCTATTAACTGTCTTAATAGTAAACGTGTCTTATGCTTAAGTTTGGTCAAGCCAAGGGTTTCCTTGCAGAACTGCTACCAGAAAATTAGTTTCGTGTACAGCTTTTCTGAGGCTTATTGTTGCTGTGATTTGAATCTCAGATAAGGCTTGAAAATAAATCTGTCCCCCTCTTTAGAAAATCACACCAGTACTGTTTCTTTGGGAACATTTGCCAGTGTCTCACATTTAAATAACGGTGAAGATAGATATTGAAGCTAAATAATGGCCAATTGTCTTCAGTGTCCTGTAAGAGTCAAGGACACATCAGGGCTTCATGGCTGTCACCACACAGTCCCTGACAACGCAGGGGATTCCCAGAGTGACAGCATGAATTGTGTGCTGACCTTTCTCTCCCCAAAATTGCTGCTTGCCTCTCAGCAGAGGCAGGAGGACAGGAGCTGGCTGCTGTCATTTGCCTTCCTGCCTAGAACTCCTCTTCACCCATCACACTGTTCTTATTGATACTCCCCTGATGTTTACACCCTAGCCCTTCTATCAGGAAGAGTCTGTGTTTTTTTAAACAAACATGTAAAGTCATGTAGGCAAAGCTGTGAAGTTTTCAATGATGCATGGGTAAAGATTCATATATGATGTATCTTGTTTGCTTATAATGATAAAGGATTTTCTCTTCATTTAAAGCTGAGGTCACTGATAGTTCTACAACTCTTCTGTCCCTGCCACCTTTTGAACTCAGGTGGAGTTTTGTCATTTGTTTTGGTAGCTACAGATGAGACAAAGGTATGCAGCTCTCTAATCTTCTTTTTCTGCTAGGATGAGGGTGAAAGAATTCTGGATTTGAGCCCCACTGCTGTTTCCTTTGGCTTTCAGAGATCTAAGGTGGTGCTTTGTGCTTTTCAGCTATTAACCTGAGTTAACTCTGATCTGGGTTGTGGCCACAAGTGTCTTTACATGGGACAATTATAAATTGAGGAAGGCATGGAGGAGCTGGGGTCCTATCACAGGCTGGTCATAGGCATTGTGCCTTCAAAAGGAGGAAAGCAAGAATATTTCTGTATGACATGAATATATTTGAGGATGAAATACATTAAGTGGGTGTGGTTCGCTGGGTTACTGTAATAATGCAAACAGAGTGTGGAGAGCTGTTTGGCCCTCTCTCAGTCAAGTATCATAAGGTGGTTGAAATATAACAAATTATTTGGCTTCTCATATTTTATCATCTGCTTTGGCAATTTCTACAAGTTTTCAGGACTTTTTAAAGTATTTTGTCGTTCCCTTAAGAATTCAGTACATTAAGGGACTTAGTACATTCAGTACACTTAGGAATATAAGCCAGTTAACTATGGAAACTTCCAGAGTTGGATGGAGTCAAATTATTAAAATATGCAGCTCTCTATGGTATAATGGTCTCACTCTGTGGCATCAATCCTTCTCTTTTTCATACAATGCACTTGAAATGCTGCTTTTCTTTGTAGGTGGCAAGTATTGTCATAACTTCACTTCAAGAACTATTCACCTTTTAAATGCAGAAAACAGTTCTCATTGTACTTCAGCTAGAGAATAATCCCTTTTCTTTTGCTCCTTCATCCTCCATGGCATGCTGGTGATAAGTGAACTCTCAAGCAGTTACAATTTCACAGGAGCTTTCAGGGATTGCAGAGCTCTGGGTTTTTCAGATACCACATGTTCAGTCAGCACCACTTGGAATGGCTTTCTGTTTTTAAATCTGACCTGTTAATGTCACTACATTCATCCTAAATGCTGCATTTTACAGTGGGATTTCTTGTGGTTCTCCCCTTAATGTCTTCTCATTCTTTTTTTCTGAGCAGCTGTTGGTAGCTCTCCCTACTGCTGTCAACTCTTAAACCTCTGCATTACAAACTGCAGGCCAGGGTGAATGTACTGCATTAAATCAAGATCTGCAAAGTTGGCTTGCAATACACATTAGGAGCCCAAAAATAAAGAGAAATGGAAAACGGAGCCATTCCTAATGTAATGTCCTAAACTTAGTTTATACTTTGATCCATGAATAACTAGCACTAGCACATTAGAAGCTTTTAAAATAATATTATGCACAAAAATCCAGCTGGTGATGTTCTTGCTGTGCTGCAAGTATAGAAACAATAATACCAGTGTTAGGGCCACAGTGCTGCTACATCAGATACACAAACAGCACAAGAAAGGGCCCTCTGGAAAGAAAGGGATGTTTGAAAACTAATGCTGAGTGCTGTAAACCTGAGACCACTCCCTAAATGCATCGGTTGATAATCCATTCTAGTCCCAGTATAAGCAAAAACATAGCAGAGAATTATTAATTACATCGCCACACCTATATAATGGAGTTCACTGTAGTTATGTAGGAGTTGAGGGTATTCAAGCAGTTTCTTTTGATGAAGTAATCGGGCTGCTTCTGGGGTCTGTTTCAGCTGCTAGGGGCGTGCTTCAAATGTAAATGACTGCCAAATGGATTCCTTCTAAATTCCAGCCAATTAAAATACATTTAAAGTGCAGCTGGTGGAGAGCAAAAGGCTTATAATTGCATAAGAAGTGTTTGCGCATGAAACAAATCCCTGAAGTTTAGTGAACAGCAATTATTAAATACTGCATTTCTGGAGAAGTAGAGCAAGCAAACAAAAGAGCCTCCTGAAACTGCAGTCAGAGGCAAAGATGACACTTTTACCACCAACTTAAAAGAGACAAAGCCGGGAGTGTGTTTATTAGGGTGTCAGTTTTCCACCCTTGGCTCTTTAAACCATGCAAGTTTGGCAGCTTGCCCTATGTGGTGCTGCATACAAATATTGACAGAACAGTGTGGTATTTGTTAAACCCCTTCTTGGGAAGCAAGTGATTGAAACTCTGAAGGAAGATCTGAGAACCGCAGACATTATATTTTTTCTCAGTAGCACTATAATATTTACAGATTGAAACAGAAAATAGTGAATGGGGTGTAATGAATGACCTTCCTTTTCTGCTTTGCCTTGTAAGTAAGGACAGATTTTTTTGTTTAATGCTTTAAATGTTTTTGTAAAAGAGGTTTACAGCTAGTAGCACTGAAAGATGCCATTAACACTTTTGATTTAACCTCATGTTTTGGGAAAAAGCTTGGCTGATAGAACAGACCATGTAAATAGGTGAAAGACTTTGCCCAGGAAGTTGCTGTGTGCAGCCGCTGTGGATAATGTGTCCTATAGATGCAGAAACCTTACAGACATTTTAATTCACATCTGTATTTCACTGTTGGTGCTTTCCAGACATTTTTATACTCATGTCTGTATCTACCTAGAAGTGAGATTTCCAATTATTCTGCCTCTACTCTGCCTTAGTAAAATTTAATCTTAACCTATTCAGTTGTACTGATT
Source organism: Vidua chalybeata (assembly GCF_026979565.1). NCBI lineage: Eukaryota > Metazoa > Chordata > Aves > Passeriformes > Viduidae > Vidua > Vidua chalybeata. The sequence goes on along the minus strand of NC_071536.1, from coordinate 32,235,451 downwards.
TTAGAAATGGAAACAAAATTTTTATAGGCAGTCCAGAGAGTTTTTTTCCTATGCAATATTTTATTGTCTTTAATCTTTTGGTATAAAAAAATGACTGAAATCAGGTGAATCAAAAGTGTTCACTATGTTATCTCAGGTTTTTCTTAATTGAATCAGGAAGTAACAAATAGAATACAAAAAAAATGTTTTCTAAAACTAACAAATATTGGTTTCTACCTGTGTTGTATCTCACCACACCACACAAAATTCACATGAAATAATTTGAAATTCCTGATTGCTTTCTCTTCTAACATATCCTACTCAATAAGTCAGTTTTGAGTTCACTTTTGTTAACTGTGAGTAAAGACTTGCTGCAAAGTTTCTAGTGACAGATCACATTGCAGCAGTAGGGGTTCAGTTAAATGTGCCTTGTTAATTGTTAATGTGAAAGTAGCACAGAGCATGTGCCAAAGACAGGTTCATAAGAAATAAGCTTATTGCCAAAAGAAATGTCATTTCAATTATAAAATGAAGTTTTAAAGACATTTGTTGTGAAACATAAAGACAAATACACATACACTGAAAATAACTGTAATGCAGTTAATCCCAAAATATTCAAGAGAATAAACATGAAAAATCTCTGATTTGAGGGGTTGGTTTTCTTTTTGAAATACCCTTATTGACTGACAATCATTACAGAGGGCAACCCATTGAATAGAGTGAAACTACTTTGGTTAAGTCCAGCTGATTCCCAGTCACTGTTGCAAAATTAGGGTCAATGTTAATAGCAATAGGTATGATGGAAGTAAACCAGTCTGTGTGTTTATGAAATACACAGTATATATAAAATATTTTTTAGCAGCACCTGGCCTATAGCAGCATTAAAGGTTTGGTTCAAGCCCCACAGCAGTAAGGGTACAGGAAGGTGAAAGCAACATTTAACTGATTGTAAGACATATTAGTTTTGAGATCTGTAGACAAACAGTGCAACATAAGTAATTTATTATTACAAAAAATCAAATAACCCCTTTCTAGAGCTGCAAAATGAGGAAGCTGATAACTAAATGTAGAGTCACTGAAAAACCAGCTCATGGTTTTCTTTTTCTAATGGAATCTCAGGGCTAACAAAACTTGTTTCAAACTAAACCTCTGTCTTAAACAGGCTTGACTCAGTATAAATCAAAAGATGAATCCAGGTCCTCCTGCATAATAACATTTTTCATGTCATTAACTTTTCATTTATGCATATGTGCAATGATGGATGTATCCCCTAGGCCCAGTGGTTCATGTGATATATCAATTACCTTAAAGAGAGAGAGAGAGGTGCTTAGGAAGTGGTCAAACAAACAGGTGCAGAGGATGCATTAGCCCTTTGTATTTCCTTCTTGATCTCATTGTACCAGCAGTGGGCTGGGGTTTGGATGTTTGCAAATTAGAGCCTCCTTTGCTGCACAATTAATCAGGGATCAAGTGTCTCTTTTGGGAGCTCACTGGCCTGCAGGAACTGCTGCCTGGGCTCTGGAGCTTGGAGGAGCTTAGGTGGAGCTGTGTGAGAAACCTTCCAAACTGCCTTGGACTTCGGCACAGGTGTGGATGAAACACTTTGGGAGCACTTAAAAATTTTTTAGGTGTCCCCAAGGCTAAATAGCCTTTGTAAAGCTGGCTTTCTGCATTATTTCCTTGGATATTAGCCCTTAAATTCTGCCAAAACACAGGCAGATTTCTATTGGGCTTTTCCACAGAATGACTTGCTGAAAAGTTGTACAACTTCGGTGTGTCTCCATGGGGAGAATTACATAAGTCCGACTGAAGGGTCGACATAATTTATAATGGCAAGCAGATGAGAACTTGCCTGGAGTTTTTCCCCTGGGTGGTTTTACTCAGTGATTCTGCTACAGTAAAAGCCACTACTACTTCATGCCTTTGGCAGGTCAAACTCTGAAATTTTTGGGTATCTGAATATATACTCTCCTTTATTAAAAGCCTCACATGGAGCCTGCACTGGTTGTACTGCCCATAGGACTGAGGAATGGCTGTTCTGCTGGTTTCCTGAACAGCGAAGTGCACTTTGCTTTCTACATTAAAACATCTATTAATTTTTGGTAGGATTTACTATTCTTCCTCTTAAGGAAGGTGCTCTAGAGAATTCAGGAGGACAGAGCCTGGCCCTAGATTTAAGGAAAGTGGTACAGCAGTGGAGGGATATCAAGCAAATTAGTGGATAAAGATGAAAGTTTGACCCAACCTGAAGCCTAGTAGTAACAAAGGTAGTAGCAAATTTCCTTCTACTTGGGCAGAAAGGGGATTTTTTTCTAAGTGCATGTTATTCTCCAATAGTTGTTAGGATGGAGGCCTCTGCTTTTTATGTTGTGCTGCATCTTAATGTTGGATAATGCCTCATGTATGGTAAAGTACAAAGGAAGGTATTGGCCTAAGGGAGGTGCTTCCCTGTGTCAGCCCTGGTAACTTTGAGGTTTGGCACTGGTGTCTGTGACAGGAGCTGCAGGACCTATTTTTCTCTACCACTGCTCTGTCCTCCACCGTTGTCACTAGAGCTGGTGCTCTCATTATCATTATCATCCTCCTCATTATCACTCCAGTGCTCTTGGTCTGTCATCACATGTGAGGCAGTAGTATAATGGGATTTGAATGCCAGCATTTTGCCTCTCAGTGGACAATGGTCTAATGGTCTTTACAGGGATTTGCCAAACACCAGAACAACTTGGAACAAAATACCTTTAAAAAAGCCAAAAAGATAGTGGTTGTCTTCCAGATTAAAAGTGAAAACCGCTGATGCTGATTACAAATAGAGTTTATCATTTACACCAAAGAGGTGTGTGACAGTTTGCTCATAATCTTGTGACCTGTGTACTGTCTTTATAGAGAGATTGCTGAAAATAGGTAGAACAGCTCTCATGTTTCTTTACCTCCATCATACAGTAAAATTTGCTCCTCAGTGAGGTGACCAATTCTTGCCTTATTCTTCTCGTACTGGTAATTTACGTGAAAAGTACAACTGAAGAACTTTCTATGTCCCTTGCTGGTGGTATCATAGAGCCACACTGTGGATTGCTCCTGCCCTTTGGGCATGTTTGCTATTACAAACTAAAACCTGCTGGGAAGCAGTTCTGGGATTTTGGGGTTTGCAGGATTTTTAAAAAATAATTTCTTTGGGTTTTTTTTTTTTTTTTGTTAGTCATTGATTTGGTTAATATTTTCCATGTAGAAAAGTTGGGGAACAAGTTGTTGTGAGGACAGATAATTATTACCAAACATAGAAGCTGTGTAATAAATGAATAGAGGAAGAGAAGAAATACTAAAGTAATATAAATAGTTACACCCTTTCACACAGCCAGTGGAAAACCTAAATGAAAGGGTAATGTATACCAGATGTGTGTATCATGCTGAGTGTAATTTTGCTAGGAATGATTTCCAGTAGGAAACAGTAGAAGGTAAGCAGGACAAATCTGAGTGTACTGCAGGAGATGCCTTGCTGGCAGAGGTCTGTGAGCACCTGTAAGTATTTGTGGAGCCAGTTCTTTGGTAAACTTCCTTATTCCTTGTGCTACAGTTTTATGGCATAAGGACAACTAAAACAATCAACAGTCATTGACTAGTCAAAGAAAAATGATCAATAGTCAGTGATGAAGCATAAACTTACAGCTATCCTTGAATTACCCAAGATATGGGACTGGCTGTGCTGATTCAGGGTGTCCTTCAATTCTGGGAGCCTGTATGAGCTGAGGCAGCTCTCTCTCTGCAGAATCTCACCACTGTGGTGAATCTCTCTCTTTACAATCTTTAAAGAGACAATTTCAAGCCTCACACTGTCTGTCTAGACAGTGGATAAACTGACATTAACCTTCTTAGAGTTGCTGACACAGTTTGTTGGTGGCACAACAGGCAGCTCTCCAGCCTCGCACCTCAGCAATAAAATCATCATGTACATGGTGAAGTTTTAGTTTTCCAAAATTGGGCAGTTCAGAGCAGTAGTCCAAAACCTTAATTTTGTTATGGTAACTAGAGTTGATAAATGAGGACATCACCCTTAAATGAGATTTTTTAAGGCCTGATGATCAGTGCAGGTAGCTATGGTTCACAAAATGGATCCTGGGCCTTAATGACATTATTGTTCTAGACATACACCTGCCTGCAGGACCAAAGTTATTTTCCTGTCCAAAGTCAAAGAGTTGTCCCCTTACTGTCTTCTGTGGTAAGAACCACAAAGCAGGAATTCAGATTAATTTTTCTATGATTTATTCTTTGGTAGCCCATGTGAATGTTGTCTGTGTTACATCAACCCAGGAGAACTTAGCCTGGAAAGACACCCAACCTCATTACTGTGAGCTCTGTTCCTGTAGGGTCAAACTGTGTCTCTAGACACCAATTTTTATAAATGTGACTGCTCCTAGGAAGGAATTGCCTTTATTTCTTTCATTTGTTGGAAGAAAAGTAATTTACTTCTGTTTTCCAGCCTCTCACCCGCACTGGCTCAGTTTTGTGATTGGTCCTAAAGGAAAAGCCAATTCTTTTTTCTTTCCAAATCAACCTTCTGGAGAAAATAACAGTAGCTGCGTAGTTCCTACTCTTTCTACCCCTCTGAACCCATAGGAGATGTATGCAGAGACACAATCCAAATAGTGCCTCTACTTTAGTGTTCCTCTGTTTTCAGTCTAGAAAGGCTGTGTACAGCTCAAAAATGAAACTGACCCACTGCAAAAAATTATATGGGGGAAAAAAATGCATTCTTGGAACAATGTTCACATCCAGAGCAACAGTTTTACCTTTGGCAACACTCTCTGACATCACGAGGTATAAGGAACAACTATTGCTATGCTTGTTAGTGCAGGTAAATTTAAAAGAATACTTTATACTGCTCTGATTCTCCTGTGGAGAAAGACAGGGATGATTTTTTTCTTTCTTCCCATTTCTGTTCCTAACAATTTACTTTTAATGTTGCAACATATATTTGGCCTGAATTATTTAACATAAATGCATGAATTGTTATGCAGCCTTGTAGCATAGGGATACATGGATACATGTTACAAGGAATATTTGAGTATAACATTTCATAGTTTACAAAATCCTGCAGAGAATAATGCCATCCTGCTTTCTTTTGCAATCTAAGTCTAGATGAGCTGGGTAAGTGCTCAGCTGGGAGGTTTGAAGGATCACCTGGGCTGTGCAGGTAAAAGGGGATATCTGTGCATGGGTGGGATGTGCATTTACAGGTCTTGTGTAAATGAGGTCTGGTAAAGGGCTCTGTGCCTGCCTGGCCTGAGGTGCATGACACAAATGTGATGTATCACTATTAACAGTAAAATCTGAAAGGATACTTCATGGACTGCCTCTCAACAACAGAGCTTTATGAGGGCAGAAAGCAAGGCCCTGTGCTGCTGCTGGTCCCCTCAGGAGGCTGTGGTGGAGTGCCAAAACAGAATAATTTTGAAACTGAATATCTTTAAATGGATTCTTTGTTCATTTAAAGGAGATAGACTGAGGAGGACAGAGGCTTCTCTGGGGAATGTCATGGCTTTGTTGTGCAACACAAAGACTGCGTTTGAATCAAGATCTGGGTACTTCTAGCAAGGTCTTTTCTAGCAACATGAGCCATGCACTACAATTTCTTCAGAACCCAATTTCTTACTCTGAAGTTTGTATGGGCTTTTTGAGATTGCCTTCTATCTCATCTTCTGAGCTATCTTCTCCTTCTCGATGGAGGATCTGTAATGAGGTGCTTCTTTCATTGATCACTGAGAGTTCCACACAGGTTGTGCTGTGATCAAAGACATTTTCTCTTTTCTCTAATGGTAAAGCTGTTATTTTACTGCAAGGCAGCAGGCTGATCTCTATGCCAGCACACTTAATTGGAGGGATTTTTTGCTCTACAAGGCTATTTCCTTCATACACAAGGAAAAAAAAAAAAGAGGAGGTGGAAAGCAGACAGCAGAGCAAACATGAGTAAATACTTACATTTTTTATCATTGGAATAGATCCTGATATGGGATTTGTTGAACCTATTAGCTGAGCCTCAGTGCAGCTGTGACAGTTGGTGTCATCCAAGAATGTGCTTGAGTGACATACTGAGATGGCTTTAGAGACTGACTTGTTCTTTAATGTGATGTAAGACATTGGAATTTAGGTGCAGCTTCATTTGGGCTTTGTTAATACTGAGAGGATGCAGCTTCCTGCTGCAGGTGCTGGACACAAGAACTCCCATGGTGGTACTGCAGGTGCTTGGTTAAAGTCCTTCTTTCCAGGGGGTTTCATTCATCCCAGCCTGGCTGCTGCTCCTGCTGCTTCCAGCACTCATATTTTGACAGTCAGAATCAACAAATCTGGAAAGAAGTTCAGATTTATTTCAGACCAAAGATTTGTTTGAGGGGTCAGAGAGCTTCAGTAGTGTGGCCCAAAACTCTGCCAGTTATAGAGAAATGAAGGGAAGAACAAGTAGAACTCTCTAGAGATTTAGTATAAAATCCCAAAACCTTGGATCTTTTCTTTTTCTCCTCTACACTATGTATTTTGCTTACCTCCCTTGGGAAAATCTTATAAGCTGTTTTCCTCTGCAGAACCCCTGTGATTACTGCTTAGTTTTTTTGTACAACATATTTGACCATTGAAGAGGATTGCTTGAACCAACATGATCCAGGAATAACTATCCTGAGAACAGTCTGCTGAGACCTCACAGTTTTATTTTATGCACTGGAGTCAAAGGCTTCAAGCCCCTGGCAAATAGTGTTACAGATCTCAGTCAGATCATTTTGGCACTTTGCTCAAGAGAAAACAATAAAATAATTATTCAGGAGGAATATTTGAGAGCTTGAAGCACTTTTTCTTTACACCAGAGCCATGACCTGGCAAACAATAAACAATGGGAAAGTTTGTCTTAGTATACAATTTACCAGGATAAAAAAAGCTGGAATTCTTTTAACAAAGTATGTTCTTTTCTCCTCAGAAATTTTGAAAACTGATGTCACTTGTAATTCTTCAGGAAAGAAAAAAATCCCTGCAGTTTGCAGTACATCAATGCAGTCATTTTTCTCCTGTCTAATCTATAAAAAGACATTGTATACAAATGTTATTTTCTCTGCCAGAAATGCATTCCTGGAACATAATAAAGGCTTTTCTGTTGTTGTTCAGCAATTTGGATAATAGTTTCTCCATGAAGTCTCATAACATTTATTTACTCCCATAAATTATTAGACCAAGTGGTTTCAGCAGTCAAAGCTAGAATCCCTCTGCAATAAGCTTTCTTACTGAAATAATTCTGTAAACATTATGCCTAAAATAATTTCAAATGACAAATTTATAAGAATAACATAATACAGATGTGAAATAAATCTGTAGACCTCTATGTATAAAGTACAAAAAGTTTTATTGAAGAATCATCAACCGTGTGGATTAAACTAAGCAAAACTTTTTCTAGAACTATTTTCTAGAATCATTGATAGCTTTGAAGAGTTACAGATATTTTTTGTTTGGAACAACTGGGTTGCAGTTATTGTGGCAACAGCACTTTTTTGCTTTTCTGTAGCCCCATGGTCAGCCCTATTAGCTACAGTTTAATGGAAGGGAATTTGAGGGGAGTATTCCTCTCACGTGGTTTGGCAGGTGTGGGAGGGAGAAGGAGAGGTGTGCCTCTGCTCTCTGTGTGAAATAAATTGTGCTGCACCGTGTGTAAGGGTTGAAGGGTCTGACTGTAGCAAGGCTGGGTTGGAATCAGCACTCACACAGCCAAACTTTGGGAAAAGTACTTGTGGCCCAGCTTGTGTGTATCTGCTACAAGGATACCTCACCTTTGCCAGTCCTCATTTTTGTACATAACCCACTGAGAGGATGGTGGTGCAATCAGTAGTGCTACATCCTCTGTCATTAGAGCCGAAATTCTCCTGCCTTTTTTATTTACTTTGCTTCCTTGGCTTCTTGCCTTCACCCACTGGTTCTGCTTTACATTGCTCTTCTTGCATGCAGGAAGTAATAATCACTGAAGGTGACCAGAACAGTGCAAATAAATGAATTTGAATTAAAGATGATGCCTATCTGTTTTGGATTTTGGGAATCTGTTTTATTTCCACTATTTCCTAGAGGTGCTTATTTCATCTGAAAAACGAATCACATGGATTTAACAATCTTCATTTGCTTCACTGGGGTACTAGGTATCATGCCCCTTCAATGAATTAAAGTTTGAAGTTTAAATTGGATTCAGGAGGCATGAAAGGGGGATGCCTTTAAAAACTAATATATTAGATAGTCCTTGGGACTCTATGATGTGAGACAAGGGAAAAAATAACAGAGAGGTGAAAATACCCACAATTTGTGCTGTCTGTGGAGGCACCATTAAAAGGTTCAGTGTGAGGGATCCATGAAAGTGCTGGGAGAACCCCCTCCTCTGCCACAGCTGCTTCAGGTCTGGAATTCGGGTAACAGAGCAAACCAGACTTAGCCTGACTCTGGTTTTCCAATCATCTAATGTATCCTATGGCTGGAAATATTCTGAGTGTCATCACGTATCTCTCACAATGACACCTTTTTTTAGCTGGAAGCATAAATGATTTGAAAGTTATTGGAGGGTGAATATGTTTTTTTTTTTTCAAATTAGTTTTTTTTTTTTTTTTTTTTAATAAAGCTTTTGCTAGACTCTCATTTAAGGCATACTTGTTTTTTTGGTTTTGTGTTAGTTCAGTAATACTATCCCCCCAAAAATATGCCTTTTTCCTTAAATCAGACCTCAATTTTCAATAACTTCATGGGGGTGTTTCATTTCTATGAGTGGCTTTTAGGCCTCACTGAGTCCTACAGGGCTGAGGTCCCTTTGCACTCCTTTGCATCTTCCTGCTGCCATCAGTGGCTGCTGGCTCTTGGAACAGAATTACTCCACAGAGTGCTGAAAGTAGGTTAGGCTGAAACTCTCACAAGCCTCCCTGGAGGGAGTTTCAGATGTGCAAATCCCAGTGAACTCTCATCTCAGCAAAATGTCACTCAGACATCACACAGACAGGGCTGACTCCCTCTGCTTCCTCCTGGAAACTTTTGGAAATTGGAAAAGGATCTGCAGTGTCAAGAGAGGTCAGAGTGCACGTGTAAAGTGCTCCTGTATGCGCAGCTCGCCCAGTGCTGCTCCTGAAGTTTCTGCTGGGACAACGGGTTCTTTTTAGCTGGGCAATTAGAATATGAAACAAAAAAAGGAGGTCATCTAAATAGGACCCCTTTGTAATTTCTTACATAATACTGTGCATGGCAAGAATGACTTATTGACCCTACTTAGGGCACAGAGGGATGATAGACACTTCATAATCCTTCCTAGGCAGGGATTGCTTTCAAATTGGTGGTGCTGCTTTTATTGAAAAAAATGCTCTTTATATGTATTTAGGATGAAGAAAGCTAAGGTTTTAAGAAAAGAAACATGATTACTGAGAAGATTGCTTTCACTTTTGTGAGATTTCTCTCAAATCAGTCTAATAGCAATAAGAATCATTGGAAAATTTTGCAAAGTTAAAAATGGGCTTTGGTCTTGTCCTCGGTATGCAGGAAAGTCTGTCACTTAGTCCTGTGTCCTTGGAAAGACGGAGGTATTCTAATTCCCACCTAAACATCTTCTGGATGCTGACTGCACTATATTGCTTGAATAGATTTCAAATTTGCTACACACTAGTGAAGAATTAAACCTTTAGTTTTCAGTTGTAGGCTTCATTTAAAGTTATTTCTAAATAGAAAAATTGCACAATTCTCAGGTTTGGGCTTGTTTAACACACCTGGGGACAAACTACAGAAGAAAAGCCATGAAATTATACATTTCCACAGCTAATTAAATAAAAAAACACCAAAAACCTAATTTTTTTTTAACCAAAGGAAGTATTTTATTAGAGAGAGTAGTGAAAACTTTTGATCACTGAACATTTTTAGAGTTTTTGGCTCATATCTAGTTAGGATCTTCCTCCAACCAACCACATAAGGATTCAGCTTTTGCAAATGTGGAGTGTAGTGTTGATACCCTTTTATCTCTTTTCAACCTTCCCCTCAGCCTCTATGCACACATACATGCAGGTCTGTTTCTGTGGAATTTAGAGAAGTACTGAGGAAATACACTTTGTACACATGAATTGTGCAGTGTCTCATTCTGCACGGACAAAATGATGTAAGATCTCTTTGGTCAGTCATACAGAGCTGCGGGTTTTTAATTTCCAGAATTAGTAGTCAACCAGGTTTGCAAAAGGTTTTTAATTTCCAGCATTATTAGTCGGCCAGGTTTGCGAAAAACAGTGTCTGGCTTGCCCAAATACCCTCACTGTGATGTCCCCTCATTCTCCCTGAGCTTAGAAAAATATTGTCCTCTTGATACTCACTTTGTGATCTCCTATTTAACAAGTAAATGTCAGGGCCAGTGGGGGCTACAGACCTGGAAAGTAGCATTCGAAAGGACAGCCTATGGTGGTGCAGTGTCTGGGTTTCCTTTTAACAGTTACAAAGGGCACATTAACACCTGATAATAGAAATAATTCTGTTTCACAGTTCTGTGTGTAATTGTAATGGGGATTTAGCCTACTTTTATTTATTTTTTAAAAATAATGCATGGGTCAGTGAAATGGCATCTTCTCCCAACCCTCCTGCAATACAATCCCAGAAAAATATTTTAAAATAATTGCTTATAGTTCAGCCCCACCAGCTTTGATGCATTTTCTACCTACCTGTAAAAACAGATCACAAAACCATAATTAACAGACTAAATTCTGACTGAATTTACTGAGCCAAGTAGCAGTTAGGGCTGGTCTGGCTGTTCTGGCTGAGGACTTTGGAGTATTGAGACTTTTGAAAAGGACCTGATCTTTCCCTGCAAGGTGCCTGAACCAAATAGTAAGGTATTTTGGTAATCAATCCATCATTGTTTTCTGTGTCCTATCAGTACAATGTACCAAATAACATATTTTTATCTCCAGTACCCTTAGAAATAGTTTTGCTGCAGTTGGAAAATTATTTTGCAGTTTAATAGTAAGAGGCTTTTCATTAGCAGAGCTTCCTATGACATTAGTTTATTCTGCATGTAGTTCAGTTATATTATGGACTATCACAGCAGTTAAGTATCTAGGTGTACAGGTTTTTGTAATCAGTCCCTGACAACATCTGTCAAAACAATATGGGAAAATCCTGGCTCATGTTGTCATTACAGAATGGGACAGATTGTTTATTCAATAGAAGAAATAAAGCATATTGAGGGAAGGCCAGAAGAGTCACTCTGACTCAGTTACTGAGACTTCCAGCTTCCAGCTACAGGATATTTTGGTTCCAGCATTTCACATCAATAATAAACAATCCTTATGGGAACCATTGAATGATGAAAATGAGATCACAAATTGAGAGCCAGGCTATATATATTTTGATCTGTTGTGTGCTATAGTTTACATTAGGGTCAATCTCAAGATCGGAAAGAGGCAGGTTCTGTACCACAGCATTTCAAATAAATGTTTGCCAGCTATATGAGATACTGTCAATAATCCATCACTGTAATTCTTCCAAGATGGTCTGTTGATGCAAACTGTCAGAGCACATGGTAATAATATGAGCATTTATGTGATTTACAGTTCTACAAAATGGCAAATAACTAGAAATTCTTCCACTGAAAGTATGCATAGGCTCTTTGGATGTCAGAAATAGTGTGTGTGACAGCTGCAGTGTGTATAAATCATGGTCAACTGTTTAAAAATGTTCTTTGTATATAAGTGCATGCTCTTATACTGGCATCTTCATAGTCCATTTCCAATATCTGAGTGACAGATTGTGCTTTATGTAATTGTGCAGTTTCCTATGTTCTTATTAACTCTTTAATCTCCTGATGAGCTCAATGGTTACAACAGTATATCTTGGTCACTAGAACTGGTAGAGCTCAAAATACAAACATTTCCCTACCATGCAGGGCCTGTGAGCTTTTTCAGTAATTTGGGTCTTTGGCAATATTCTAGAAATAGTATTGCACAAAGTGCTTTATAAAATTTTTGCATGTGCTCTCATTCAGAAAGAAACCAAGAAATGGTGACTCATGTGGTAATTTATTTTTGTGTCTTGAAAAAATTCAGGTGAGAGGCATTCTTTGATGGCAGCTGTGTTAAGTGCTGGTAGCAGTGGGAAGAGCTTCCTCATGTTTCAGCTCAGTTCCCATCTATGCAGCAGCCTTGGTTCCAGAGCTGTTCAGGTCTGCAACAAAGCACTGCCCTAGCAAAAAAGTGAAGTTGTTCCCACTTGTTCAAACCATTCACTTTCATAGACTGATCTTTTATCTGTGCATGTTAATTTTTAACTGGCTCAGGATTTATCACGCCCTGCACACAATCAGCTCAATCACACAATCACAATCACAGAATGTGTGATTTGGAACACTGGTTTAGAAAATGTATTTACAGTGAAAGGAGTAAGGACCACTGAGTTGTTTGTTGTTGTGGTTTTGGGTTTTTTTTTTTTTTGGTTTTTTTTTTTTTTTTTTTTTTCCTTTTTTTTTTTCTTTTTGTTTCTGGCATAATGTATAGGTAGAGTTGAGCCAAATCCCTCTTTTTAGCACCACTATGGGCGCTGAAGGCTGTGGAGGCAGAACACTATCCATTGAACTGGAAACTTGTGTGTCATAAGGATACTTAACAGCTCGAGCATTTTACAAAAGCAGAACTTCTGTGGTGAAGGAAGCTCCATTCTTCCCAGGGGTATGTCCACTGGATGCTATCTTTCATACTTGAACAGGAGTGAAGGAAGAGAAATGGAAGTAAGGGTTAATCTCTGGCATTCAGTTAAGGTAGGAGAGTGGTGATACACTGGATTCCCCCTTGTTTTCTCCCTTTTAACCATATAGTCCCATGAAGGCACTTTTATAGTTATTAGGCTGGAGAGATAAATGTTGGAGAGATTTGTGGCAGAGCACAGATGTTTGAGGCTTTAAAGCCAATCTGTGCAAAAAGTAGCCTACTATAAGACTCTTCAGTGGGTACCAGCAGGGTGGCAATGTCAATACTCTTGTCTCAGTATAGAAGATAAATTTGGTTTTTGTATTAAGTAAGTTTAATAGCTTTATATCTTTCTTTAGAGTAAGGAATAAAACCAATATGCAAAAGTTTGGGGGCACTTTGTGCAAGCACAGCACACCTCACTGCACTGAATGATGTGCAATGGAAGATCCTGTAGCAGCCTTTTTCCTGGAAACACACATGGATGTAATTTCATTTTAATGCAGGATAACTGTGGCTGTGTGTGCCAGTCCATTTCTGTCCTACCATCCCTATGGGTTTCTCTTCCCTCCTTGTTGAGGTTTCTCAGAAGTGCATGTGGATCATTGTGGACAGATAGAGTTCATGTGTGTGAGCAGCAGGGATGAGTTTCCTCCTGGGAGCGGAGCTGAGTCACCCTGAGCTGTGATAAGGAACAGGGGAGCAGGAGGGACAGCATTCCTGGGGTGGGGAGAGGGACTGTGGCTGCTGACAGCTCCCTGTGCAGCTTTGGGCTCGGTGGAAAGGGAAGCTGTGACATGAGTGACTGTGGATTTGTGAAATCACTGCCATGCCTCGCTGCTTCTGTGGTTTTGTCCTGGAACAAACCTGGCTTTGTATGGCTTCTGCAGGGTGCCATGACTGAAATGTCTGTCTGTCTTTCCCTGGAGGCTGGCAACTGTCCTCCTGGAGTCTGAGATGGCACTGCATGGCAGGGATGAGCCACAGGCAGCGTGAGGTTTGCCCTTTGGCTTTGGGTCTTGCTCAGGAATGTTCTTTGTGGAGGTGTTTCTCCTTTGGTGGTGCTTGGTGTGATGCAGCTCGTGGTACACATGCCTAAATCCCATGGAAGGTAATGGATTCCCATGGACATTAACAGTTATTCTGTCAGCTTTTAATTGTGGTGTTAAACACATGGACAAGAGGCAGTTTTGTGCCAGTGTCTGTGGCACAGAGGCTCGTGAGGCAAGAGCTGTACCCCCATGGGGGTCCTGCCCAGCCCCAACATCTTGCAGCCTTTCCTGAAACTCTTGGTTGTAGCTCAAGCTTTTTTGGAAGGAAGGACATTTTGCCTAAGCAAATGTGCCAATACATGCCTGTTGGAAAGTTCTGCTAAATAAATCATTATTCTGTTGCTCAGTACAATTGACAGACTACAGTCTGTCAATATCTTGCTTTTAAATATGTTTTCGGTAGCAAAAAGGTACAGGTTTTCTTTTGGGATTGTTGAAGGGAAAAACAGTGAGGCTGAAGGGAAAAATCTTGTAGGCTGCTTTGGGAAGGGTGGTAAAAACCCCCTGAGAACTACACTTTAATGTTTATTAAAAATCTGGTGTTTTCAGTGAAGCTGCCTTTAGGAAATGCTGTGATTTCATTTCAGTGATGTGCTAAGAAGAAAAACAGAATTTCTGAGCTGTTGTCTCAAGCTTTATATAGGTTGAAGGTTTATGTTCTGCTTGTGTTTTGATAAATTTTCCTTGCAGGCATAAGGTGTAGAAATTTTTAATTAAAGCTTAAATTCTAGAGCAAGGAGTAAGTGTTGTGGTAAGGTGCAGGCACTTGGTCATTGTGCAATTCCCAGAAAAGATTTCTGTGAAGCTGAGGTGGCTGGTTAGAGGGCTTGAGCACTGACAAACTCAGATGGAAAATATTCCAGGTGAACACCTTCTTTGAGAAGTGTCTCTGCTGTTGCCTTTCTTCCAACACTTGTGCTGTTTTTCCTCAAAAATGCTTCCATAGTATGACAACTTGAGGACAATAGCTTTCTATATGTATGTGTAAAAAACTAATATTTCCTAGTTAGAAGATGTGGTATTAATCATTCTGAGGTGAATTCTTGGCACTTTCTGGAGAAGCCAAGTGCCACCCAGTCAGGCCAGGGGGTTTGGAACAGCAGAGTCAGAACTGGAGCTGCACTGCCTTGGCATTGTTTGGGACAAATGTTTTTTTAGTGCATAGCACCAAACACTGCAATTCCCCATAGAAGCAGGCCCATTCTTTCAGGTGTACAAGGCATGGCCATACTGTTATTTTGAGTAAATTGAACCGTGTTGGCTCGAGTGCCTTGGTGTCAGACAGCCCCACCCCAGCACACACGGGGTGTCTCGTCCTGAGTGGCTGCTTGGGCAATGAGCTACTGGGGTTTCAGCTCCTGACACCAAACATTTCTGAACTAAACCCACTCTGTGGAGATGATCTGGTGGAGCAGTGACCTGGAGTCATTCCATGTCCCCACATGGTTTGACTTGCCACTCAATTTAGGGAGAGCTATGCCTGAAGAGCTAAAATCAACGTTCTTCTCTTTCTTGAGAAGTGATGGTAGGATTTTAATAACTACAGAGAGCCTGAGTGTGTAGACTAATTTGCAAGATGTATATAAAATGTATGTAACCTTCAAGGGATTTGATGGACACTTGCTGGGTTTGACCTTCTGGGGGATAAAATCAAATGGCTGTATATGTATTTAAAAATTTGTTGTGGCTGCAGGGAAAATATTGGAGCCATGAGGACATTTTCACTAGCTTGGAGATTAGAGAGGCCTTTTTGGCAGGAAGAAAATGTAGTTTGCTTGTAGCACCTGCATATACTTGCACGTCTATGATCTTCCAGTTTTTACAGCCTGTGGTACCTATTATCTCCTTGATATACTTGCAAAATTCATATGATGTTCTTCTGGAAGTTCTGCTAGGTTGAGAGGAAATACAGTGCCTAGTACAAACAGTTCCTTGAGAATGCTGCATTCCTACAGTTATCTGTCATGTAGAAAAAATGCAACTCAATAACCTATTTTTAGCTCAGTTTCTGACAGTAGTAATTAAATATACTTTTTAAAATCATACCATGTAATAGTAAAGCAACTTCTGTCATTTTATTTACTATTTCTGGGACATAGCCCCCATTAAGTTACAGTGGCATTTACTGTTTATGTTGCCAACTATCTGGTCATTGAATATTTCTGAGGAGAGAAGGGGAGGAGGGGAAAGAAGATACCAAGCTTATTTACGTTATTTCCAGTATATTTTAGTAACATTCAGTTTAGTCTTGGTTGTAAGTTTCTCGTTTGTAATACATCTGGGCAATCTAATTCTGTCTTAATCTGTTTCAAGTATGATGGTCAGGATGTTGAGTTTGGTGCAAATTTTCAGGTATGCTGGGCAGCAGCTGGAAACCACATTCAGTGAACAATCCTATTGGACTCAGCAAAGATGCTGAGAGTTATTCCAGGAGGTTCCCAGTGCTGCAGGTAGAGAAAGAGAAAAAGCTGAACTGTAAACTTCAGTGCCATCTTATCATTTGCCCAGATTTGTTAAATATTCAGTCCAAACCTCTAATACCCAAGTAAAAGTTAAAAAATTTCAAGCATTCATTACCTTTTTCAGGGGTAGTGGTAACCCTGAAGGTCCTGCATGCTGAATAAACTATAATTGAGTATTAATCTGTGAATATTTCGTAAATAAAGTTTTTCATTGATTTAATTTTATGTAAAGGCATAAGCCCTAAAAAATAGAAAGCTGACTTTAGGGTTTTGTCTACAAAATTAGCAATAAATCACTACAAAATAGCTATTCTACACCACTTTTCAATGCAGATATTTCTAATGCTGCATGGTAAGGTTGCACAGAGTGACTGACAGCTGTCCTGTCCTGTCTTATTTTGAAGCAAAACTTTCATGGAGACCAGCCCAAAGCCTGTCTAGCTCAATATAATTACTCTAATTTCTCTAATTTGCAACTACACTTCACATAAGGTGAAATGCTGACCCTGCAATGAGAACAAGAAAAGTCTTTTAGAGTAAGCATTTTTTTAATACAGTGGAATACCCAAGCTTTCTATAGAATAAGAATGACTATTATGTTGATATTGGTTTGGGTAATTACAGTTAGATTATATCATAAAAGCACACATCAGCATTACAGTTCTGGCTGAAATCCTGATATTTTAAAATCCTTTGAGTGGCAGAAAGTCCTAGGTATTAATTGGGCCTCATTACAGAAACAAAAAGAGATCCTGATATGACCTAAGGCTACATAACAATAATCCCCATCTTTTAAAAGACATGTGCCAAAACCAGAGCACAGCAGAAATTTTTCTTATCCGAACTTCTGGGATATTTGGGAGAGCTCTGAAATGAAATGGAGACAATGTGTACAATGGACCTTATTTAACATTCTTTGAAATTGTCCTTTTACCTGTGGCATCACATAAATAATACTACTAACACCCACTCATACAGAGTAAGACACACTTCTGCATGCTGAGAACTGCTGTCATCTGTAATTTTGGAGGGATAAGGAAACAACAACAGGGCAGGGCAGACATCAGAGGAGCTCTTCTGTGACTGACCTCTAGGTCAACACACATGACTTGACCCGAATCATTCAGCAAAGCAACCTAGAACATAAAGCAGAGCAAGAATATCTGAATTAAAATTGTAAAGGGCTTAATATTTTCAGGATTTTCCAAATATTGTAAGCAAGTGGTTCTGGCTAGTGGCAGCTAATCCCTGTTATCAATACATGTATATCCATGAGTGTTATGACACCTAAGTGCATGGCACTTTGAAAACAGGTCGAGTTGCTCACCTGAATTGCTGAGATTATTTGAAATCAAGGGAACGTGGAGCAGACCCCAGCAGCACTGGTCAGTGTGCACTTGGGTTTTTGCTCCTTTGCAGGCACAGGCCAGTGAAGTGGCCTGAGCCTTAACCCTTCATTTCTCAAAAAGCAAGGGTGAGTCTTGCTTCATGCTCCCACAGACCATTTCAAAGGCGGTACTCAACCTCAGAGTGACTTTTATTCTTTCAGTTATGAATGATGTTCTAGGCTGAATCAAATGAGCTCACACCACGACTAGGAAAGCCTTTTCAGGTTGTGACTTACACTGTGAAGATAAAGAATTTTCCTGCCTTTTTCTGAAAGCAAAATGTACATTTTTAATACTTCTGTGGTCATAGGGCAGTGTCATGGAGATCCTGAGCTGGCTCTGAACCTGCTCCTGGGCTGGGGCACGACTGTAACACTCCCTTGGGCCTCTGCCAAGGGTATTTCCTGTGCTGGGCTCCATGCAAGGAACTAACGTGGCCAAGTTGCTTTCCAGAACCAAAGTAACTTATTTACAGCTGCTTCAAATGTCTCTGCAAAAAATTGCACAGCACTGTGTGAATTCAGCCAGCACCACTGCCACGCACTTTCCACAGACACATACGTTGGAACAAGGGGAATGGAAAATGCAGCTACATTGGCTTGCTCGTATGCTACAAGAATTTATCATGTTCAATTCCAGATGAGCAAAAATTTGTCACAGACCTATTATTTTCTGTTAGTCATGTTTGTGTTTATACTGACATCACTAAGCCAAAGTTGGATCATGGGATCAAACTAAACTGGGACTGACAGATACGCGGGGACCTGTTGAAGGATTTGAGAAAAGTTCCATGTACAAAGAAGCAAAAAGTTGGACAGTTATTTTATTTAGATCTAATTCACATGGAAGTCAGCATCATCTGATTTTATTTCCCTATTGGGGTTGTTTCTTTTAAACATGAATTCCCATTAAAACAGCTCTTTGACAACAAAATTAGTCAGTCGTTTAATTTTAATGTGTGGCATTAAGTAAGCTGGGTGGCAAATTGTCTTCTCGAACAGATTGACTTATTTTACCTGTGGGAAAGGAACAGCTGAACAGCTAGGAGGGAAATCTGCCAGTTCAGAAAATTTATTGTAACTTCCTCAGCAGAGACGAAATTGTTTGGTTTTGAATGCTAGTTTGCTTTTGATGTTTTAATCTAACTGAAGTCTTTGTCATACCATTTGAAATTATCCTCAGGGTTTGAAGCTATCACTGGAACTTGCAAAAGTAATTGATACTTATTCTGTGTTGTTCACTGTGTTTATATGACTACAAGATGAGTTTTTCCTCTCTTTATAGCATGCAATAAAATCTTCAGCACTGTAGTGGAGAAGGCAATGTGGTAAACTAGAACAGCTTTTGTTTGATATACCTGTCCTTTTCTATCCAGAGGAACAGAATGGAGGCTTTTTCTTTTTGCAGGAAGACTGAGAAAACTTTCTCCTCAAAAATAATAATTTTGTGCTTTTCCATCATCTTTTTCACAGGGACACTTTGGCCTCTTGTCCTGAAAATTGTCTTGCTAGCTGTTATTAGCTGTAATCACAGCATACTGTTGAAATCCTAGTGTGTGTACTGTTTATTAGTACAGCTTTCTACAACCCAGGATTTTTCCAGAGGAGAGCTGAGAGGCCTGAGGACTTGCACTGATGTACTTTTGAGTAAGACTTCATGGCATTGTCCAGGGCTCCACTGACAGTGCTGGGAGCAGTAATTCCTAGACTCTAATCTCTTGGTGTCTTTTCTTGGCCTTGAAGCAAGCTGCTTAAGCCTTGAACATTTTACCTGTGACATGGAACCACTTTCTGCAGATTTTATGGGTGTTAAGAGACCAGAATACTGGCAATGCATTTCAGATCACTTCTTCTTGATAACAGTCATTCATTAAACTGAGACGGTTTTTATCAATTTATGTTGGTGTCATAGTATGGAATTATATGGTATTAAAAGCAGGCATGTTGTTACAGCTCTCATTTACTATGTCATCTGCTGGAAGCAATTCTTGCCTGCCCTGCTTTGAAGATGGAATGGAAAGACCCAAAGACAAATTTAAATTATAGTAACAAATCTCAGAATGGTTTGGGACTGTTGTTTTCTTACTTCCTTTAGGACAGGATGGTGCTGGGTGCCGATTATGGTCACTCTGGATATGTGTGGCCTGGTGTGGTTGGAGCCCATGGTGACACTGATGTATTGTTTCCACAGGCATCATTTTGGCCACTAGAACTGATTAACAGTGTGTGTGTGTGTGTTTGTGTGTGTGTGTGGTTTGGCAAACGGTGGGTGATAGGAGAGATCAGCTTGTTACTAGGTCCTCATCAAGCCATCAATGGAACACAGAAGGGAGATGGCAGGGAAGATTTGTTCCCTCTTTGTGGCAGGGGCAGGAATTGGCCTTTTTGTATATTTTCTCTCTTCTGGTGAGTGTAGAAATAAGAGTAGTTGCACCCCATGAAAAGAGCTTCAGATGGTGAGCACAAGAGCAAAGAGTAAAACCCTGCCAGGGGAAAATTTAGCCTGTCCAAATCAGTTCATTACTCATTTTCCCTCCATAAGCAGCAGTACATAGGAAAAAAGGAATGATAGATTATCATTTAGAGTGAAAAGATGGAGGTGGCTTACAAATGGCTGAGAGGCAGATGACAGCTTTCGATTTTTGTGGTGTCCCTGTGAGAACTTCTTTTTAATACTGCATTATCACATTAGGTGTTAGTAGTGCCATGTGTTCATTTATTCGAGAAAATTACTCAGAACTGCTTGTTATGTTTATAATATGTTTAAAGGCAATTTAAATAAAATTTATTTCAGATATATGGAATCTTCTCTGAAGATTTTTTTTCTCTCAATTATCTGATATGCTGTTACCTCTGTGCCACACAGTGTAAGGCTAAACCTTCCAGCCAGATTCTTATCTCCATCTGGTGTGTGTACATGGGAGGACAGTTTATAAAACCATCTGAAATAAATAAATTGTATTTCTTATTTGATCTGAGTACAGTCTCCTGTACAAAGCAGGAGCTATGAAATCCAGGAAATCCTATGACTGAGGGATGAAGAATTCTGTTCTAGTGTTTGCCTTCAGTTTGGGAAGACTGAATGTCAGTGTGTTAGGTGTCAGGATGAAGCAGGACAAGGTTAAGCACGGAGTCAAGAGCGCAGGGCTGTAGGGCTGGCAATCTCTGGGCAAAAATCTCTGCTCTGACATGCACAGAAATGTGGCTGATTACTCCCATCCAACGGCCAGTTCATTGATTAAAAGGGCAAATGGGCTTCCGTCCAGGAGTGCAGCAGGAAAACAAACAGCTAGGCTGAAAAACAAGACTATTTAACCATCTGAAAGAGCATGGGGCCATCCCAGCTGCTGCAGAACCTGTCACAACTTGGCTGCCAAGAAGCCAGATGCTTGCATCAGAGGAATGTGTGTTTCACAAGGCGGTAGCTGCGCTGCTGACACACAGCGCATGTCCGAAGAGGCAGCAGCAGAGTGCAAATTAGTCAGCCTTGCCATTAGCTGCAAGGCTGGATCACTGACACCTGTACAAATACATGCTTTCATCAGAAATAGATGATGGGAATAACCTTCTCCTCATAATAGAGACCACTTTCAATATCCAGCAGGGGACCCCTGTCCATATGTGAAGTTAAACACTGCAGGACTGATTTAATGATTGGATCCACTGGAATCTGAATTTGCAGAGGCTTACTCGTGTGATTAAGGATATACAAAAGCCCTTCAACATGCATTGGTTTTGGGCCTGCTCCAGAATCCACTAATGCTATTGATTTCAATTAATTCTGGATAAGGTCACTGGTGGTTGAATCAATTGTTTGGTTCCAGAAACAACAGGAAAGGCAAAGAAGGAATAATGACTTAACCCTATGGAATCAAGGAGAGCCAGTCCTGTATACTTATATTTTGTAATCATATTTATAATATTTCTGAGTTCCCTTGCAATTCAAAAATTCAGCTTCTGCCTACTTCTTACAGTTTCAAGTGGCAAATACTCAAAACAAACTTTTTATGATTTGCTTAATATTGAATTTTACAATGAGGCAATTTGTAGTGAAAGGCAATGTCCTTTAAAGACATCCCATCAATTTTCTCCAATGAATGCTTTTCATAGAATTCTACTGAAGCAAAAATTATGGAACTGAAAAAGATTTAGAAATTGATTTCAAATCACTGCTGTGGCAGGAGCAATCATATATGCTCATTTTAGCTCTCAGCTCATCTGAAAAGGCTAGATTAAACATTTCATTTTAGATTTCTTTTTCCTATGTGTCAGAATTGGGTATTAAGGCTTCATCCTGACACTAATGGACAGGATTTCCCATAGTGTGGGATGTGAGTTAATGTTTCCCTATAAAGGTGCTCTTCCAGGAAGCAGAATATCATATTTTTCAGCTGCAGGAGTGACAGGGACTGAGGAGCACGTAGGTTGTTACAGGAGCTGTCTGGGAGCCCTTGGAGAGGGCAGCATGGCAGTGCCAGGCACGGAGAGCACAACTGCTAAGGACAAAGCAGACTGCTGATACCCCCAACGCTGCATGTAGCAGAATGGCCAATCTGAACACAGTTACTGTTGTTAGACGTTATTTGCTGCTTTCTCTGTAGCTTAAATTCATAAATGTGACAGAAGAGAGAGCTATTGTTTGTTTCAGCACTAAAACCTGCCTTTGCTAAGGACCTTTTCCCTATTCTTGACATGCAGGGGGAGGGTAAAAAGCTTTGAAAAATCACCTAGCAAGGTTAAAAACCAAATTATCTTTGTGATCAAAAGCTTACCAGCCAATCAAACTGCTTCAACTGAAGGCCAGTTTTTGACAGTGAGTATCTGAAGAAATTCATGTATAGCCCTCACACCCTTCCTTTTATTCTCTCCACTTATTTCAACTTGTCAGTTGTTTATCTTCTCGGCCAGCTACCCCAAGAACGTGTTTACTCTGTTAACTTGTGACACCTCACATCCTTGTAGGTATATGTTTTGTGAGACATACTTAGCTGTGTTGGTAAAAGTGAACATAATAGTAATTTTCAAAGAACATTTTCCTCTTCAGTACTCTGGAGAAATTTCCATGATATTTTAGGAACCAGCTCAACATTTCCAACCATGTGCAACTCCAAAGAGGGCAAATTCTGCAGCCTACAATTTGTTAAACTTTTTTTTTTTTTACAGATCACTGTACTCCAGTGATCTAAGTATTTACTGTGGGATCAGTTTAGGATTTTATATTATATCATATTACAATCTGTTGGGATTTTAACATCCTGCATTTTTGCCCTAGACTAAACTGCTCTTCAGCCTTCCAGCTTGTCTGTCCTTGCCCCAACAGTAGCTAGAGAGTAAAACAAGGCTTTTACATGGGCTGGTTGTCTGAGGCTGCACTGAATCACACAGGACTCTCAGCACTGTGGGACATCCCTCAGGGAAAATCCTCTTAGCTCTGCCCACCTGCCTTTTAACTCTTCAGGCTGTGACTGATCACCTCTGCTGCAGCTTTAGGGGTTTGTGATAAGAGACTGAACCTTGAGACATCTGGGTCCAAGCTGTTTTTTGCTCCTGAGCTGGTAAGAAGTGAGCAAGCACATCACAAGTTCAGGGATTCTGGCATGCTTCAGTAAAGGTGCAGTTTAGGTAACTCAATCTTAGCCAACTCTTGTATTTTCCATGTCCTTGTTTTGGGTTCTTCAGCGAGGAGAAACTTTTTGAGTAAATAACAAAGTAGAGTCAAATGTGGATAGTGAACCTGAAATAGTATGGATTTTGTGTTAGTATGAGACATGGGGTCTTTAAGAGATCCTAGCCATACTGTGAGAGGTTAATTGACAAGCTTTCCTAATATGTGTGTGTACTTAGATCAGTTTGTAATGTCTCATCTTACCTGTCTGCTCATCAAAAATGAGGCAGTACAAAGCTGAATTATTTCCTCAGATACAAGAATCAGTTCAGCCCACTGCACATCAGGCCAGGAGCAATGACTGCAGCTCATGACTTTGACTTTTAAATCTTTTCACTCAACCTGCAGCTAGTCAAGAACTGAATTCTGCTGTTAATTTTGTTCTACCAAAAGTCCTGGCATTCCTGCCAAAAATAAGTTGTATCTGCACAGCCAGCAGCTATATCTTATGACTTAGAATAGAAATTAGATGGATAAGTGCACTGACAGGGTGAGCTAATGGCCACTCCCTTAATAAGTGCTGTAATTTGAAGAATGCAAAATCTGTTTGTCCACCCTCATGGCAATTCTCCTCTTGGGAAGAATAACTCGCTGGTTAAACCCACAAATTTCAGTACTCGTTTTGTCGTGCATTTATTTTTACAATAACCACACTTCTGAAAAAGTCAGAAAAATTGCTTTCAGGCAACTCAAGTCAGAGCCTCTGCAGTGCTGCCTGACCAGAGACATGTGAGTTGTGTGTGCTGTCCTGGTCCTGCTCACTCAGGTGTGTTTAGCCTGGAAATGCATTAACATACCCTAGGAAATTTAGTAAGTGCTAGATTTTGCTAAATAATATAAATTCTTCCTGGGACCAGGCTGCAATTTTCCTTAAGGCTCATCCTTTTTTATTTCATTAAGCGCTTGGCTTTTTCAATTAAACTAGTGGTTTCCTTCTTTTATGACTCTATGCTCTCTTCCTTTCTTCTACATGTGTTTGTCTGCATTAGTGTCTCAGAGAAAACCAGTTTTGTCATCAAGAGAGCCTCAATGTAACCTGTATTTTGAAATTTCATAACTACTTCTAACGGCAGGAGAAAAAATTAATTTCATCCTTTGTCTGAGAAAGTATACTATTAAATCTGTGACAGATTTAAGCAAAATCTAACTATTCTGCTGATCTTATGGGCTTGTTTCTATGGAAAAAGCTGAAGCCTTCTGGAGGTGTGTATCCAAGCACAGGGCCTTGTTCATGTTTGCTTAAATGGCCCTAGTGAAGCTGAGACTAAAGCTCTATGGTTTGAAATGGATCTGATTCAATATTATGTGTTAGAACTTATTACTCCCATAGCCCACTTCATCCTCACAGTATTTTGAAGACTTCCTGGATCAGACTGGCAAGCTCTTAATGAGCAAGATATAAAACCTTGCTGAGTGCAACAGAATAGGAACACAGCCCTTGTGTGTTTGAGCCATGGAGGTAAATATAACCCAGAGTTACACAGTATGGCGTTTCTCATGTGCTACAGGCTGATTAGTCACAGGAATAAATGTAGGGGACATACAACAGATCTCCAGGAAAAGTAAAAACTTGTATTTTAGAGGCAGCAAGTGGCAGAGGTAGCAATTGCCTGCATGAGCAGTTGCAATGAACTCAGCACCACTAATGTCAGCAGGGTATTGCTGCCACTCAGGGCAAGCACCAAGAAAACCAGGCAGTCTGTTATTAAGATCACACAAATGTTTTTAATGGCACTCTTTCAGGCTAAAAGCAGGATTTCAGCTTGCAGCTGACTGCTCTTGTTCAGGTGTGTAATTGCATCTAGCCTGATTTACAGCAGCTAAGGATCTGACCCAAGATTGGTTTTCTCTCTGTAAATACAGGCAGAATTTGGGTTGAGGCTTTTATGTGTAGCAATTAATAAAACAGTGAAAACTTGGCTTCCGCTCATCCCTGAGCTCAAGTTTCGCTTGTTTTGTTGTTTGTGGAACAGTTTAGGGTGTTTAGATGTGAGTGGCCAGGTGTTTCCAATATTGAACCTCTTCGTGTGGAAACGTGCACAGATAAGGGAGCTCAGTCTGTCACAAGGCTTGCTGGTGCTCTTTCGGCGTTTGAAGTTCTGACTTGAAAGGACTGACTTCTGAGAAATCGAGGCACAGAGTCCCAGCCCCTCTCTTTCAGCAGGAACTCTGTGACAGAGATTCAGATTAGGAGCTGGACTAGTTCTCCAGTGAGTACCCCGTGCCTCGGTGGGAGCTGAAAATGTGTTTGAGCTCCACAGTGCTACTTAGGCTTGGACTTCCCCTCTGAGAAGGAAAGGTCAGTATTTATGCCCTTAGCACCTTGTGAATAACTATTCTTGATGCTGTTTCTTGCTTTCTTGTATTTTCATCTTTGGAAAGTAAGAGGGTTTTCTTCAAAGTGCATTGTTACTGAAGTTGAGCTGTCTTAAATCTTGCAAAGATTATAGTTTGTAATTCTGTAAGTTTTCAAATTTGGAAGGAGTTGAAACTTCAACATACTGAAGTCCTCTGCTCTGCGCTTTAAAATCCAGGCAGGTTTGCACCCCTATTGTTAAATAAACAAAAGAATTAGGAGAATTCAGTGATAAATTGTGAAAAAGGCAGTGCCTTTTTTTTTTTTTTTTTTCTCCCTGTGCTCTTCACGTGGTGAAGCTGTTTAAGTTTTTCTTACTTTTCTGCTTTCCCTGCAAACACTGTTTATTCATTCTAGAAAAACATCAGTTGGGTAAACACAAGTATTTATACGTGTAGCACTGCAACTCCTACTAAGATGCAAATTGTGCTGCAGGGAAGATAGTTTGGGCTTTTCTTTCCTCCTCGCTTTTCTTTTTTGACAGTCGGTTAATAAAGACTCAACAATAAGCAGCTGCCTGTGATGTCATTTGGGACTTTGTCCACAGAGCTTGTATTTACAAGTACTGAGCAACTACATAGCAGCAGCAAAGCCAACTATCAGCAAACTTCATGTCTGCTGTTACTGAAGGACTTTGGTGCTGTGCAGGGTGTAGAAAGCTAACTCTGTTCTTCTAACCACAGACTTTTAAAGCTTGGTAAATAAACACTGGATAAACTCAAGAGAATTTCTGGACTGCAAAGACTTCTTACGGTTCTGAGTTCTCCAGGGCTGGCATGTTTTGACTGAACTGCTGCAAGTAAGGCTTTTGCTGTTTTGGTGTTTTTATCATCTCTGTAAAGCTTATTTTCTCTAGGAGTGTGTCAGCATTGCTATTTGTAGTTTTGTTTTAATTAAAAGAGCGGCAAGTATGTAGTTGTTAGGAGTAATTACAGCCGTGCATCTGACTGCAGTTCAGGACAAATGAAAACTTCATTCTGGCTTTTGTTTGTATGAGATTGCACTGAAGTGGCTCTCTCTTAATTTAAGTGATGAAACTTTAACATTCTTGAAAGTCTCCTGAGTGCTGTCATTAACTGAACAAAACCTGGGCTGGCTGACGATTGTTCCCTTGTAATTTAATTATATTTATTTGAATATTCAAGATGATTCTGAATTTTTAATAGAAATTCCTTGTAGTTTTTTAGCACAGTTTTCTTTAAAAATTATTTTGTTTCTTATGTAGGCATTTATTTCAAACAAATCTTGATTATTTTTCACTTTTAGCTACTGTTCAAGTTCTGGAGGTGTATAAGTTTAAAAGAGAGAAGCATACAGTGCTTTGAAATCTGATACCTTTTGGATAGAATGAATTCTCAATTATATGAGAAACTGTAATTTTCGTTTTGAGTGTTTATGTTAGGAATCATATCACATCCTGAAATATCAGAGCAGAAAAACTAACTTTCTGGTAGCTGCTGTGAAAAAACTTTGTGCTGCCTGCTGTTTGTGGGACACACCTGTGTTTCTGACCAGAGATTTAACTGATTTTCAAGACAACTAGCTGTGGTTGGCATGGAATTATCTATGTTTGACAGAGGAGTAAAATGGTCCATAGATGTGGTTTATTAAAATTTAGTTTACCCACTTCAAAAGCTGGTAAGAAACCCCAGGTCTCTTGCTTCCCATTCAATCTTTCACCCGAAGCCCATTCTAAATTACTGTCATTTCAGTTGTAGAGGCTTTTTCTAGGATGCAATCTAATCACAGTACTGTGTATGAGGAAATTTTTATTACTGTTTACCACTGTTTAATGATCTGTCTTTGTGAAGACAAAGCACATTTCTGAGGATTGAAATCAGAAAGTTATGATTGTATGATTGAAGTGTTATGAGGGTAAGTCAGTACAACTAAATCAGATAGGAATTGGAGAATTCCTCATGAATTATCACTATTTATTTTGGTTTGCTTTGCTTGCTACTGACTTTATTTACATGGCCTCTCAGTCCCACCCAGCAGCAGTTTTTTTGGGGCTTCTTATTAAGGTCAGAGGGGCTACAACTGCAGATGCCCCTCTCAAGTGACCCTGTTTCTACAGCAAATCAAAACTGTCCAGCTCTTCTTTTTGGATGCTATAATGTGGCTTGGCATGTCAGGATACTGTGCAATTCAGGAGCTGTTGTTCTGTCTTTGCAATGGCAGCATATTCTTCTGGGGGGTGGAGGGAACCAACCTAAATTTAGCTCTTCATTAATACCATGGGAATGGCAAAGGCTTTTGGTGTTTCAAATGGGTGTGTAAATAAGCATATTTTTATTCCTCAGGTGTTCATTCTCATTTTCCAGAAATAATACTTTAAAAGTTTATATGGTCTTTAAAAGATGTTTTTGTAGCTCAGAAAATTTCACCAGATGCAGGAGTGAAGTGCAGAGATTTGTGACAGAGGCTTTCCTTTGGGGAGATGGAATGGGTTTGATCCCTATCACTGACTCCTGGAGCAAGTCTTTCCTTTCCTCTGTCACCTTGTGGCCAGTAAAGATGATCTACTGTTGTGAACTGATAATTCACACTTGCAAAGTTTCAGATATTGTTGGCAAATAAAAGCCTTTGAAATCTTCAAGATAATTAGAACAAAGTGAGAATAAAAATCCCTACTCCAGTTATTCTTCTCACTTTAATTTTAAATGCAAATTCTAATCTGAAAAACGTGAATTGTACTGCTTTTAAAGAAAACTTCATGGGTTCCTATGGTATTGTTTTTGTACGTGAATTGTGTATAAGTGTTTAGGGGGCTTAGATTTATGGAAGTAGAAATCCTGCCCCAGTAAATGTAAAACAGGAGGGTACAATTCCACTTCAGTCATGAGCTAATCTTCAGCTAATTCCCTTAAAAGCAGAAGCAGACACTCAAAACCTGATGAGCCCGTGGGCATCTAATTTTCATTTTCCTCTTTTGCATTTTCCTTCTCACATTTACATTTTCTTTCTTATATACCAATGTAGCAAATTAGGATATAGACTGAGCTCACTTTTCAGCCAAGGGATCCCCTGGTTGGATTTTTCCTGAGAAATCTGCCCAAAGATACAGAGTATAATCTGATAATATTCTGGGATGGCATTAAGAGGGACAATTGCCAAGAGAATGTCAGTTCTTTGGGCTTTCTCACCATCTGAAAAGAAATGGAATAAGAGCAGACTCCAGCCTATAATCATCTGACAAGTGGGATTGGGGTTGGATAAAAGACACTGAACAAAGGTGTCAAAGGGAATCTCAGCTGGCTGAGGAGCTCAGCACGGTGCAGCCAGGGCCAAATGCAGCAGGATGCTCTGCAGCTCGCGTGTGGCTCTGCACGTGTTCAGCTCCTGGCAGGACTGCAGTTATGCTGAAGAAAAATTCATGCCAAAGCTGCCAGAATACCTTCAGAAGTTAAAGCATGTAACATGCTGTTTTATTACTAAAACAGGATAAATGTACAATGTAAATAGAACATGAGCCATTAGCACTTGTAATGCTCTGTTCTGTACTGTCTACTGACACTGCTTGTGCAGCATGCAGGAACCTGAATTACATTAGGATTCCCCTGATGGTTACATGAATTAGTCATGATGTTTTCAGGATGAACAGTTAGATAGCTATTACGTGAAAAACACTGGGAAATCTTTTATGTGCCCATTGCTTGGCATTCAGGTGGATCAGATAAACGGGGTTTGTACAGTGGCAATGGCTTCTGGAAACGGGCTGTGACATTGCCTATGGGCTATGAATGATGCAGACCCTGAAAAGCAGGTTGGATTATAAAGCAGTGGATAAAAATTATATTGCTGAAATATGGTCTATTAATATTGACACACAGCAAGAACAAATGGCACTGTTAAACTGCATGTTTGATAAGCTTTCCACAGGACAACCCTATTTGTTTCCAGAGCCAAAGCAGCCTTGGATGGTGTGTGCACACAATAGGTCTGGACAGAATCAAATGCGTGTCACAAATTATTTTCTTTGACAATGCTAATTGATTATTATAATTCATCGTTATCTAAATTGTTAAATTCAATACTTTGCCGTATCCTTTTGTTTCTTTGTTGCTCAGACATAATACAGAAAGGAAGAGTTAATTACCACATGCAACAACAGAGGCAAATTTCATTGTCTGCTTCACTTTGATTGAAGCTGTATTGAATCACCACTGTGGATTTTCAGCAATGGTGGAGAAAAGAAGGAAGCAGGAATTCTTTTGCAGTGAAGTTGCTTTTGGGGGTAGCTAACATTTGTATTTCAAACAGTATCCTTTTGGCAGCTGGGCTCCATTATGCTTGTTTTGCCTATACTAAATATTACCTAATTGTGCAAAACTGAAATCACATGTGTGCATCAAGCCTGTGGGGAATCAGTGGCAATCCTTGAGGAACACAGCACAACTTGACACAAGCAGGAGGGCTCCATTTGTTTCTAAAATTACTTACTCCTCTAGATATGAGCATTTGGCTTGTTTCTTCAGTGCTCTGTTGATGGCCAGAGCTGCATCTGGTGGGTGAAAGGAAGTAATGCTCTCCTCAAGGGAATTCTGGAGAGATTAAGTGATGACTTAATTTATGCAAAGTCTTAAAACTCTGCTCTACTCTAAGATTTGGTGCAACTGCTGTAAAATGTAGGATCTTTTCTGCTGCTCTGAAATGATCTGACAAAATGGTACATAGCAGTGAAATTTTGGGGGGGTTATTTTGCCAGTAGAGGGCCGTGTTAAACTGGATAAAATACCTCCCTCTTGGACTCACATTTTCAGTGAGGAACAGCTTAAAGCATATGGTTGTTTTCAACAGCAAAATGAGTAAATAATTAGATCTTTTAGATGCTATTGAATGATTAATTATTTAAAATCAGAATCACATCACTTTTACAGCGCGATGCGGTTCTGTGTCAGTCTAATCAGACTGAATTTTGGCCTTTAAAATACATCACACCTACCTGTTTATTCTGAATTGTTCAAGGTTGATAGATAGAGCCCTAATAAGTCATTAAGCTGACGTGATATACAGCAGCAGCATGTGCTTTTGCTATAATGACACAAATGAGAAAAGAATTGTTTTTTAGAGGTACAATCACGTTTGTTTTTGATGTGGCCTATAAACTAGAACTCATTATTCAGGCTCTAGTGCTGCAGGAGTTGACCTTTGGCAAAATATTTTGTTATCCTCAATCTTTTATACAGGCCTTTTGTGAACTCTGCTCAGCTCTCATTTTGCTGATTGCATTTAAAGTCATTTATTGCACAGTGTTTGCCCTTCTAGCAGATGTTAAAGGATTCCCTGCCTCCCCCTTAAAGACTACTCCTCCGCAGCATCTAATTATAACCTACACAAAAGATTAACAGATGTTATAATTGTCTTTACTCATTGATTAAATAGTTTCTGCATGATTTGCTCTCTCTTCCTCTCATTGCTGATTTGTGAGCTCTTTCTGGATAAGTCTCATGCGTCTGCAATTTGTTAACAGCGCTGTCTTCAGTTTTTAACTTTTTGTGTTTGTGGTTCAGTTTGAGCAGGTTATTGCTATTCTGCTGGACAATGTGACAGAAATGTGTTAAAAACAGGTGCTTTGCACACATTCCTTTTCTTCCTCTTCCTTTTAACTACTTCATCTAAAATATGGATTTAATGGATTTAAACTGGAGACTGGAGGGGTAAATGCTGAGAGTTGCTTAGCAGTGGTTTTGTCCCTATATTTCAGTTGCCACTTGCAGAGAAAATTAGTGGCTGAGAAAATCAGTTTAAGAAGAAAGTTCCTAGGAAGAAATTTCTAGTAGGACTTTCCTAGTAGGACCATTAGAAAACTGTGCTTTTTGGATTTTTTAAATGTGATTTATCTCTCTCACTTTGCAAAACAAATTAAGATTACTCTGTTTTTGAGCTAATTAATCTCATCTGTGTTTTGTTCCCACATTGAGGTGAGGGCTCTGTTCTTGAATGGATCCATAGTCCTTCCCCTACAGCACAACAGTGCCAAGCTTAGCAACTGTTATTTCATGTTCTTATAAATCTTGTAGCATCTTGAACAGGGCCAGACCAAACAATGTTCCTTTTCAGAGGGGTGAAACATCTTGCACATGTGTTTAAACTGCTGGGGGTTGATTCTACCAAAGTGTCCTCCCTGTTGTTTGAATTCTGTACAAGGTTCTCCTGCTTTCCTTCATTAACACAGATGTAAATAAATGATAGGTCCAAGGCTTCCATGACAGTCTTGGGAAATCTCTCAGTTCTATGAAGCTGCATCTGCTACAAGGCCTAAGCCTGAAGGGCTCTGCCTTGCTTTGCTCCAAATTGGTCTAACAAGAAAGAAAATGAATAGAAAATATTTTCTCACTTGTTCTCAGACAAAATGTCTGAATGGGTTAAAGAGAAAGTATTGTGATGTTTCCCCAGCCCATCCCCCAAATCCTCGTCAAACACAAAGCTGTTTCCTTGATTCCTAGCCAGAGAACCACCTCATTTTGAGGCTGGGCTCACCTTCTCTGGCCAAAAATATTTTAGCATTTTTTACTACCTAAAACACTTGAGTTCTCTGTGATGTCTGGGAATATTGATTCAATTAATGTTGGTTCATGCATATGTAGGACACCCTGTGTGAGTCTGCTTTGTTGGTGCTCTGTGTATTCTTCTCTTCACAGTAAACACCATACATGGTGCTGGCTGTGAGATTTTGATAGAGAACCTACAGCACTTTATGTTTGTATTTGGTTTTTAATGTTGGTACCTAATATATAATTCATGAGTTTTAATGGTGTGATTGATAATATTTGCAGTGCATAACAGCATTTGTCTAGGGACTCAAAACTGCTCTAGAAACAGAGGTACTTTGTTTGTGAGATTAGCAAAGAACACTGTATCCTCCTTGTCTTTAAATGACATCTCGGTGCCCCTGAATACTTTGAATTTATGAGCTGGGGGGAGCAGATTATAGATTCGTAATAAGAAAATTCCAGGGTGCCAACTGTGCTTGCAAAGTGTATTTTAATCATATAGACACCTGTCCACTACCAACTTGTAATATTTCTTAGAGGTCACTGAGCAGCCAGCTGATGGAAATCACTTTTACTCTATATCAACCTTATCTGAGTTTGAAACACTAATCCAGAGGTAAAATGCTAAAATCCTGATTATCAATAATCAAACCTGTCTAATCCCCATATTATGCTGGAGGTAGAAGGCCCAGATTCTCTTTGCAGTTACACATGAGAAACGCTTAGAAAATACTAAAAGTTCAGCCAAATCATTAAGGATTTTTAACACCTGCTTATATGAAGGCAAGCATTAAAATGAAACCTGGTGTAATATTTTAATAAACAGCTCTCTGTTATGTCACTGCCTATTAGCTCTAACTTTTGAGACCAAGATCTTAATCTGAATTTTGAGGTTGCACCAGTAAATGAAAGAGAGCACCAAAAGACTGGAAAGGGTAGCACAATCTACAAGGGCTCAGGTTGGCCATTCTCCTTGTCTCTCTGCTTGAGAATCTGTAGACTTGTCTGGAATTTAATGATGTGCTTTGCCTAAACCTTCCCTTAAGCTACAATTCTGTCCTGGTGTTATTGATTGGGAATGCGTCCTGATGTTCATGGCAAACCAGTTCTGTCATTTATAGTTACCAATTTGTCTTTAATCAAGTGAATTGCTTTTCTTTTTGATTACCAGAAAATTCTGTCATCAGAAGGAAAAGCTTGAATAAGACATTGCCAAGAATTTATCACCTAGATGATAGTTTTGGGTGCAGACCTGGGAACAGAATGGTTTGTAAGGTACAAAGCCACACACAGTGCACCACAAACCCTAGGCAGGGTTTTCCTTGCTCCTGGCAGGGAACAAATCTTACTGATGGGTCCTGTCTCCCCAGAAAAACCCTGAAACGTCACTTTTACCACTGGCTGTTTGTTTGAAAGCAAGTTATGCTTTACCTGTTTTACTTATTCCTTTTACCTGAATTCCAGGTTTGGATCCTATGTGTCACTGAGGATTCTGAGCTTGGATGCAGAGTTCGAGAGTTCCTAAGTCTGGGAAGCATAACTGAGACCCCTCCTGAGGTCTGTGACTTAACCAGCCCCAGCTAAGGCTAGATCCCTTTAGCTCCTGCTGTGAGGCAAAGCAAAGGTGGAGATTTAACTCACAGGATCCTCATCCAAGAAGGGGGGAAGGATGGGAAACTTGTGTTCAGGGCACACCTTTAGGCAAGAAGTCCCATAAAGGCCCCACCTGGCTTCTTCTTTTCTGTTTTCTTCCCTTTCCTGGAGTCCCACTCAGAGTTTCTCCTCTCTCCAGTAGCTGCAGGTAATATTACTGTGAGCCAACAAAGAAAATCAAAGGTGAACAGCACTAAAGACTGCTGCAACCTGCTTAATTCCCCCACTATTAAAGAAAAATATGGGCCTACTCTAATTATTTTTTTTAATGCTGCTTTAATGCTTCCTAGTTTCCCCTGCAGGGAAGATGGGTTTAAATCTGTGGAGGGACTGGAGGATATCTGTCTCACCTACGCAGCTGCTTCTGGTGGCAGAATCTTTTCTTTGTTGGCTTTAATTCAGTTCTAGCTGAATTTCTCCCATCAAATTAATTTTGACAGAACAACAAAGACGTGTATGAGAACTGAGCGTCTTCCACTGCACAGAGCAGAGTTTGGAGAGAGGATTATTCCCCTGTTTGAGTTTATAGTGATGTGCACATCTGGTAGATAGAGAAGAGTAATGACACAGAGAAGCAGCACTAATAGAAAGTTTCACTATTAAAGTCTTTGACAAAGAGGATTTATTCAGTAAATGACACATATATTACTACCTTCACAGGGCAGTGGAGAAACTGAGACAGAAGAAGTCAGTGAATCAGCCTAAATCTCCAACTCAAAATATGGGCAAACATTTAGGGTTTACCTGAAATGAACCAAGTAGATTTTTTTTTCTTCCTTGCTTATACTCAAAACTGTTTTTTTCCCAATCCACCCTGATTTAATAAACTTTATGTAGAAAAAAACCCAAACTTTTAAGGGTTATATTTAGTCTTGAAATACACTTTTAAAGTCACAGAGGAACCTTTAGAACATGCAAGTGTATTAACATTTTTCCCTTCTATACTAATAATACTTTTTATTTCCCAGCTGAATTTTGAGCTAAATAGTAATATTGAATAACTTTGGTTATTGCAAGTCTAGAGAGGTGCATAAACTATACACTTAAAGGCTTTATTTAAATCTGCATAGCATTACTTCCAAGAAATAATCTAGGTAAAAATTATCCACTTGGAGTTGTTACATGAATTCTATAGAAAAAAATGGGTGAAAAATTCTGTGCCAACCCAACTGTTGTTTTTAAAAACAAAGATGTCTTTCAGATTTTAGTGAATAACTGACTTACAACTTGCCAGTAGTTTTGGTTTGCTTGGTGTTCTTTTTGGTTTTTTTTTTTTTTTTTCTCCTTTTGTAGTTGGGCTGTTTTTACTTTGCATTCAAAATGGACAGATGCTTGAGAGAGAGATTAAGGAATCCTAATAGTATAGCTCATTTCTTTCTAATATTTTCTGGATAGTACTCTATCCATAATCCCAGAGTGTTGGATTATTATTTGTGATGGCAGTCTATACTGGCACTGACATTTCATTTGATAGAACTGAGCACAGGTGAGGTAAAGACTTAGAGAATGACATAAAACATAGAAGAACTATGAACTTTAAGTAGGAAATTCATTATTATTTTTTAATTTACATTTTTATTACATTTCTGGCAGATGGAGAAATTAGAAATCAGTGTGTGACAAACAGTCTTCACACTGAGGAACTGGAATAAGCACTGCCAGCAGCTGATGGCATGGGGAGGAAGGATGGAGTAACATTTTTTCAAATGCAAAAACCTTTGTCTCTAATGTGGGTGAACTACAGCAAAGTATGGAGATGCTGAGAAGAAAGGCAGAGCAGGCTCTTTTCCTCCTCATCAGAATTGCTGGACATTCTGGCAGCATTCTCACTTCCAGTATTTTTTTTTTGTACTTCATCCTGCCCAATTTTTTCATATGACGAGTGTTCCTTTGATTCTCTGCATTGGATTTCACTTTAGGTAATTTCTTCAGATACTCAGCATCATTTCCCCCTCTTTATTTCTTTTTAGCCTACTGTCAATAAACTTAATCAATTTCTCGCTGTCCCTACTGTTAGGATATGTCCCTCAAACTTGTGTGGATGGTCATTCCTTGACATTTTAGTCTCCTTTTTGTCATTGTTTAAAGCTGCTATGAAGGGACTGGTTATTCATTCCCCACTAAGTCAATACTTTAATCATCTTTGCTGCAATTGTACGAATGCCATAGTTTGTCTCTATCCTTTTGGCTCAGGCTGAATTCTGCAATAGAGATGAGATTGTTCTGAAATTGCAGGGGTAAGAGGTGGAGGGCTGCTTGATATGCCACCACTGTGCAGTGTTCTGTCACCATTAAGAAAATATGCATGAAGACAGAACATCATTCACTTTTAATGTTTCCATGATAGTTTTCTTGGCCATAAGCTGAAGGTGGAGTTTAATCAATGTGTATCAATTCCTTTCAATTTTATGGTCTTGATATCCCACAGTCCTACATGCTCTGCTGTGTAAGAATAAAGTGAATCTATATTGGCTGGGATATCTCCCTGGGGTTTTTCTTTATGTATTCTCATCAGTGTACAGGCAATACATCCCACAAAAAAACTGAAGGTGGTAGAGCAGAGTTGTACCCTGTCACCTTTCTGCTGTGACCATGAAGTACAGACACTGCTGAAGCACGTGTGAGAGTTGGAGCTGAATTCTTTTAGGTCATCCTTAGGTGATAGGTCAGCTGAAATGTGAGTGGACTTTTAACTTCTGTAAGGGCTGAAAAGGTGGGGAACCAGCTGAAGGACTTCAGTGCCCATCCTTATAGCAGCTAGATTCATCCTGGCACCTCCAAATTCTGCTCTGGTACCATCTCTCTTGAGTCTTTTCCATAGCAGTGAATGGAGATGACTGCAGAGTCCAAGGACCTGTAGCTGTCCTAACTGCACAGATTTACACAGCTCTGAAGGCAGTTGCACAGAAAAAGAAGTAATACATGATTTTTTTCTGATAGAAATATGCACGATGTTCTGTGTGGGAAGCACCTGGAGCTGCTCAGCTGACTGAGGCTGTGTGTTCATGCTTTGCTCCCTGCTAGTCCATCCCTTCAAACCAGGGGCTCAGTTCTGGTCTGGCTGGAAGAGATCAGTGCTGTCTTTCCCCTTTTGTTCTTCCCCAGGGTGGACTTTAGTCATGGTGAGATGGAGGAGCTATTTTCACATGATGCAAATAGCAGAGTGGAGCCCTTTCTCAGCTGCCCCCTTCCCAGGTCATGGAGGGATGATATGCATTTCACTGTACCTTATCTTCCCTTATTTTTCACACGACAGAATGGGATTATGAGCTTGATTCACTTTCTTTTCTGGGCTGTTATTGAACTGTTGAAGTAATACCTTCATCATGAGGTTAATGCCTGTAATGTAAGGACAGCCCCTGGCCCACTGGGAGTGTCTGTACAGCAAGGTGAAACGTGAGACACTGTGTTACAACCCGCAAAGCCCCAGGTTCATTAGGAACGAATTCTGCAGCCTAGACACTGACATTTCCCTCTGATGCAGATGACTTTGGTTATCTAAGGATGCACAGAGCTGGAAGCTGAACGTGTTACTAGTAACTAAGGAAACGTTTTTACAATACTTACTTTCCTACAGGGAGTTTTCCTTTGAGCCATGTGAACATTTTGAAGTGTCACCCAGTGCTCTGAGGAGTAAAACCAGATGTCTGAACACTATGTTAAGATGGTTTAATAATTCTTTATATCCACTGAGTTGGAATACCACAATAAATAAATGATCTTTTATTCCTTTAATCTCTGCTGGCAAGGAGGACCAAAAGGAGTTGCATTTGTTTGGGATACTGTGACCATCACAGACATCAGCATCTCTTTGAGCAGTCCAGGTGGAAGGGGTGGAGTGCACACAATGAACTGATGATTTTTAGTGGTCCCTCTGGACTGTGGTTAAAACAGATGGGCAGGCAAAAGAGATGCTGACTGAAATGCATCTGCCTCAGACGGAGGGATCTTTAGGCACATTTCAAAAGCTCCTACTTCCAGTTTCAAAACTGAATTGGCAGTCCACCATTGCTTGCAATAGAGACCCTGATACAGATCTTATATGTAGGTCTGAAATTTTTAGACTTTCTTGAGCAGTGCCTTGATTTATACTGATAAAAGAAAAAATGAGAAGAAAACAAAAATCAAAGTGAGCAAAACATAGAGAATTTGACTATGTGTTCTAAATTCTTTTCTCTAGTTAGTTGTCTATCAAACTGATTCAGATGCTGGATTTAATTTTTCTGGAACATATTAGATGAACTGGATGTCACTGCCTCTGAAGAAGATTTGTAATTCAATGTTTGATGGGATTTTTGTTGAGTCTCTGCTGCCAACCAGCCACTTTACCATGAGAAATAACTAACCCTATTAATGATGTATTAGATTAGAGGTTACATCTAATTGATGCCAGAGGAGTCTTTGTTGAGATATAAATGGGGCATTTGCTTTTGAACGTCGAAATCACCACATAACCTGTAGGTCTGTGAACAGTAACAGTGAAATTTCCTCAGGTCCTGAGTTCAGCTTCTGCAGGTGGCTGGAACTGACTATTTCTGACTAAGCTCAGCTGTGGTTCCCATGGGAGACAAATATGTGTTGAAGCCCCCAGAGGCAGCTGCTGCTATGCTGAGAACATGACTTTTGCAGGTTAACAGCCTTGCATTGCTGAAAGAGGCTCCGTAACTAAGGAAGTCCATGTTTACCAAATAATAACCTATTTCACATCATTTATAATAGTATTTGGTAATAAATAATATATAATAATAGGTGGTTAGAAACTGAGCCAAGAAATGGGAGCCTTGGATCTAATGTTTCCTTCAGCCTGAATAGCCTCAGTCATGGTTGGATGTCTCTTTCTTGGTTACAGGTCTTACAGTGTTCTGAAGGATTTGATTTCAGTGCAGAAGCTAAGGATACAGAAACACCATTGTCATAATCTGTTTTTTATTGATGATAACACTATAATATCACCTTTTTCTTCCCATGCTGTCCTGACTACAGATTCATGCATTCTATCTGCTCATCTTTCATAATTTTTGTCTTGATAATTTTATTGCATGATATGAATGCTTCATATGTCCCATAAAAGCAAACAGGGGAGGGTAATCCTTTGACCTTTCAGCATTCTTTGGTGTAATTTACTGGCGATTCCTCTCCTCCCTGAGGCATGGCCCTGAAATCCTATGATAAAAATGGACAGCCAATCCAAATAGAAAACATTGAAAAGGTTAAAGCTTTGATTATGTTAGTCTATAAATGTTCATAGTCTTTTTTTTTCTAGCAGAAAGAAAATGAGAGCTGAAAATGGCAATGGATGAATCATGCTTATTACAGAATACGGAAATGATATTGGTTCAACCTGTTCCTGCTGAAAGAATATAATCTTGAGCCCTCTCATTTTATGTCACTGCAACCCACCTTATCCTCTTAAATGAATGCATGCATCCATTTAATTAACCTGGTGAGATACTGAGATATAAATCTTTTAAATGCTTCTCATGCAATTCATCTTGACAGCTGTCGTAGTAATAACATCTTTAATGCCATATTATTTATTTTCTCATGTATTGAAATTCCTGGTATTATTTTGAGCACATTGATAGGTTTGCTGGATTTAAGCCTTTAATCTTAACTTGTTTAAATCCTCAGAGCAGTGCTATAGAAAGCTTTACTGGTTGTTTAGTTTGCTGAATAAATGGAAGATTATCTTGCATGAAGAAAGCATAAATGTTTTGAAAACTGTGGCTGAAACATGGTGGAATTTAGAGCTGGGATGCTTTCTTTCAAATGTGTTTCTAAAACATGCTGCTGAGTCTCTTCTTTGCTGGCAAGTGATCACCAGTCAGAAATTGCATGAGGCCATCCTATGTGCTCTACTGTTTCCCTTCTGAGGGATGGGGTAAGGGCAGGAGAGATCCACAGCATTTGGCTCTCAAATGAGGCAACCCTTTGTAGACTGCCTTGTGTCAATGTCATTGTGCTTCACTGAAATAACAAATAGTCAAAGAATCTTTGCATAGTTAGGAGATCATCTAGTCCAGCACCCTGCCAAGGAAAAGTGAGAGATGAGAAGGTTCCTTGTCTAGCTCTGACCCTTCCCACACTTCTTTGGGGGGCTACTTTAGCATGGCCTGGTATATGATGGGCAGATAATGGTAGGACAAGGGGGAATGATTTTAAACTAAAAGACGAGAGATTTGGGTTAGGTGTTAGGAATCCTTTTCTCAGAGGGTGGTGAGGCACGGGTTGTCTGGATAAGTTGTGGATGCCCCATCCCTGAGAGTGTTTGAGGCCAGGTTGGATGGGGCTTGAAGCAACTTGGTCTAGTTGGGTGTGGGGTGTGAGGGTCAGAACAAGGTGATCTTTAAAGTCCATTTCAACCCAAGTCATTCTGTGATTCTATGACCTCTGGAAAGTTTTCAGTCAGAACTATAGGACCACTGGATTAGAGAATGTTTTGGGTCACAAAATAACTTGCAGGGGCACAGTTGACTCTGGGTACTGCCTGTACAGTTCCAGTAAACTTTGTAACAGCTTTGGAGATTGTAAGAAATTTGGGGTGTATGAAAATTAATTATTCCACATGAAAACAACATCAAAAAAGAGAACTAGAAAAGAATATTATTCTGCCCAGATATTTCAGAACCACTTGACACATATTTTAATACAACTTTCCAAAGCCAGTCAATATCTAGGTATATAGGCAGAATGGTACAGCAGTACTATGTTTGCTGTCTTGTAATTCCCATAATATTCTACTCATCTAAGCATTTTAGCTTCCTGCATTGGAACTTTTCTAATTTAATTAACTCATTAATGCTGGCACATGGCACATTCTCCTTCCCTGTCTGCAAAAATGCAGCTTGCTAATCTAAATAGCAACTTAATCCACTGGGTGTGAGTGCATGACATGTACATTAGTGCTAATGAACTGCTGAGCAGCCTCAGCAAATACCTGGGAGTATTTGGCATTAGGCAGGGCCTGCCCATGGTGCTGCTGTGAAATACACTGGGGCAAACCAAAAGGCATTTAGCTAAGTGTCAGGTTGTAGAAGTGCTGATGTTGTTGCAGTTTTCTATTTACCAAGTGTAGAATTTTGAAACACCAACTCAAGGGAGAATTTAGGAATTATTTTTCTGCTTTGTCATTTAAAGTCATGACCAAGCTAAATACCACGATGGGGAGAGATAAGGGTGTGGAAATGAAACCATGGTCACAGTTGCCTTTTAATGATTAGGCAGAATGTTTTGAATACTCTGCCATTAGGGGAAGAAAAAACCCAACCCTCCCCAAAAAACCAAGGAAAATAATCAAATTCATTAGTATAAACCTAGTATATTTTTACTGTCCCATGCCTAGCAAGAAAAATTTAGTGATTTTATAGAGGTGGACTTTGATCTGTTAAACAAACATCAGCTCTTTAGTTCTGGAATATTTTTTTCCCTTCCAGTTTCAGAGGCCCTGATAAACTGTACTGGCTATACTTCCCCTGCAAAGGCCACAACAAACACCAGTGGATGCACACTGATGTTAACACCAGAGCTGGAAAAAGAAACCCAGCTGCAAAATGACAGACTCAATTCAATTAGGTTCCGAGGAAACTGAATCATTCCACAGATTGGTAATGAGATATAAAATCTTTCACCTTTAGGTTACCTGTTCATTCTAACTAACATTTACATTGATGACAATCTTTACTTTCTCATTGCTGACTCCTGACCTATGCCAGTGATATTATTTCCCTCCTCT
Organism: Vidua chalybeata; assembly: GCF_026979565.1. Taxonomy (NCBI): domain Eukaryota; kingdom Metazoa; phylum Chordata; class Aves; order Passeriformes; family Viduidae; genus Vidua; species Vidua chalybeata. The sequence continues at coordinate 32,193,961 of NC_071536.1, read as the reverse complement.
TCTCTTTGCTGAGGGATAATATCAGTTCTGGTTGTTTTCTCTCAGTCTTAAAGTCTGGCTGTCAAGCAAGCAGGGCTAACAGAGTAGGAAAAGCATTTAAAGGTGATCACTGTGTAACTCTGGCCTCATTCTGTTACCCAACAGATTTCCACAAACCACAAATTCTCTCCTCTTGTTAACAGCTGGGAAAGACAAGCTGGCTGCTGAGAGGGAATACCTTGCTGCCTCGTGGGTGTTTTGCCTTTTGGCAGCATTAAGTTGTGCAACGCCAAGAGTGGGGAGGCTGCATTGTATCTACCCTGAATTTAAACAAAAGGGTGCTGGTTTGCAGAGATATCATTTTTGTCATGTGTCATAACTGTTAAATTTATACATGTTTGTAAGAGAAAAATAAATACAGTCCCTTTCCAGTTACCAAACAGATCTACTGCATGCTAGTTCCCAGCTGGCATATGTTGGCATAATGTGAAATTTCTGTTGAAATGTGACTGCAGTTTCAAACTGCCTGAAAATATCTTGGATGCTTATCTGAGGAATATGATGTTGTACGTTTTCATCAGCTAAAGCAATATACATCAATCATCCTTTGTTACTACTAGAAATGAAGAGGGTATTATAATCCAAGAAATTTCTCTCAGATTCTAGAGAGTGCTTTTCTATGTTAATCACACTATTTCTCCAGGACATACTTTTCAAGCCATCTCCTGAAATAGTGAACATTCTTGTACCGAGTACTAAGAATACTGTACTTTAGGGTATATAATCAAGCTGATGCCTCTGGCTTGCTGGCTTCCTCAGCAGTGAGGGCAATACCCTATTGAAGCAAGATCACACTTGGGTCTTCCTCTGAGAGTTTTTTCTGTGTCCATACAAAACCTTGAGCCCTGAGCTCAATGCAAACACTGGGCAAACATCTGGGACCTGCATTGTCTTAGATTGATCCCCGTACACTTCTTGGGGATACAGCCTTCATCCCTGAGTGCTCTAAACCAAGTCCCTGCCCCCATATGCTCAGCATAGATGAGCTCCCCCTTAGGGAAGAGTCCTAGAGCAAGCAGAAACATTTCTTGCAGCACAAAGAACTAGAAGATGAGCCCCCAAAGGTTCAGAAATATACACGTCTGAGTGCAGTATGGGTGAAGACACCATAAATCAGATGTGACTTTGCAATAGTTCACAGTTCCACCGAGTTAAATGGGATCATCAGGGTCTGAGTGCTGATCACTGGGGTCTTTGCTGTAAACATATTGACAAGAAAATTGGTCAGGGAAGGCAGGTGTTCTCTTGGTAACACAAAAACAGTATTTCTGATGTTTGGGCAAACTGGTTCTCAGCACTTTCAAGACTGTTCCATCTGGACAGCTGTTCTCTTCTGCTGAGCTTCCCAGCGGATGTGTTAGCTCCATTTTGAGTTTATGTTAGTCTTTTGTTTGGTCTCAGAGGAAGAGAGATTTACTTGTGAGGGCCATTTTTTCTTTGTGACAAGCAGTATGATGCGCAAAAATGACCGTTCCAAGATGGAAACCTGTTCTGTTTTTCCCAAGTGCTTCACTCCGATGATCATTTTTCTTTAAAGGCCTCCTGAGATGGGTACTTTGAGGCATCAACATATGTTGGTACAGGTGATGTATTGTATTATCTTGTCTGTTAATTACATGTGATCCGAAACTTTGTGTGCTTAGCCTTAGGTGGTTAACTCTTCAGAGAGGTGTGTGACAGCCTGCTAAAGGTAATGTGCAGAGGTGGGAGCTCCCGTGGTGTGTGTGAGGGAAGCAGTGGAGCCAGCAGGTCTGCAGCTGCTGTATCAGTACATGAGCAGGTCCTTGTGCTGTGCTAGTTATGGCTAGTAAATCCAGCTCAAGTGCCCAGGGCAACATATAAACTATAGGAATAATTAATAATAATCCTTCCTGCTTTTACTTCTAAACTAGAATTTGGGACAGTTTCACCAAATACCTGCAGACAGAAACTTCAGGCACTTAAATTAAGTACTTGACCTTCCATGGGGATTACTGGCTCCAGCTGTAGCTCTCACTAGCTCATTCCTGAGTGGTTCCGTGCTCAACAAAGTCTCCCTTGGTGGAAGTCATGCTCTCCAGGCATGACTTGCTCTCCATGCTCAGGAGAATGATATAATGATTACATAAGGTCATTTGCTAATTTCTGGCGTAATCACACAAACAATGTAATACATTACTGCTGTGTTTGTTTAAATCCGTTGCAGTGTTTCTTTTGCTCACTAATCAGAAAACAATAGGAATTATGTGATATCACACCTTTGAGATTCCTTATTAGCATGTGTAGTTTTAGGGTTGGAGCTACAAAAAAAGCAAGCAAAGGCTTACCAGTAAACCTGAAGAAAACCCCACAAGGCAGCAATGAGCAGAGTGCAATGACAGATTTTCCTACTATTGTAGGTACATGTTCTCATTGCATGTGTTCCTTAGATGAATATATAGAGAGGTTAAATTTTATCTGTTTGGGAGAAAATAGCCTGGATTCTAGTCTTGCATGAGTATAAACCAGAAGTACAAAAGAAGTGTAGGAACCACCAGGTGCTGTTCAATAGAAGGCTGGATTCACCACTGTATGGTTTGGTAGCTGGAGCACTCAGGGCTTCCCCACGGGAAGTGCTTTCAAAGAGCAGTCCCAGTGTGATGCCCACGCCATTCCCAACGATCTCAGTGTGCCTCTGGATTCCAGCTGGCTTCAGCAGCTGGGCCTGGGGCATCCTGCTCTCCTTGCAGGCAGCCTGGGCTTGGCCCACGTTCAGGCTCCTGTGTGCCCTCGTGGCAGAGCATTTGGGGTCAGCTTGAGGGAAGAGCTGTGAAGGGTTTATCCGCTTGATATCCCCACAGCGACAGATGGGATCGTTCACAGGTGCGTGAGAAGTTGAGTCTCTCCACAGGCATGCAAATGTGTCTGGAGGGCATGTGCAAGGCTGCTTTTGGGAATGCCAGCTGTGCTACCCTGCAGCAGGGGTATTTGTGCATCACCTGGATGTGTGTGACCCAAGGTGATGCTCCCAACAAGCAAAAAAGGATCAGAAACACACAGATCTTCTTCTTTTGCCAAGTCTTGTTTTTCAGTCAGTGGAACTGTGATATAGTAAATACAGTCACTATGAGATGCAAGAGAAAACTCCTGTCCATGGTTCTCTATGAGTATATCTGCCTGCCTTAATTTAGGCTAGATTCTGATTTCTGTTATCATTCTACTTTCTGTACATTCCAAATAAATTCATTAACTTTGCCCACATTCCTGTATCGCAAACAATAAATATCTTAAAATACAAGCTGAAACTTTCAGATACACATAGCAACAAAAACATTTAGGAAGAGAACTGTGAGTTGTTACTTGTAAGCTGTGGCTTGGCTTTAGTGGAAACCACTGGGCAGAAATTACCAAACCCTACAAAACTGGAAAAATTAATTCCCTCTGTGGTAGCTTTATGGGCTGAATTCCCTGGCTGTTCTTTACAGGCAGTGGGACTGTCTGATAATTACAGCAGAATCTTTGACCTTAAAAAAGTAAGGAAAGTGCTGAGAGCATTTGTCTCTCGTTAAGGATAATGGGAGTTGAAAGCTTTTAGAACTTTTCAGGATTAGGTCCAAAATTTGTACATCCCAGTAGCAGCACAGATGTGCCAACAAACGGGGCTTGCTGAGGAGTGCAATTAATGTGAAACAAACTGTTTTCCTCCCCCTGCCCAGCCTCAGGTAATTCATTGGCTCTGCAAATTCAGCTCCCTGCCCAGTTCAAAAGACTGTGGAAACATGGGTGTATTGCTTAAGGCAGATGTAGCAGATTTTTTTTTTCTTCTGCCTTTGAGAAGCGACCCAAACATATTGGTAATATTTCTGTTTGGAGAGTTTCGATTTTTTGGCACAGAACATTTATTCCTGGAATACAGCCTACTAGAAACACAAAGTTATTAGCTGTTGGGTTATTACAAAGTTAATGATGGAAGACAGTAACAGTTTAGTAGGATATTGAAATACACATTTAAATATTTTGCTTTTTTTTTTCTTCCAGTGATGCTGAAAGCAGCCTGACATTTCTAGTCGATCAAAAGGAAAACAAATAACCACAGCTATGGAGAAAAAAAGACAGCTACAGAAAAGGGAATTTGGGAAAAGACTTTCTCTGGACAGCAGTCTTGTGGTAAGAATGAATATTTACTGCATTTACTGAATATATCTTATATAGTTTTTAAGAGGCAATACTCACAAATACATATATGTTAAAGGTGTTTATCTCTTCATCACAATATCACAACATCTTGTGATTATTCAGATTCTCCAACAAAAAAGTACTGGAGGAATTTTACAACATGTAGGTAGAAACTTGTCATCATATAGGAACACGTCCCTGAATTAATTGAATTTGCACAAGGAATCCAGACAATTATAACAGATTTTTTTTTATTAAAATACTACTCAGTTTCTGTGGGATCATCCTGTGTTACTTCATACTTAGTATATGAGAGCTGTAAGTGGCTGAGGTCCTCTGTCAGAAATGTCTATCAGGACATCATCAAAAATGTGTTCACCATAGCAAATCTATAAATTAATATCTACTGAAAGAGAAGTATAAATGCCACATGCTGTAAAACAATTGCTTTTCCTGCACCTAGGATTTAAATTCCTTGGAGATTGTAGTCTAGATTTATTTTTTAGTTAATGTTTTCAAAGGATGACTAAGACAAAAAAAGAAGTTTTTAGAGCTATATGCTGAAAATGCTCATAGATGCCAGAAAATGCTCATAGATGTGGAAGAGTTGTGTATGAGGATACAAGTGCCTGTGTCAGGTATTTAGCTTGACAATCTGCAGATACTGAAACAGGCAAAGCTGAGAGATCCAAGGATACCTGTGCCATCTCTTTGACACTCATAGAGGTGGTGACTGTGGGACCCCAAAGCCCTTTTGCCTGCAATGCCACACCTGTGCTAACCCCATTACCTGAATTTTAGTCATTATTACAACTATGTTGTTTCCTTCATTTTATGCTAAAATTGTGGTTTGGGTCTTTTTTCTCTCCAAAGTATAAAGCTCAGTGGCATGCTAATAGCAGTGAACATGGACTCAGCAGGTTTCAGTCTATCCACTGATGCTCTTCAATCACCTGCTGTGTTCTTTATTGGGGTCAGCAGAGCAGATCCACCTTCCCAGGTTTCCACCCCTTTAAGGACTCTGCTCCTCTCCCTCAGGCTTGAGCTACAAGGCACATCTCAGGTAATGTCAGGTGGCCAGTGAAGAAATGTGCAGAGAATGTTTAAAAAGGGCTCTGTCCTTTTCTTGGCACCATTTCTTATGCTGATGAATTTACATCCCCTTTCTCAGAAAAATATAATTAATTGGAAAGAAATAAAAGTAGTGAAGAAGAGTGAATCCTCTCCCAGAGTCTGAGCTGCTCAGGACCCTAAGGAAGAGCTGTTTAAGCTGCCCCTGTGCAGGCCATGCAGCTCAGGGCTCTGAGACTGAGACGTGACTGATTTCAGGTTGTTCAGCCTGCAACAAAACCTGCTCTCTCAGCTTGCACGCACTCAGCAGGTCAGGTCCTGCTCCCAGCACTTTAAAACTCTTTCTAGCTTGTGGGCAGAGAAAGAAGGTTTGGTATGAACTCACAGCTTGATGTAATACACCTGGATACAGACAAAATCTGAAAGGTTTGTAGGCTCAGAAGTCTGTTTAGTCCCTGTTAGTTTCTGTTATTGGTTCTAGGCATACACAGCCCCAAAACAGACTCCAGCCTAAATCCGGCAGCTAAAATGTACTGCTGTGATCCAAACAATCAACCACAGACTGTCAATATTTATCTGGAGAAAAGAATACTCATAGAAACAGGGTACTGAAAGCTAAGGGAAATGCTAGCAGTTCTGGCTTTTGCATAAAGACATTGTTTAATATGGCAGATCAGTACTATTCTCCCCTAAATGTTCTCACTGATGTAATGGACTAGATTTAGCCTTTACTAAATGTATTAAGATAGAAACTTTCATTTCTCAGAGGAGACTGTAATGTGCTGTGTGGGTGGGAACAAAGAACCAGATATTTCTGGCTTCCAGTCCCACCTAGTGGAAATTTGGATTTGATTTATAGGCAAGGTAGGGCACTATGTCTAATTCTTACCCTTCTCTATGAGTAAGGGAGAGTAGAGAGAGACATTTGCCAACAACATAGGAAATACTGTGTGTGTGACACCATCCAAAGTGCTTTGTGTTATAATCAGTGCAATGTGCATATTGAAGCATCCATAAGGACTTAACTGGAGGAGAATCAGAAACCATGGCTGTATGGGATGGTGACACTCCCTCCCTGCTCTTCAGCAAGGGCTAAGTAGGGTGGGAGAGTGCACACAGCTGAAATGAGGCTTCAAGCACTGGCTTGAGGTCAATGAATTAGTGCCAACATGTGGCAGCTAAAGTTCTGTGGCTGATTAACCCATTTTGGTGTTAAAGTGTTGAAGGAAATGTTTTGAGGGAAAGAAATATTGCAATACTTCAATAATTTGTGCGTCTAAACCCATCATGCTGTCATCACCCTGTTGTAAAGCAATATCTTCTGCTACAGGTGGCATTTACAGCAATATCTTCTGCTACAGGTTACATCACCTGTGTTGAGTTTCAGGGCACACATCCATTTGCTGTACTGGGGTGTTACAGGTCTGTGTCTCTGAAGCTTTTCATTGAGCAGAATATGTGTAACTAGATCTGAGAGTGCCATCCATACATTTCACTAGAAACTTCTGAGTACTTTGTTGTCTACTCCCAGCTATTATTTCATAACAAATTGGAAGAGACATTCTGAGATGCAAGTGCCTTCAGCAGCCTGTAGTAAGTCACATGGATGCCTTGTGACTCCATGAAATTGAATCAGGAAAGGCAAAACCCTTTGTATTTTCCTTTTTGTCCCCAAATTCTTGTTCTAGCATACCTCCTCTTAATTATTGCCTTCATATATGTCTATCTTATTTACCCTTGTATAATCAAATTCTGTTTGAGCATCATGCTTTAGCCCAGTCCCCTGCTTGTCCTTGGTTGTCTCTTGTCCTCTCTCTTCCCAAATGTTTTGTGTTTAACCTCTCAGGCATTCAGGGTTGGACACTCTGCTTGGGAAATCTGGCCTTGATTCTCTCAAATCACTTTCTCCTTGTTTGGTGGAGAGTTTAAGCATTATCATATCTCAGAAAGAATTCTAACTTCTGGGTGTTTAAAGAAAATATGTTTCTACTTTTGCACTCTGGACCATGAGATACAAATAGGCGTTTCTGATAACATTCCTTACCCTGCCTGGCTCTGCTGCTTTTCCCATCTGCATCAGATTGTAATCTTCTGTAATGTTTTTTTCCATGATTTAATCTACAAGTATTGCATAGGGATGTTAAAAAAACAACAACAAAAAAATCCTCTTCCTTTCTCTGCTCTTAGACTCTGAGTATAGAAGCTATGAAGGTATTTGATGGCAGAGTGAGAAGAGGAAAGTGGTGTTTCTGAAGAAAAAACATGACTTCTCTCTCCTTAGGATATGGATCTGGACCTTCAAAATACAACCATAAATTTCATCAGCGTTTTGTATTCAGGTCTGGCCCATCAAACAATGAGTTTCAGGCTTCAAATAAGAAAGATCCATGTTAGGGACATCCTTCAAACAGGGAGAAATTCCAGAACTAATGAAGCACTCTTCCTTACACCACAGGCACAGTAACTACTTTTGGATCACTCAGATAAGGAAGGGTTCAGTTTTATTTCCTGTACTACTCTACCCCTTGCAGGTGGTGTCTTGGGGAAATAAGCTTTACAATGAGAGCAAATAATAATTTTAAAATTAAAAAATAAAGTGCACAAATATGCTCATAAAATGTCAGTCATAGGGCAGTCCTTTTTAAACTAGGACTGATGTGATTTTTTTAAACTATGAGTGGTGATTAATGCTTTACTGGAAGTTAGTGGTTTGAAACCATGAAATTTAACCAGATCCAGAATTCTACCACCATTAAGAAAAGCCAGAGGAATTGCTACTACTGCTTCCCAGGTCAAAGGGACATCTTGCTGTTAGCTTCAATTAAATTAGATCTCTATCAGCTTTTAGTCATAATATCCCAGGTGGTATTCCAGAAATCTCCAGTATAGCCCATGGCTGTTACTGCTCTGCAGGTTTCCAATATTGGCACCATGCTGAAGATTTGTTATACACCCACTCATTTACATTTGCAGCCAAAGCGGGTAAGCCTGCAGTGACATTGATGTTTTATAGCTTTGTATTCAGGTGAAACAGTTAGAAAATATTAACTTCATAACAATTTTCACAGGTAATCCTATGAGATCAGTTAGATAGAAAATATCTTTGCAACTTCTGCCTGGCATTTAAAACCCAAAACATACCACCCAAGGAGGATATACCTTTTACAATTTCAGTATATTTTTATACTACCTTATTGTCTCATCTGTTGTACAAGTGATGCTACTGTATTTTGAGTTTATAAAGTTTTCTTCTGCAAATTGATTCCAGTCAAAGCACTACAACTCTGAAAATCAAATTGGTTTGAGATAGGAGAACTAAAGATTGAATCTTCTTTGTTTTAAACAACAAATCTGCATTTGTCATGTATTTATGACATTTGTAAGGATATTTTATTGTATATGTGGTTATAAGATGATAAGATAGACAACAGTTGAAGAATAAGGTGAACTCTGCATCATTCTGGTTTGCTGTGCAAGAAGTCAAGACCAAAGTCATTGCTGTTATTGCCACAGTATATCTGTTTAGCATGAAAACAAACTGCAGAATTCATAATATTGAAGGAGTGCATTTATTTGGAATATGTTTCTTAAATGTCATGTAACACCCATGTCTGATTGTTTTCTGTTAGAAGAGAAACAGTTCTTTCTGAAGAACATTTTGCTTTGTGTGCCTTAAAACCTTTAAGTTTAGTTAAATAGAACAGCTTTTCAAAATGCAAGAGTGTGAATATTTCACAGGCTTTATTTTTTTTATGAATATATTTTTTCCTGTTGAATCTTGCATTTAAGCATAACTAGTTGAAAATATGTAGTGAAAGAAACTAGATAAAAACAGGAAGGAAAGGAATTTTTCTGTGTCCTTTATTCATTTCAGGTTGCAATATACAAAGAAAACTAACATGAAAATTCATAATAAAAAAATGTACTTTGATAGAATTTAGGCACCTTTTTTTTATACATGGGTAAAATGAAGACATATGAGAAGATTTCTTTGTTAATATTTGTAATTTATTATTTGGTATGTGAAGGAGTAGCTTAGACAGGCAATGATATTAAAAAAGCCTCATGAAAGGATTGATTGTATTTCAGGTTTTCCCTACAAAAGTTCTTAAACAAAAAGAAAAATGAAATCCCCAAACTATAAATAGACCCAAAGCCAAGCTTTTAAGTAATTTGTATGAGATGAGGGGAGTGTTAGAACATATCACTGCCACCAGGACCACGTTGGCTACTCTATTCACTGGGGTGTTCTTTGAAAATAATAAAAGCCCTATCCTTTGCCTGATCCAAATGTCCAGTTGCCTCCCAGGCCCTTTTGATCAGGAAAAAGTCAATGTTTCAAGCTGTGCTCTTTATTTATGTGGATAATTCCCAGCCTGACTGCACACATGGTTCACCCTTACAGCTGTGGTAGCATTTAGCTGGGGAGATTTGAGAACAGAATATCTTTTTGAAGCAGCCAGCATTTATCAAAGCAGAAGTTTTTGTTTTATTTAAAATGAGGCTTTTGCTTCTGAAAGCAAGTTGTGGTGAAGAGCTTCAGTGGTGGCTCGTGAACTGTGCCCTGCTGCTTTCATTCTGGTCACAGGCTCCCGTGGGGCTCTGTAGGATGGGCTTTAATGGCACCACTTTGTTGTAATAGGGGTAGAGTGGAATGTCATGAATGGCTCTGGGGCGTGGGAGGAACACCTTCATCTGCCTGCAGCTGGATTGGTGGCATGGGCAAAACCACTGAGTTCAATTGGAGACTGCTGAGAAGTGTGCATGTGTTCTCCGGGGCTGGGAGCCAGGAATTCGGGGGTTAAGTCTGACATCTGTCACCTCTAATCAATTCCTAACTCGGTTTAATACATTTCTAATTCAGTTTTCTCATTAACAAAATTCTGATTCAGTTTTCTTGTCAATAAATTGGGTGTTATAGTAATTTCTTACCTCATGAGTATTCCAGGAATAGTCTGCTATTAGCGTGAGTCTGTGGCTTGCTTTGATATCCTCAGATGAAAGGTGTCACAGAAAACATGACGTTGGAGAAGAGCTGTGAAAAGTGCTGCAGCAGCAAGGCAGGAGGGAAACCCTTCATGTCTGGGAATTAAATTCTGGGAATAGCTCTGACTATTTTTTTTTTCTTTTAGTTGACAGTGACATTCACAGTGTATCTGACATCACTGTGCAACATAACATAATCCAGCATTTCAAAATGAAAGGTGGCATTAAAAATATTGCCTTGTCAGATGTCGGCTAATGTTCTAAGTTTTGTAGCTTGAATATTTTTTTCCACCTAAAAGCTGCTGCCAAATTCCTTTGGAGTCTGCAAGGACTCCATTTTTTGCCCTCTCTGGAATTTTGATTTGAATTTTAATTTGTGTGCTAATTTCTAATCCAGAATTTTGTTCATCTGGGTACGTCGTCATGGAAAAGCCCATGTCACGGGTTGAATCAGAGTTAGGAGTTGCTACACAAGTATGGTTCAGCACTGGAAAATGCACTCAGATTGTGAGCTTCAAACAAAAAGTTTTTGGTGTTTTTCAGAGGCAAGATAAAGCATCCCTAACATCCACTGCATCCAGGGGGAGAGTAGGTCAAGGAGAACAGTTTAATAAAGGTGACAAGTGTGGAATTTTGATGTAGAAGACAGAATACAGGGAAGAGCAGCAGTGGAGTACAGGTTGTGTTCCTAAGTGCAAAGGTGAAGGTTTGCACATTCGTGAGATATGGAATTGACATAAGGGCTCAGTAAACAGGATTCTAAGAAAAATCTATTCATAGCATCATAGAATGGTTTGAGTTGGAAGGGATCATAAAGATCATCTTGTTCTAACCCCTCTGCATCTTCCTCATTGCAAGGATAGTACCACACAATTCTGCAAATCTGTCAGGACATCCTCAGACTGGGCAGATGAAGTGCTAAAAACTGTCTGCATAATAGATAGTCCTGGAACTGACTGGAACTTTGTAGGAAAAGAAAATCCTAGTGGGGTCTGAGTGTGTAAAAGCTATCTAAACAGGACAGATTCTGTTGTGCACACCCAGGGCCTTTAGCACCTGGACTTTGAGGAAACTGAGCTACCTATAAAAATAGTGCCAAGAGCACAGACTGCTCTGCATTTGCATTTTTAATAAAGCGAAAATTGAGACAAGAGCTCTGGTGTGTTCAGCAGAAGAAAAGAGCCATCCAAATGGATCAGTTTACAGCAGAAACTGCTGAGAGGTGAGGAGAAAAGAGAAACCACTGATATGGGAGAGAAGTGTTTAGGCTTGATATTAGCATTCCAGTAATACAAATAATGTACGGAACTGTGGTCTGCATGGATTTAAGGACATCACTTACCAACACAGTAGTACATCTAAGCTACCAGGAGTAGAATCTACATCAGCTTGGTTAAAGAGCACAGTCACTAGTTACACTGAGAGAAATGATGGCACTTCCGTGTAGCAGTGGTAGAGATGGCTGGTTTGCAATGCATTTGCAGAAGAGGATTTGAAAATGAAGAAGTGTGTAAAGCACTGAATGTTCTGACAGCAGTTGGTTACTGTTAGTCACATTTATAAACTCTGAAGCAGCCTGGCAAACCTTACATCAAAATTAAGAATCAACAGTGGCTGTGAGTCCAAAAGGACTCAGCGAACCCAGGGAATGATGTTAGAAATAAGTGCCAGGTCTAACATGAAGAAATGGCTCTGTTCGGTACCAGTGCCACAGAAAGAACTGAAATTTGTTCTTGTGGTGATACAGACAGTGACCTATTGCCTTGATTAAAGCTTACGCCAATAGAAACCAGTGATCCTTTTCAGGAACTGGAGATGTGGATAAACAATGAGCAGGGGAGAGAGGCTTGAAGAGAGATTAGAAATAAAAAACACACGGCCCTGAAAACAAATAGTGCATGGAGCATGTTGTTCCTGAGCAAAACTTTGAATAGTATTCCTACTGGAATATAGCTCAGTGGTTTATTGATCAAAAGCACTGACTCCAACACAGGCAGAAGTGCTCTCTGGGAGAGGAATTGTTTACCATTTGTTGCTGCACATCAAAAGTTATATCAATAGGTGTATAGGGTGACATGGTGACAGCTGAAACAGTACCCACATCCCCAGAGATCATGCTTTGACAAACTGCTGGCTTTTGCTTTCTCATGTCTTTGGCACATAAACTTAAAGTGACAAACACAAGGCTTGAAGGTTAAAAGAGAAGCTTTATAAGAAATTTATGCAGCTGATCTACCATTGTACATTGCCACTGAACTGGATGCAAAAGTGAAGGAAAAGTAAGAACAGAACAGAAAAGGTGGTTTTACTTGGGCCTGCAAATTAGCTGGCAGATGGACTGGGAAAAAACAGGGCAATCATATTCTGCTGCATTCTAAAAAAGCTGGAAAATTGGCCTATGTTGCTACAGAATCTCAGTAATTTCACTGTCAGACTTTTGACATTAAAGTATTAAATTCTCAATAACTCCTAATAAGCTTTTAAAGATACTGATTTAGCTGCAGAGGCGGAACCAAAAATGAAAATGAAGAAAAAAGCAAGAGATAAATGCATGAATTTTGAGTGTTATTCGGGAATGAAAGTTCAGCGTGGTACAATAGACAAGTTGTTACAAAAAGAAAGGGTGTTAAGTGTTCAAGTTCACAAACTCCAGAAACTGAACTTTGTGACTTTTGTGGTAATTTCTAGTTGCAGATGTCAAGGCTTGGAAGAAAGAAGTTATAGTTTTATCTTGGTGCAGGGGAGACAACTGTGCTGAGACTTGGCTTTCCTCTTTGGGACGCATTAAGGAGAAATCTTGCTGTGTTTGATAGTGGATTGTTATTTTGGGTGGAACCCATGTCTCGATTTGGAGGAGTTTGATGATTTGCAGTGTGCACACCAGGCTCTGGTCCCCAGGGTTTTTGGGAGGAGCTGGCAGGTGCCTGCCCTCTGGTGCAGAGCCAGCTCAGCAACCTCCTGCCTGCTGCTGCTTTTTCCCTGAAGGACAGGGCTGCAGACAGGGGACAGCAGCTCCAGTGGTGTGAGCAGCTCCTGGCTGTGATCTCGGGCTGCTCTGTCCCTTTGCCCTGCCCCACCAATTTCAGAGTGGAGCTGTGACAGATGTCAGCCCGGCCCCAGAAGAGGGGAGCACATGGAGAGCTTTGGATTTAAGGGGAGGGTGCACACCCGCTGGGTGTGTGCCACACGATGATGTGCCTCTGTGGCATTCACATTCTCTGGACAGAGAAATAATTCTGTCTCTCAGGAGAAGCACAGAGAGAAGCAGAGAAAACAATCTTTATCTCTGCTCCTTTGTTTTCTCCATGTGGAATGTGGTATGGAGATTGTTTACCTGAAGTGATTGCTGGGTTGGATTCTGGTGAAGGTTGTTTGGGTTCAGTGACCAATGGGATCCAGCTGTGGCTTGGACTCTCAGCAGAGTCATGGGTTTGTGAGTTAGATAGGTCAGTAAGGATTAAATATGTAGAAGAGGATAGTATCTCTTTAAATAGTATATTAATGCAACATATTATAGTTTTAATAAAGCAGTTCCTTCAGCCTCCTGATCTGGAGCAGACATCATAATTTCCTCCCATCAGGGGTCGCCTGATTTTCTGATATGCCTTGTGTGACATGAAGGCTGCGTGCCATCGGCCTGGCCAGGAATAAGCAGCTACCAAGGGAAATGGATGTTCTGGGGACCCTTATCTAGCTCTGGTAAGCTCCCAAAGCAGCAGTGAAATTGGACGCTTTGCCTGCCCAGATGTTAAGAGCAGAAGGCTGCCTGTAACAGGAGATCTGAAGAGATTGGGGTTAACTAAGTAGGGATTTTATTGACAAACCTTTTAAAATGCTTCATGACTTCAGCAATTAAGTATAACACTTATCCTGAGAGGCACAAGTCTCCTCTGTGTCTCCCAGTTGCCTGATTCAAGTGGAATACAATTCTAGGGAGAAGAGAAAGGAAAAAATATGCCCTGTGTTGTTTTATAGTGTTGACATAATTCCCTGCCCTGCAAGACCAAGACCGAATAGTGAATCTACCTCCTGCTAGGTCAGCTATGGCATCCACTCAAATGTCCTGTTTTGAATATTGCTGCATCCATAGGAGAATCTAAATTTCTTTTCACAGACTTGTGTGCAATGTCAATATACAAAGGGAATAAAATAAATCTTTGCAAGAGGATATGTAGGCATTTCCAGGTTGTTTTGTTTTACAATTAGATGTGGTCTACTTTCACTCATGTTCTTGAATTTTGCTAATTTTGTCCACTTACAGTGAATGTGAGATAACCTCAAATCAAAATTACTGCTTTGAATTGTTTGCAAACCAGTGTTTCCAGCCTGTGCTAAAAATTTTGAGGTTTTTATGTTTTAGTTCCAGCTGGAAAAATCTGGCTTTGTTCATATGATATACATACATATATGTACATATACATATACATATATATATATATACACACACATTTCTCTTTTGTTCTTATATATAAATACATGTATATACTTTTGGTCCCCTTGTTCATTTAATTGCATGGCTATAATAGATGATGCACACTAAAATTGATGATGTACAGTGTTTTGCTTCACAAGTTTACAATTTTGATCTTTAGATAAAGTGTGCCTTACTGAAAATTTCAGTTAAATCACTGTGTGTTTTGCCTTTGTGGAATAAGTGTTTCCTCATTAAAAACCAAGCTGCCAAAAAACTGGCTAAATCTTCCACATGGAAAATGTTCTGCTTCATGCTGTCAGGAGAGCCATGCAAAACTCTGCAGCGTAAATATGTCTTTTGCTTGGACCCCTGGAGGCAGGGATATTTGAGGGTAGGTACCCCGATTCCAGACATTTTTCTGTTCTGGGGAATCTGTAGGTGCTTGTGGAGCTCTAATTGCTGGGAATGGCTCTGCTGGCAGCTCATTCCTGCCTCTGCTCCTGCACCTCTGAGCCTGCCTGTGTGCTTTGGCTTTCAGGGCCTTGTGTGACCCAGATAGGAAATGAGTTGGGATCATTGCAAGGCATTTAAAATAATTGGGTATCAACAGCTGGCTTTATGGGAAGCTAACAGTGTAAATCCAGAGAGTTTTTATGATTTCAATGGGTATTTTTCCTCGCGTATAAAGCGGATCCAAGTAATTTTGGCTGGGAAACAGTTTCCCAACTTATTTCTATAATGATACCTTAGAGTTTTTCATTATAGTGAAAATCTCTAGTAGGTCTGAGGGGAAAAATTACCTCCACTGTTTCCAGACACCCAATATGTTTTCTCTGTGCTTGAATTTATGAGTTTTGGCAAAGATAACTCACAATATGATCAGGTTTCAGGGCAGTGATTTCTTGCACTGAATCCCAAACAAAAGTGTAACTGTTCAGAAGGCTCCAATGTGTCTTTGGTGATGTAAAAATATGGGACATTGCTCTCCAAAATCCTGCCAGTCTTTTTGTCTCAGTGTATTATTTACTACACAGTGTATTGAAAGAGTTTTTTGAAGTACAATTTAATTCTCAACTTCTTTCAATGTTTTTACAGCATAAATTGCAGTCCCTGTCAAAAAGAGCAAGATTTGACTGTTGATGACAATTATTTTGTTTCTGTTGCTTTGTAAGTAGATCCAAATATACCTGTTCATTATAGACCTTTCCTGGAAGACAAGTGCTTGAATCAAATGAGAGGTGTAATGCAGAATTCCTCTCAGATTGGGATGTTAGACTGGGACAAAACAGGTATTTTCACCCTGGGAAACTTGTTTCAATGCTTTGACATTTTGGTTTCAATTAAATTTACTTTTTTTTTTTTTTTACTTATAAATGGTGAAAATATCTTCTCTTGAACTGAATTTATTTTTCCCATCTTTGTTGCATCTTCTATGGCCTTAAATGCACCATGCTTGAGTTTGCAAACAAAAAACTTCTGGTTCATAGGAAGAAGGAAGTGTGGGTGTGTACATTGGAGTCATGTAAATTGATATCCCCAGAAATGAAAAGTGTTCTGTTATCCTAAAGGAAATCTGTTCTTTTTAAGAATTATATTGTCATTGCCCTTCAAAAATTCTGATTCTTCATGTGGAAACTGCAGTCTCCTCTGGAGTAGTCTATAGAAAATTCCTGAATAGCTTTGCTAAAGCTGTAAAAGATGCTGTTTTCACTTTTAGCCAGAATATCTATTGCCTTACTCCACTAAGAAGAAACTTCAGTGGCACTGATTAGAGAGATATCTCAGACAGGAAAGTGCACACTCCACATATGTTAAAGTGATAGAATCTGACATTCCAAGTACTTGCATCTTATCTCATTCATGTATCATGGAGTTTCATTCCTGAAACTCTGGAACTCAGTGGATTTGTTCTGATGTACATTTACATGAGACAAAAATCAAGATAAAGTCCTCCATTTATTCTGTAGGTATTTCCATTCAAACATTTTTTTAGTTATCAGCTAGTGTGTCCTGCCTGTTTCTTCTCTTCTCTTGCTCTTACTGAGGGTCGGACTGGAGATTTCTCTCATGTTGTGTCTTTGTAGATTGGATCATCTTGTGATACTGAATCATGCTGACTGTCACTGGCAAAGCAGCAGGTTCCTCCTAGCCCTCTTCCCTGTGTGGTTCTGTTTGATGGGATTCTTATAAGCTTTCCAACCACTTTGTAATCTCAGTTTCATCTGTGACTTCAAGCTTTCCTTTGAGCATCACATCAACTACATTGTCGAGGCTTTCTTTTTTTTTTTTTTTATCTGCATAGGAATCCAGGAAAAGCTCAGGTCTTGCTGTCTCAGCAGGACACAGAGGGTCTGATTTATGTCTGGATAACAGCACAGGTTGAATTATTGCAGTAGCTGGTTCACAGCCTCCCAGATTGGCTGCTACATGGTGTTCTTAAGTTTGTGCAAAATTCACTCTATGTGCTAAAGGGCATCCAGTTAAATGTGTGAAATTGGCACACCACACCTGTACAGGGCAGTGAATTATGTTGGAATGTGGCATTGTTTAACCTAAAAGGTTTTAACTATTCTCCCCTCCCCATATGCCCATATCCTGGACTATCCCAGTGTCTGTGTGAAGTATGAATGGATTTAATGAATGTAACATCTCACTGTAGAGGTTGTCTCACAACCCTCACTCATTGAGACCTTGGGCACTGCTGGTGTCCAGTGCTGGTTGTGTTGCTGCTTCCCTCTGGTGCAGAAACTCTGATTCCCTTCAGAGTCTGTCCTAAGTAACCTGGAAATTTCCTTTGACAGAGGTTATGAGTTTCAAAGGAATTAAGTTGTTTTTATTTTTGCATTCACCAGTTTTATGGTTATAATATTTTGATTTATAATTGCTTAGTTCTGCTGGTTGTTAATTGACTAATGACAGACGTATTACTTTGGGCATTCCACTTTGGGTACTTTGTTTACAGGAATGTTGGAAATCTTGAAATAGGGGTCCCATTAAGTTGAACTCTGAAAACTTTCAAACGTCTTGAGTCACTGGTTCCTTTGAAAATCTTCACCAGCATGCCTTCACCTGTCCAGAAATCACATTTACAAGATGTGCTTGACAGGGGGTTGCTAGCTGCAGAAATTCAGCCTTATCTATAAAACCGAAGTAAAGATTGATAATCATGCATGGATCAAAGTATTCTTCATCTGTCAAAACTTTGCTAATGCAGATATGATCATTAAAATTACTTTTCTATCTATAAAGAATAGTTTATACAGCACCAAAACTCTTTGAGTACAGAATTAGCTTTCTGAAATGAGCAATTATATTAGTTAATGCATTTAAACATTAAGATTAATTAAAAACAAAATCCTTTTGTTTATTTTGTTTATTAATCCTTTTGTTTATTTTAAAAATAAAATCCTTTTGTAAATTAAAGGATGTGAGATGATTTTAAAAAATACTTTAGTGGAGGAAAAATATTAAAATTTTTAAAAGGTTTACAGTAAGTACATTTAAATTCTTTTCACACTGTTTTTTGTAGCTACAAGTTGCTTTTTCAGCAGAGCTTCTTCTTTCT
Source organism: Vidua chalybeata (assembly GCF_026979565.1). Lineage (NCBI taxonomy): Eukaryota > Metazoa > Chordata > Aves > Passeriformes > Viduidae > Vidua > Vidua chalybeata. Next base: position 32,175,752 of record NC_071536.1, on the reverse strand, counting down.
TCCAAATGGTAAATACGTACTCCATGTTCTTCCATTTGCATAAAGAGGGAGCACCAGTGCTTTCTTGAAAACTGTTCAGAATAACTGTTAAATCCTACTGGGATGGGACAAAACTGGAAAGATGCTCATTGTTTATCTGAGTCTCCACCTAACTGCAGAGGCTGGACAGGGCACGTGGTCAATTCCAGCACTCCTGGAGCTCACAGTGGTGTAAGGGCAGAATGAGAGAGGGTAACGTGTATCACGTGGGTCCATCTCAGATGTAACACCAGGCCTTTCTAGGGAGGCTGCTGAGGCTGACTTCTCTGCCTGTTCCTGACTAGAGGTGTTGCTGATATTTGGGACAAGGACAGTGTCACTCACTACTCCATTCTGCTGGTCAGGACCAATTTTAGGCCACGGAAAGGGAAGTCTAAAACAGCCTGCAGCTTTCTTACCCACTGTGTCCTCAGTTGCACTCAAAGATGTGGGCTTCTCTCAAAAAAGACTTTTACTCTTTTCAGCCTGAATTCAAGATAATACCCTGCACTGTAATAAAGAAATGCAGCAAGAAACAAAAAAGTTTTAAAAATTAGTTTTTAATGCTTCTTTTCAGATAATTAAAATATCTTTGCAATGCTTCTGTCTGTACCCTTCTGCTGATGGTGTCAGCTCTAGTTTTCACCCTTTTACACTGGCAATGTAGTTATATAGTGCTGTGGCTGTGTGCAGATGTGCTGTCAGGTCAGCTCTCACACAAAGCTCAGTCCACATGAACTCAAGAGAAGGGATGGACATGAGGGGCATCCTAAGCTGGTGCTGGGTCAAGGTACTGACTTGAACATTCTTGCACTCAGTGGGGAGCATTTGAAACTCCTACCTGTATGTATGCCTCAACTTGCCTTGCAGAGATACATGCATTATTTACAACCATAAGTGTTTCCAATCCTTTTATAAAGCTAACTTCTAATACTTATTTCTGTGACATACTGCAGTCCTGAGGTGGTAAGTAATCAGCTGAAGTTAGTGATATCATCCAGTATGTTTTTAGCCAGGTGTGCTCATCAGGCTTTACAATACTCAGGTGGAAGCCTGAGAGAAGCCAATAAATTTCTCAAATACGAATAAGTTGCTATGAATTAAAACTGTGTTGACCCATATGCTTGGACCCAAACATTTCTTAGCATGTTTAGCTTAGGGCCCATCTCAGATAAGAGGCAATAACCAAGCCAATATATTGTCTGCTGGTGGAATTCATGGTTGCTGCAGCTTGCTGAGGTAAGTACTGTGGATGAACTCTTAATGGTGTTCAATAATTTCCTGACCTTGGCTAATGGTGGTAACTGTAACTGGATCTCTTGCTGCAGGGTATAACAGGGTCTCCTGTAAAGTCAGGAGAGAGTTTGTCCTTTCCTGGTACTTAACTTTCACTAAGATCTCAGCACTGCAGGGAGCTGACTCAATACACAGCTGGTTTGATCTGTGTCTTGTCATGTGTGCTCTTATAGGATTAAAACACAAAAATACTCCAGAGGTGGAGTTCAGTGTTTTAAATGCATGAAATAAAATTTAATACTACAAAAAATCTTATGTTTCTTTTCTTCACATTGAGGTTAAAACTTAGGGTGTATTTTAGGTAATGTCTTAAAACATGGAGTTTTGGAGATTGGGGTTTCCACTTTCAACCCAGAGATGCATCTTATGTAAAAATAGCAGAAAAAAACCTGCAGTTTTGTTACAAATAAATAAGGGGAAACCTTGTAACTCTTGTTTGCCTTGTTTGGATGTGTGAGTTTGGAATTTCAGGACTGGAGACTGATAGGTATTTTTATCATTGCCTGTAATGCTCATTAAAATACAGAGCACACTGATTGGGCTTTGAACTTGCTCTTATTTGCATTCATGTACAAACATAAGCAAAATTTTATGAAAATGTCAATCCCTACAGGCAAGATAGGGAACATATAAAGATGTGTTTAGACATAAGCCTGGAGGCACACACGGATGTTTGAGGGACAGTGTGCTGGAGAGCTCCTTCAGTCTGCTGGCTCTGTGGAGGTTAAGGAAGGAGATCCATGAGGCAGCAAAAGTACAAGGGTTAAGGATTTTTACAAGCCATGAAAATGCCTGAGAATGTTCAGGTAGAAAGGTGTTGGGATCAATAGCCCAGCTGAAATGCCTCTACACTGATGCCCACAGCAACAACCAAGAGGAGATGGGAGCCACTGTTCAGCACCAGTGTGGCCAGCAGGGCTTCTCCTGCTGTACTCGGCACTGGTGGGGCTGCGCTTCAAATCCTGTGATTGCTTTTGGATCATGGGCTAAAAGAAAGGTCTTGGAGTGTGTCTGAGGAAGGGCAATGGAGCAGGTGAAGGGTCTAAAGCACAAGTCCCCAAAATGGTTATAAAGCACTGGGACAGGCTGCCCAGGGAAGTGATGGAGCCACCTTTCTTCCCCAGAGGTATTTAAAGGACAAGCAGGAGTGGCATCTGGGGACATGGCAGACTTGCAGTGCTGGGTGGACAACTGGACTTGGTGATCTTAGAAGTGTTTTCCAACCTAAGGGATTCTTTGAAATAATATATATGTATAAAATCCCTATTAGGGTGACCTGGGGGCATCAGAAGCAGCTGTGAGATCACATGCAACCTGAACCAGTCATTGTTTATTTGGAGAGCAGGTTAAGTGTTATGGAAGGATGACATGCAGAAGGAGGGAAGGGCCATAAAGTTTAATGCTAACCAGCACACATCCTCTCTTGCTAATGTGCATCTCACAGAAGAATTTTTCTGTCAGCCTCCTTTGCAAAATTAAGCTTTCAACTTGGAGCCTCATTGTAAAGGAGAGACAAAACCTGATTTCACTCCCATATGCTTCAGAGTAAATCAAGCATCACTTTAAGAAAGTCAGTGAACCAAGCTCTTATTTGATATAAGTTGGCACTGATGATAATCAAGCTATTTCAGTTTATACTAAGTAAGAATCAGCTGTAATTAAGAGCTGAACAGTCAAGTAGGTGTGACTAAAATCAGGTCAACAGACTAGAAACCTGAAATATTTCCTTTTGCTAAAGCTGTGTAAGGACAGCTTTGAGGCATTTCCATGAAGGGCAAAGTGGTGAGGTTTCTACAGATTGATGCTGGTCTGAGTGAAGGCAGGAGCCTGTGAAATTTCTGTGGTTTGTGAGTAGAAATCTCATCAGCATACTCTTTTCTCTGGTTTTCATGGGTCTCCATCAGAGGAAGAAGTGTCAATAGCTTAAGCACTTAAACCTTTTCAGTGTTTTGAACAGATTGCTTGGTTTGTATAGCAACTTCAGAAATCAAGTGCTCAGTGTAAGTATCCTTCCAATCATCCTAGGGATTCAGTCTGGATTCAAATATCTCATAACCTGCAGCTAAGTCCTCTCATGTATCAGTTAACTGAGACCATGAATATTTTCATGCCTGGCCTACACCATTCTTGTAACAACTTATGGTATCTTATCTAAACATCCCTTCCTATGTATGAGTCAAGAGGATGAGTATCACACAAGATATAAAATGGGTTATGTTAAATTTCCATTTCCTTGAGGGAAAACTTATAAAGAGTGAAAATTACTAATTACCCATTTCTTTAACAACTGTAATGTTTACCTAAACTGAGGAGTTTCCCTATAGTTTATTGGAGGAAATAATTTCTTAACTTAGCGGTGCTAGATGAAATCCGCTGTGTTGCTCCCTGATGTTTGTCTGCATTGGAAGGACATGCACCTTCTTCGATGGTGCTGTTTTTCTTGACCAAGAGCTTGGCCTGACAAAGCCATGTTCATGTGCAGTTTGCCAGTAAGGCCTTCTCAGGCTCCTGCAGGGGAAGAGAGGGAGATCTGTAGTGCTCTCATTTCCCTCAGACATCTACCCTGCAGCAGTTTTGCTTGTCCTGAGAGCCTGAGAGCTCACAGGGTGGAGCTGGGAGCTAAACAGATGTGATGCTTTTGTAAAACATCATGTGTTCTGCATTGATGGGGGAAGCCTATTCCAAGGCTCAGAGGAATAATATTTTTTGCTTTCTAAAGTTCATTTCAACAAAGCTGAAAAGTAAAGGAATAAGGTAACAATGCAATGGTTAACTTGGACTAGCTGTCTTGAATTGAAGAAGTCAAGGCACTGGTGTTGCTTGGTTGCTCAGTTGGTGTTAAACTTTCCCAGAGTGCACACAGGATGTGTCAGAGCCATGTGTCAAGGAAGGCAATTAGTTGTGCAGAGGAGATAAGCCATGAGCTGGTGCTTGTTGTGTGTACTTAGGGGATAGCTAGGTAGTATAATGTGTGCTGCATTTCCACCTGCAGTGCTCCTCAGAGCTGCTAATTTCTGTGTGCTTGGTCTGAAGAGTTCCTTAAGAACCAGACTGATTTACAGGCAGCCAGGATTTTACACATTGCATCAGAGAGGGAGTTTGCACAGATTGAAAGAACAAAGCACAAGGCAGTGCTGGATCCACTGAGCACAAACATGCCTCAGTGAATAGCACTCCCTGAGCTTATTTAGCACCATACGCTGCAAAATGTGCTAAACAAAGAACAAATTGCTGCTTTAAAGTGCTTCCAGACAAAAGAATCTGAATCCATATGATACAGTGAATAATCTATGCCAGATAAGCCTTCTAGCTGAAATGTTCAGAAGTTCTTAATTGGAAGGAGCAAGGGGATGTAAGTGGGAGTTATGTGTATATCATTAGGAAGAGAACAAATGTCTCCAGCTTTAACTAATGTTGACTACAACAGATTAAAATAAAAAGGAACAAACTGACACTTGATTTGAAGCCTGAGATGAGTGTTAATTTGAATTTTCTTGATGTACCTGGCTTGTTTCATAGTCTCGGCATTACTTAATTGGACACTTTGTGCTTTTTTATTTTAAGAAAGGTGAGGTTATTAAAAATTACAGAACAAACCACAAAAAACCAACCAACCCTAAACAAAAAAAAAACCCTCAAATCCTTTTCAAGTCAGATAATGTTAGAATTTGATAGTCTGCGACTCTGAATAGAGTTTGACTCACCCTACCAAACATCCCCAGCTCAGCCTCAGCTGTTTTTCTATTCAAGCAATGCTTTCAGCTCTTCCTTCAAATAAGTTGCTGCTGATGGGTACACTGTGATGCCTCTGAGGTGAAGATGCTTTTGAGGGTGACCTTCTGCCATGGAAGTTCAGCTTTTCAAAACTGCAGAGTGGATGGGGGAGAGGATTTGCTCACCTGAAACTTAAATGCCGGTGGTTGTCCAAGGAATGCGTATATTGTTCTCATTTACTGATGCTCAGCTTTGATGGGAGGGAGAGTTATGGAAGGATCTAAGGCAGGGAAAATATATTTAAATTTGAGCCCAAAGTCTTGACTCTACAGTGGTCAGGACAGCATTGTATTATTGTGCTTTGTTGAGACATCTCAAGAGCCCGTGTGGCAGTGCTGCTTAGGCACCCATTGAAATCAGTTTTAAGCAATGCCAGAGAAATGATAAGATGAATTATATTCAGTGAAAGTTCAAGGATAGACCATTCAGAGTTTGCTTTTTCATATTCCAGTCAGGTAAAAAAAAATCTCATTTTCTAGCGGGAATTAGAATTAACTTCTCTAAGACCTCTTGAAATCTCTTGCTCATTTAAAGTTTGTATTGTCTCTTCCCTGATTTAGTGCTCCCTCATGCTGAAGTTCCTCTCCTGCTGTGGGGATGAAAATACAGTATTTAGGGAGAGACTTTAGATTGACTCTTAACTCTTTATGTTTGGGTAATTTGCAGGTTGAAATGATGCCATGTGTAATAGCCAACATTTCTCATCTCAGGCTTTTTTCTCACTGGAGCTGTTCTTACCTTTTCACCAGAACACATATTGCAATCACGCTTGATTGTGGGTATAAATCTCATGGCTGCTTTTCCCATAAGTAATCTGAGCAACTTGAATGTAAATAATGTCAAAAATGTGACCTTTGTCCCTAATCCTGCCATTTTGAAAAAGCATTTTGGGGGATGATTTTAAATGCAACACTTCTGTATCCTACAGCATTGTCAAATTTACAGTTCAGTCCTTGCTTCCATAAACTTTTAAAGCAACAACATTGACAGTTCAAGCAAGCCGAGTTATTCAGTTCTGTGCAGATCCTGAGAGTCAATGAAATTATGATGTCAGGAAGATTCAAGCCTTGTTTTAGTCAACCAAAAATATTGACAGAAAACAAATAAAATTCAATTTTTCTAGTGAACCCAGGCATTTTATCTCATGCATCCAAGCACTCTTTTTGGACATGACAATGTGAGTTGAGAACATTGTTTTATCAAATACTATTCCAGCTGTAGGATCTCATACCCTGCAACTGAAAACATCTTTAATGTTCTGGTTTCTTGCAGTTTTCTATGATGCTCACTGTAGGAAATATTTCTGAGGCAAACAAGCAATAAACCTGTCACTGAATGAATTCTGTTTGTTCAAAGAGACAATGACTGTCCTTGATGCAAAAGCTGTACTTTCAGCTTTGCGAAAGATGGAACTGCAAGAAGAGAAATTGCACTCAAAATATGTTTCTGTGAGCACTTGTATTAAACCTGAGTTTTTCTCAAGTGTTTGTAACAAGTACAGCACTTCAGAGTATTTTTTTTCTCTAATGATGGAATAAATAAGTAAATGAGCACAGCTTGAAATTTGGAAGCTTTTTGCATCTAATTTATTTAATATATTTATTTAAGATATCAATGTATTACAGCTGAATCTGTGGAATGCTTGATGGAAATTAGTATTTGGATTCAACATGCCTATAATTAAACCAGAATTGATGAGCTTAAGCCATGTTGTCAATAAGAGCCATGGGAAGGCAAAATGGTAAAAATTATGTCTAAATCCATCTACTAGAGACAATGACACTTATTTGCCAGTAATTCCACTACAGATTGAGGAGAGAGGATGTATTTCAAATTGTGCCTATTTTTTTTAAAGTTTACAAAATATAAATGAAGTAGGGATTATTTGGAGGATGAGCTTCATTCTAAGGTGCACAGATGGGCTGAGACTGGAGTTTTTTAACACTCAAACTATTTTGCAAGCAGAGGTGACAGGTTGGCATGGGCACCACTGAACAAAGCAGGCACTTACACGTGCTCCTCACCTGGCACACTTTGTAAGAGTTTAGGTGTGTGATATCTTCATTTGACCCAGCAGCATGTGCTTAACAGCTTCATGTGTGAAAGCAATCAGGAAAAGAAAACAAAGCATCCAGCATCTGTGTGGGGCCTTTCAGGCAGCAAACAAATGGCTAATAAAGCATTGACCCAAACCAATTGCTGCCAAATGGGCACACACAGGAGGCATCTGCACAGCACGGGATGGAGAAAGGAAAGCCACCTTTCTGGAGCTGCAGCATTTCCACACATACAAAGAAGGAGGTAACTGCAGTATTTTAAATATCATTAAGTTACAATTTTACAGAGGAGTACAAGCCTGTGAGTTACAAGGGAGGCACATTTGATATGGTGGAATGTATTGTTTGGTCAAATTAGGATGCCTGGGGAATGACCAGTTGTCATCAAGGCTTCTCTGAAAAGAAGTGAAATTAAGTTTTCTCAGGAATTCCCTAAAAAAGTAGGACTGTCAAAGGAACCACCAGCACTATCACAGGAGTGGGACTCCCACACTGCAGGAGGATGTGGAGTACCATGAGCCACAGGTTTTGGAGGATATTGGTGCCTGGGCAGAAAAGGAGAGGTGAGAGCTGTGGGATTGTCTTGATTTCTTGTGGATATCCTCACTGTAGCTTTGGGATACAAAAGGTATTTTGGGAATGGACTCCTCTGCTGCTCCTGTAGCCAGCAAATGTCTCCAGCCTGGCCACAGTGAAGTGACTTGGAAGAAGCCCTCCAGGTGGGAATTAGGAGAGCTCTGCAAGAGAGGGCTCATAATTAGGGTAGCATCTGTTGCAATGGGCTACTGTTCATTTGCTTAAAATGCAGATAAATTGCAGCTTGTGGTGAAACTTCTCAAATGATATAAATTGGGCCTTGTTCTGGATAGTTTGGCACTGACACTTCTGTTATGCATTTTCCTGAAGGGAAGAGATAATGCTGTGGGTTTTACTGTGATTTCTCTCCTATAAATTTGATGCTATTACTGTTTTTTGTTTTTCATTCTGCTCATTTGGCATTGTTGAATTCCTATGAAATAAGGATAAAAGTAATCTTAGAAGCAAGGTTTAAACATTGTTTTTCCAGTATTTGAGATACAAAAGTCATGCTAAATTCATTTTCAGACTGTTTTCTTCCATTTTCTCTCCTTTCCCTGCTGATGTTTCTAGGCAATATAGAAGTGTAGAGCAGCAGTAAGAAAAGGCAGTGTGGGCTGCACCCCCAGCAATGTTTTGATCTTTTGCTCTTTCTGTAACTGTAAATAACACACAGTTTACTTTTGTTAGTGACAAACAGGCACCATGGGTTACCCTGAAAAACTGACAGGTGCTGGGTCTGGCCTGAGAACTCTGATAAACACTTCTCTTTTTATGGCATTTTTTATTAGATCTGGAAACAGCATTAAATTCAAATGCAACTGTCAGGCAACCTTCTTGCATATTCTATCAGTCCCAAATTGCCAAACAATGTCAGGAATTAGAGTAATTCAGAATAAAAGACTGAATTCATAGAGCAGCTGGCCTTTGTCTCTGCACAAGGCTAACTCAGATTTCACATTGCCAAGCTGAGATGCTTCAAGTCATATTAGAGATTTCTAACATCTTTAGTCAGACCTTGCATCTCTATCAAAGATGCTTATTTGAATGTGGCCATCTGTGAATTGCTGACAGACTTTCTGAGCTCACAGCATATGTTTGTGCAGACAAATATAAAATAGAGCATAGAAAAGTGTGTGTTGGAAGCGTGATGGTAAAAGAGATTGCCTCATCTCTTGATGAAGGCTCCAGGACTGGGCTGGACTGTGGACTTAGGTTTGAGCAAATCTGCTGTAGAGCTGGTCACAGCTCAGGGCCTTAGGGCAATGGCTCTGTGCATGTAGATACAGACTGGAGAGCTGATAAATGAGGAAAAGGGCAAATTCTGTAAGCAAATTCTGCCCCTTTTTAAATATGGACAGTATAGAGTTAACCTAGCTTTTACTGTCTGGAATGGAGCAGTCAGTAGATTTCCTTCTTTTAACCTTACAACTAGTCTCAAGAGCTACTTCAGCAGGCAGAATCAAGCATCCCTTATTAGTCCCCTCCTCTGACTGGATTACTGAATGAAATTCTGTGGCCTTTGTTATTCAGGAGGTCAGATTTGAAGATAATGGTGGTCCTGCTGCCTATGAAATCTAGTACTTCTGCAGTTCTAGAGGGTTAAGGATCAGGAGCGGGATTTTGGTGTCATGCCCTGGCATTATCTCTCCTTGTTATTGAGCTCTGTAATGCTGTGAAGCCACATTATTACTTGTGTGATTCCCAGAGGGGAAAGCGATTTGCAGCATTTTATTATTCTTTACAAGCCAACGACCAGAGAAAGCAAGATCTGGCATAACTTTTCAAAGATGATAGGCAAAATGGCAAAACTGGTAATTAGTGCCTGCTTTCAGTGATAGCTGTGTTTTTAGTGTGGCTAATTCTGTGTCTCAGTTTCATTTTCAGCCTCATGGTTTATACCTTTCCTGAAGTGCTTTGCAATGCTGTGAGAGTGCTCTGGAGGACAGGGTATCATTATGGTGTGTCACTTCTATTTTCTGGGTAGAAGTGACTACCAATAGTTTGGCCAACTTCCATCCTCCCCAGTGGCAGGACTGTGTGCACAATAGCTGGAAGCAGCACAGGAGAAGTAGCAAGGGAAGCAGGGCAGTTCAGGGGAGAACCCAGGCACAACTGTTTCACAGCAGCCAATTGCCTTGAGCTGCTTTCCTTTCCATGACTTTTGGGATGGAAGGAAGAGCTGTTGTACTTTTAATAGAAATGTACCAGCTTTACAATTACTTTGCCCTTTTGGCCAGAGGAATATGCTGTACTCAAAACACTAATTTAAAACCAAGAATTTCTAAAAAAAAAGTATGAATAGTATGAATGAGAGAGCCGTTTCAAAGAATAAAGATGCTTTTATATTTATTTTGGGTTAAGCTTGTTTGTAGAAAATCTATCTGTTCCTGTTCTCTCTGGACTAATACATCAGACTGTGACTTGTCTTGTCTGCTTGCATTAATAGCACTGCTTTATGATAAATGTTATAACACAGTGTGACTCAGATGAGTTTCCTCATGCCTTCAATGCAGGACTGTCACAATGAAACCTTAAAGAATGTGCATCTTTTGATTCACCACTCCATCAGCACTGCGCTGATCCTCCAGCCGTTTTTAGAGCTATTTGTTTTATCTTTGCCATGTATGGCTTTGCTTTTGCTTTTAGAATCCCAGTGGAATTTTCAAACTGATCTATCAAAGGCCAAGGTGATCTGGTATGAATAAAAGAAAAGAAATAGGAAGAAGAAAAGTGGGACGTTTGAAACCTGTCAAATTGTTGTATCATGTTCTTCACATTAGGGCCAAAACTCAAGAAGGAAAGTTTGATTTTTAACAATGGTTTTTCCAGGACAGAGAAGTATTCCAAAGAAGACCTGGGAAACTCTTTCTGAGAACTGTCCCAACCAGTGCAGACCACATGATAAGTCTAAGAACAATGTTTTTATCATTTTGTTTTGTATCCAGCAGAATAAGAAAATATAATTCTCTAACTCTCTCATAAGATATAAAATACCAGATAAATTTTCTTGATAAAATGTATCAGATTTTTATTTACAAAGGTTTCTGGCATTTCCCAGTTCAGCATAGGAAAATTCTGAAATGTGTGTTGAGATATTTCTTTCCAAACTCTGTTTGCAGTATTGACATCCACTATGGGATATCTTGGATTGTGCCACTGACACATCACGGGGAAGTTGCCTTTCCCTAGAAGTGGCATAAATGGTGGAACATCTCCTGAAATGGGAAATTTCTTCAAAGAGGATCTATAGGGCATGAGTGGGGTGAGCCCAGAAACAAAGCTAAGAGCTTGTTCTAGTTAGAACTTCCATATCCCAGAAACAGTAATACTTAACCCACCAGGATTTGTGAATCATATTCGAATGAAATTGCAATGTATGAATATTGTACCAAATTTCTATTAGCTATTTTGAAGTTATACATTTTTTTTATCATCTGAAGTATGCTAAAATTGTTCCTGATCTCCTGCCTGCCTGTTTAATTTTACCCAATGTTGACAGCAAGAGCTGGTAGAAGCATTCTGAACTAAAATTAAAAGTCAGTACAAAAAAAAAAAAAAAAACACAAATTATTTTTTGTAAAATAATTCATTTTGTTGAATGGATTCCATTTGCAACACACTCTTAAGTCCTGTTAAAAAAAGATAACACTATAATAGATCTCCACAACATCCAGACACCTGAGGCAGGCATTTCTTTATAAAATTCAGGGACCAGACTGTCCTCTCCTATTCTGTCTCCTTCACTTTCTGTATGTACACACAGACATATAATGATAAATGACACATCATTTTTTGAGGGCAGAATTTGGTTCGGAGTTAGGTACAGTGTGTTTGTGGAACTAATAGCTATAATATTTCTTTTGAAATGTTATATTCTGTCTCCTGTTTCTATTTTGTTTGCCCTCTAGGTAAGCAAATCCATTTATGGTCAACTGATATCGAGTGAGACATGACTGTAGTGATTGTATAAGTTAGGAAAACTGAAAGTGAGAGTTAATTTTTTTAGATTATCCTCTGCTCAGCAGTCAGTGCATGTACTGTTGACAAAAGAAGAAATCACTCTGCAAAAGGAGAGATATATTTTGGTTAAAGGTCTTGTATGCACAGAAGACATGCATGGAAGTGGCAAAGAACTTAATTTTACTGGCAAAAATAGTAGTTTTGCCACAAAACCCTTAACATTGTATCATTTGAAGTGATACCATTGCTCAAAAATCTTGTGTGTTAGACTGATGATGCTGCAATAGTAATAGCTAAGGGTGAAATGAAAATCAAATGAAAGTGTGTGTGGAGCCACTCTATAAAGATCTGTTCCTGTGTGTGTTAGAAATGTGATTCTCCATACTGAGGAAAATACACATCAGTGTTATTTCTGGTGCCCTTCATGCACTGAGTGTGACAGTGGGTAGTAAAAGGTCTCAGAACTGACAGAATAGAAAATTCTTTTGTATTTTACAATCTTTGTGCTCTTCCAACTTTTAGATGCAAGAAGAGATACATGATAAGAGAAAGGGAAACCAAGGGAAATCTTGGTTTCTTTGGGACTGTATGACTTCAGGTGTCATTGTCCTGTGCTAGTTCTATCCCCATCTGCATCTGGGTGTGCTGCCTTTTGTATTTGTACAGGCTAGAACAGCAAGAGCTGCTGGGACTCAGAAAACCCATTTTGGCATGAAATAATTGTGTTTTCTCAAGGGGAATTCAGCTCACAAGTGGAGGGGATGCCAGGCACTCAGAGATATTGTTCCCTGAATCCTTCTCTCCCCAGCTGTGTTTCCTTCAGCTGTCTGTGGAACTTATCCACAATGCTGTCAGAGAGAGAGGAGGAAAGCATGTGTAAGAGTTATGAAAAGTTCTTACTGTGCCCTTGAAAGGTGTGTGGAATCTTGTACTTACTTGACCTGCCCAATTTATTTACCAGATCTTTAAAAACTAATTCAGCATTACTTAGATCACTTCTTATTTGTGCTGGAAATGTCTGCATTTGCATTTCATGTATTTAGAAGATGAAAATCCATTGAATACAGCAGAGTCTAATTGAGAGAGATGACTTTTGAATCAAACTTAAACCAGTCTAATATATTTTTTTTTTCTTCTTTATGATTACCTGCCTCCCTGGAAGTCCTTTTGTATCCAATAATTTGTATCTCCTGTAAAGATAGGACATCCATTGCCTGGGAGCAGAAGGCACTGGTTTAGCAGAAGAGCACAGGCTGCCATCAGAGGCTGTGCAGTGACAGCCTGATGCCAGGCCAACAGCCTGGGAGGCTAAATCTGGACTGGACCCTTCAAGGCCAGGAGAAATCCTGTTCCTGCTCATGTGTGTTGTGCCCATGCTGTGGCAATGACATGTGCTGCTCTCTGTGCTGAGAAATCCTCTCAGGGATTCATGGGCTTGAGGCAGGAGTCATGATGTTGGCTTGTTCCTTGACTGAAAAATTCGGTCCCACAGAAGCTCTTGTATTGCTTTGGAGGCTTTCCACTGGGGTCTGTCAGTGAAGAAGATATAAGAAACTATTCCAGTTTCTTCTCTGTAGCTAAGTATCCCACAGTAGGGTATTCCCTCGAAGAAAAGGAAATGTATTTTGCAAAGATATTGTATGTTAGGGGGAAGCTGTCCTTGGCACCTCAGCTCCTATGGCTTTAGGCTCTGTATTAATAAATTCAATGCCAGCCCAGCACACACCACATTCACCTCCACTATCCAAATGATCCAAAGTCATTCCCCTTTTAAACTCAGTTGGGTTTAGATCTTATTTTGTCCCCCATTCTATTGAAAGATTCTGCATTTCAGAACCCAGCTGTGTCAGGGGATGCCACTCTTGGCTTTGGCCCAGGTTCTTCACTCAAGTTCCTTTCCCTGTCTCTGCAGAAAGCAGCAGTGCTGTGTACTGTGATACTTCTATATCTGATATGAATTTTATCATTTTTTGTTGTCTGGTACAGAATGGAAAAAAGTAACATAAAATACAGCAAACCTACCTCTTTCTGTTTCACAACGAAATTATTTTGTAAAAAGCTCATTATTGCTTATAGGCGAGGGGTAATGATTTGGTTGGAAAGATGCTTTTGACTTGTAGTTTAAAAAAAACCTCAAATTTACGCACATTTGAGAAAACATTCTTTTTTATCATTTATTTTCTGCTCTGGATACAGATCCTAAGACCATTGTTCTATTACAACATCATCTTTGTCTGGGATATGTCAATCAATTGAAGATATTTTAAATCTATATTGTATAACTCTCTTTTTGATGATAAGGTGAAATGTGTTTTCTAAACAAATTTTTATCTCTTAGATTTTATTTCAATCAAGCCTACAATTTCATTTTATCAATGCAAACTATCTGCTAATTACTCTCCTTCCTGTGGGATTTGTTTAATTCAAAATGTTATTTGTATTAAAATAGTAGCTTCTGGTGTATCATTTTTACAGAGGATTAAATTTACTCTTGAATTATTAAGCCTTGGACTATGAGAACATACATTTAATGATACAATGGTGTAGAAAACTCCTACTTTAAAAGACAATTCTCACAAAGCTTCCCTGTGATATGCAGGTTTCGTGGAATTATCCCAGATCTAGAAAATGCAATGCCAGATGCCCTGCTTTTGTCACCTCTCCTAAGATCACACAGACCATGGAACACAAACTGTGTCTTCCCCTGCTCCAAAGCTCCCTCCCCTCAGTGGAACTACAATATTTAATATTATTGTTATACTTTTGCTGTTTAAAGATTTCTTCCTCTGGAGCAACAGTTTCTGTTTCCTTGAATTGCTGGGTAAGCCTTGCCTGCTCAGCCTCCTAAACACTGATTTGGCTTGCAGGCTGGAAAGCAGGGGGATCTTCATGGCTTGGGAGGCTGTAGAAGTTTGTGCTCAGATTTAGTGATGCTGGGCATGGCTCCTTCCTGCTCTCTGGGATGACAGGTTCTGTGCAGAATTCCTTGACAGCCCATGCAGCCCATCACAGCTGCCAGTTGCACAAACATGGACAGTAAGTGGGGCTCTGACTTGAGAAGAGGCTGTCAAAAAAACATGGCAAAGCTGCATTATTTTCAGAGGCAGAGAATCAGACTTCAGTGAGGAGTCTGGAGCTGAGCTGAGCCATAGACTTCACTCTCCTGTGGCTTTCAGTGAGATCTCACTGAGGTTCTCAGCACCTCCTCATGTTTCTGCTGCCTGGGTGAGAGGGAAAATATTGTTATAGAATAATGTACTGCAATTCTTAAAGGACAGGGTGTGAGATAATCAATAGTTTAATACACAGACTTCCAGATTATATACAGAATTTCTGGAGTTGTGTTTGTAAAAAAGTGAAGGACTTGTGTGAGGAAACCTGTTGGTTTAGGAACTGTAGGTTAGAGGGGTAGAATGCAGAAAAACTGCAAAATCCTGTCCTTTTATTCCATAATACACAAATTTCAGGGGTCAATCCACTTACTTACAACAAAGGCAACAGTAATTTTAATTTGTAGCCCAAAATGGGAGAATATTGTAAATTAGACAAGATTTGATATATGAAGAAAAATACTTCATTCAAATTGTGCTATGAAAAACAAGTATATTATTAGGGATGAGATATTACAGGAGCCTGCCTCTAAAAAGAGTACAAAGTTGGAAAGCTTATAATACCTTTTCATTCTGACCTTTGCTGGTCAGAATGAATCAAGCAATGGCCAGGAATTCACAGACCCATGGCAGATGTAATTTCTGGGTCAATTTGTAAGAAAATCAAGACAGAAATGTGTATTAGTTTTGTTCATTTTCTATAAGGGAAAAAAAAACCCAAACACTGAGGATCTGCATCGTCTCTTACACTAACCTGCCAATACAAAAGTTGCAAGTGACGGGATTTGTTTCTGGTGAGCCATTTTTTCATTGCAGGGACAGTAGCTGCAATTTTCTGTGGTTTATCACCTCTAAACACTCTTCTGCTGGCATTATTGGGATATATGCTTCACTCTAGCTTAGCAGTTCTTACTTCACATTAATTAAGTTGCTCTTTTAATCTACCCTTTTATTCCTCTTGTTTAAAACCATATTCAATAATTGGTTTGTGAACAGATTCAAAGCAGGAAAGCAGAGGATTTCTGAGCAACTTGAAGTATTGATTCAGCAAATTCCTGGCACAGCCACAGCTTGAGAACCACCTGTGGTTCTGCCAGTGGCCATTGCTTGAAGGCAAGAAACACTGACACCAGTTGAGAAAGAATTTGTTTAGCCTGGTATCTTTTAAGTCATGGCAGTTTATTTCAGAAATATTGCCCAAAACCTGATAAGCTTGAAAGCCCATTTTTGCAAGTGAACTCTACAGGAAAGAAAAGAACTGAATATTTTAATGAGCCTTGCTGTGGAATAAAATAATTGTGGAGAACTTGTGAAGAACATCACAACAATCTTTGTCCAAATGTATAAATTATCAACTCTTGGCACATAATTATTGAAAAAAAGTAATTGGCCAATACAATTTTTATGGCTCTAGGGACTCTTCAAAATTTGTGAGCATATCAAATGTCATTAATTATCTCTGTGAACTCCTGGGACCTCAGCTGCTCTCTTGTCTGCAGGAATAGACTTCTAAATCAGACTGCTGCAGAACCAGGAAAACATATTATTCTTCAGCCTTTCTCCCCAGTTTCAGATCAGTGTCTCCTAAATGTTTTTGTGTTATGGTTTAAAAAAATAATAAATAAGATTGATAATATAATTCTTGGACTCAATACAGACTCTTCCTCCCTTTAGTCATTAGGAAAATATTTTCTCTAACTGATCATGTTGTAAAACGTGTTATTTCAAACCACAGATATTGACAATTATTATAAATCAAGCTGAACAGACATAATTAAAATTTAATTTTAAGTTTGTCAAGGTCTTTGGAAGCGTATCCTACGGGCCATCTGTGTCTAGCTTGTGGCTTGTTTCCAGCTGACTTAGGGCCAAAAGCTGACATTGTTGTTGAACCCCCTTTCAAAAACAATTCCCAGGCACTTCAGAGGGTGAATGCCTGTTAAGCTGAGTGAAAATTAAATGGAGTTTCCAGAATTTGTCATTAAATATGTGTTGTGGGAAGAAATGGTTCTAAGAGCTGAGATACTAAATTTTAACCAATATTGCTGCCTAATTGCTTCTGATTTCCTCTCCGGAGCTGACAAATTCAGTGCCTGGTGTTGCCATCGTGCACTTCTGAGAGCCCCACTGAGAATGATGAAACATCAGAGGGCCAGTATGGGTCTCTGGGGGCTTTTCACGTGTGCATCAGCTTGGTGGTCATGTGGAAAGGGAGGGAGTCTGTATTGAGGGCAGGCTTGCATTCTTGAATTTGCCATGCACTTGTGCCATGAACTCCTGCTAAGTCAGTGCAGCTTTCACACTTTGTTCCTGAACAATGAGGTTTACAAAGTGTCAAATGCTCTTGAAGTGCATGTGGGAATGTACATTTATAGTGAATACCAAAAATCTGTGAGGTGAAGGCAGCTTCTCTAGGCTCTCCTCCTGCAAACCCTTATCTATATTTCACTTTTTGTTCATTGTGTCTTTTGTCACAGACATCAGCAGCCTGTTTGCAGTACACATTTTAATAAAGCATGTGCTTCAGCCTGCAAGTTCAAGGCTTTATTGACTCCAGCATGGTTGTACAGATATTCTGAGCAGGACTGGCACTAGGTCAAAAAATACTCAAAGTGATTCATTGTAAGATAAGACATGAGCTGATACAGCCTCGAGCTAGTATAGGTAGATGCCCATGTCGTTACTATAGTAATTTATTTATGAAAATTAAAAAAAAACCCGAAAAATCTTGCCTACTTTCAACTACATGTTTACTCTTGGCAAGCTGGAGTGCTGATGTATATTTTCAGTATGAGTTTGCTTAGCAACTCTTACAAGATAGAAGTCAATTAGAATTATTGTTCTTTATTTCAATATGGGCACAAACTGACAGTTCTGTTAAAAGAAATTGTGCAAGCAGAACAGGGAGACAGCTCCTAATGTCAACGCATATAACCAACAATATTTAGCAAGTCATGTCTTAATTAATTTTTTTTAACTTTCCTTTTGGTTATCTTATAACTGTTTATGACACAGTCAAAAAGCCAGGGATTACCCATGAGTTAATAATTCTAATGCCACTTCTGTGATTTTGGTGGAAAAAAAGCCACCAACCTCAGAAACCAACACCAAATCCTCAAAATCCTTAGAATATCTCTGTCTTTTTGCTTTTAAATGTCTGAAAACATCTGGGAGATCACTGGATGTATCTACTGCTCAGCTATATTTCATAACTGTATTTTAATTTTTTGAATTATGATTGCTCTAGGGGCTGGTGATTAGATAAGTGTTCAATATGGTCAATATGTTCAGATGGGAACTAAGCACTACTGTTCACAGATGAGACATTATAGTTACTATAGATAGTTTAATGAAAATGTCACCTCAGTTTTCAATAGCACTCAAGAAAGAAAATTGAATTTAGGAATTACTGGAGAAGACATTGAGACTAGAACTGTCTGAAAGTGTCCTGTGAAAGCAGGACAGTATGCTTGCCATCCTCTTAACACTTTCACTTTGTCACCTTCTGCTGGCCGGTTTGAGAGCCCTTGATCTGACCTAGTTTGGCTGTTCTTTCCTTTTCTGATACTTGAAACTCAGACTGTGCTTTGTCACAAATCACATTGCTCTCAGGTGTTCTTATCATACGGTGAAAGATTTTCTCTGATTCCTTGTCTTGATCTATTTTTTAAAAAGATAAATAATGCTGAATGCAAAGAGGAAAGGGGATATCTCTTCTTGAAAAAATTCCTAAGTATCCTGTAGCAATTCTGGAAGTGAAAAGCAACAATT
Source organism: Vidua chalybeata (assembly GCF_026979565.1). Taxonomy (NCBI): domain Eukaryota; kingdom Metazoa; phylum Chordata; class Aves; order Passeriformes; family Viduidae; genus Vidua; species Vidua chalybeata. The sequence continues at coordinate 32,157,187 of NC_071536.1, read as the reverse complement.
GACTGAGGAGATAATTGTACTCTGTAATCAGCCTGATGGAAGCCAATGAAGCTTTTCCAGTGTGTAATGTTTGGCCATTGCTTGGATGTCTGTAGCTGCATAGACTTGTAGAATGCTTTTCAGTTACTAACAGATAGTATTCTATGCTGTTTAAATGAATTTGTGCACATTTTGTAGGCAGCAAATACATTATTTAACTTGAAAATCATCTTGTAGTGATGAGCAGTCTTTGCACTCTGCATTCAGATGTAAGTGCAGCATGAAAGAAAGCAACTGCTCTAAAGCAACTGCTGAATTGGTTCCTTACTGTCCTTCTGCCCTCAGTCACAATCTGTAGGGCAGAATGTTTTTGGTAGGATGGGGTCAACCAAATTACCCTTAGAAGATTAAACTTTAATTATTTTGATTGAAGATGAAGATTAACTCTACCATAACTCAAATTGTGTTTATTAATTGTGATAAAATATCATATGGGATTAGGAACCAGTGTCTGCTTCTGGTTCTGAACCAAAAATAATGACTGAGTACATATTTGAAGATTAATTTCATTAATAAAATCTGTCACCAGTTTAGCATTAATGCTTCAAGAAAGTGAAATTAGTGTGGCACAATATTACTTGTCCTGCATTGATAACTGTATTTGTAACCTGAGAACTTTGTCAGCAGAATTGGCAACTTGTAATTACATTGGCATGGCAATTGGAGTGTTTGAGTGTCAGATGATTAGAATTGATGAACCCTGATTAATGAAAAGCCCTAAAGGTTTGTCAGTTGTATTGATATAATTGAAGACAATCTCAATTAACTGATAACAGTACTTTTATTTTAAAATTACTCAGTAACAGATAAAAGTAAGTTTTTGCTTTGTTTTGCATTCAGTGAAGAGGTTGATTTATGTGGGATCAGTGAATTAGTGAATTTGACAGTGATTTTCACTCCCTCAGTCATCCACCATAGAAAGTTTGATTATGTCCTTGCATATGCCCTGCATCACACAGTGACCACCCCTGGACTGCTCTAGCTTGATGAAATTGTAAGTAAAGGAAGAATATGTCTTTGTAATAAGAATCCCAAACACCATATTAGCACAGCAGCTAAGCTGTCTGTCAAAGCATGGGAGTGTTTGAGGCATTTCATTTTGTTCACTGCTGCTAGAGGAACAGCAGACATGGAGACAGTAATTTTAGCAATTAGGATGGTCTGTATGTGAAGTGATTCATAATATGCTTGTTTGTATCTCATCAAAGCAGATTCTGGGTGTTATTATCTATGAATGCTAAACACAGTGATTAATTACACTGATGTACAAGAAAACAAGATAACTTGAATTTTCATGATAAGAAAATGCTGATTCCCTTTGTCACTATAATAAATGGTTCTGTCTTCCATTGCTTGCCTGTTTAGATGTATAGAGATAATACTAATTACTTTATAATTTGCTATGTGTACAAATGAATATAGCCCAACAAATGCATACATTTCAAAGAATCGCATTTCAGTCTGCAGGGAGCAGGAATTTGGAGCTATTAATCTGAATTCATAGTGCAAGAATAGAGAACATAACAGTTTTCCTATGGTGCAGAGACTCCTGGCATATAATCTAAGCCCCTGAATACTGGAAAAATTAGAGACAGAAAAAATGTAAGCCACCTCCTGTCTTTCATTAAGCCGTTTAGAAGTGTTAAGCTTTAATCACTTTAATCACAGGGAGCCGAATCTGACACAGAGAGTCCAGTAACACCAGATACTTGTGCCAGGCTGGCAGAAGGCCTCTCCAAGGACCATTTGGGAGCTCTGGGCCCTTCAGGCTTTTCTAGAGCTGCAGTTTCACAACCAAATCGCCTGTGACCGAGGTAGCTCACACTGCCATTGTATGGGGTTGTGCAAGTTCTGCAGAACTGGCTGGGACACTTGTGGGGAGCTAAATTATCTGGATGGGGAAAACAATTGACTTCTCTCCACTAAAGAGATTATGGGCGTGGTTAAATTTTAACCCAAGGAAGTGTTATTTTATTTTCCATTTCACACCGGTACCTCTCGGATTGGCTGCTCAGCCTTGGCAGCCCTTGCCATTCAGTGGGAGAGGGGCAGCCCAGGCTGTGCCCACCAGGGCACTGCACAAAGCCTGCCCCACACAGAAAGAGGCTTTCTGCAGCTGCAGTTTTGCATACTCATTAACTGTGTAATCTTTAATTTTATCCACCCTCTACTTCCCTTAAGATGAATATGTACTCGAGCTGGTCTTTGGAAGGAATGCAGTTAATGCTATTCTCATGCATAATTGTGTGTGTCCATGGGAAGCACTTTCATTTCTATTCTTGTGGCAGATATGACTTGGATCATTTTTTAGCAGCACATTGTCTGTGGAGGCCAGTGTTCCTCGGGAAAGTGGACACTTCAGAATTTCATTGTGTCTTGGAAGGCGACTGTCTCTGGATTGCATGCACATCAGTTTGAAATGCATCGGAATCAATGCTGATCTTAATAGGCATTAAAACCTCAGTTTTGGTTTTATAACTATGAAACTGAGGGGAACAATAAAAAAGCACCACAAGCAGCAAACAGGCTATTTTGGAATGTGTGTGATGTGAGCATGTTCTGCAGAATATGTCATGGCTCTACTGAAGACAAAAAGCTTTTTTCAAAATATTTCTTTTAAAAGAGAGAGAAAAATATGCAAATTAAGTCTATTAGCAAGATGACTAGCTACTAAATGCATGCTATTAATTTCTATAAAATATATGTATAGATTTACCATAATATACTTGCAATAAAAAATAGAGTAGCCTGAAAGATGACAGAAAATAGAATATGATTAGGGGAGTTAAACCCTGACTTTTAGATGCACTAAAAAAATGTAGTGTATGCTCATTTATGTGCAAATGTAATGGAAAAAGGCTGTAGGTAAAGTGGTGAAAGCCTAAACAAAATAAACACTTAATTTTCTTTTATTGTACTTTGTGACTATTAATAATATTACAGTACTAAGGCAGAAACATTAAACTAAGCAGGGGACCAATAAATGTTCCTAGACTGTGCAATGCTGTTGATATTAGTGGCTAATAGCTCCAGAGTTCACATAAAATGCAGATTGAAGTACAAAGAAGATGTTTAGTGAAGTCAGCAGTGGCAGTGAACTGTTTACAGGTGAAACTAATAACCAGAGGGCAGGCACAGCAGGGCATTTGCTGCTAAAGATATCGGACAGGAACTTTTGGAAGCACTTAATCAGACTGTCTCTGTCCTCAGGGAAGAGAATTGATAATCCCAATTTATTTATCTTCAAAACTATCTTCTGAAAGCATTTATAATTATGTACCATGTTTCCATTTATAAATATCCTGAAAAAATGCAAGGACTAAAGGGTATGCTGATATAGAACAAGTCCACATTGATTTAAGAACATCATGCTGAAGTTATGAGAGATGATTTGATGCCACACTGTTGGGTACATGAATGAGAAACTGGATTTGGAGTTAATGAACCGTAATTAAGTTCACTCACTGTGACACACAGAAGAATGTAAGACTCGACAGTAGTCACACTGTGCTTTGTTTTGCCTTGCAAATCCGGACACAAACTGTTTCCCACATCTTTATCTGAGAGATCCTAAAGAAAATACTGACTGCAGAAGAAATAAATAGCTGTATATTTAATTGAAGAAAGGAGATCGCCTCCTCTCCTGTGCCCTGCATGCTGAATGGCAGGGGGCAATAAAAGTACAAAACTTTTTACACAGTGTTAGACAATGTGCATCTTAAGAGTGATGCATTTTACCAGTGTCAGTAGAAGAACTAAAACAAGAATGGGTGTTTAATTATATTAATGTGGGATAAGATCATTCAGTCGACAAAGAAAAAAATAATTTGAGGAAATACTTTTTTTTCTGAAGTGTTCTTATTCAAAACAGTATATAATTATTTTCATTTTTATTTTATTGTAAAATATATTCTGCATTTCTAGGAAAAAATGAGAGTATAGTTCTTTTGCCTGACTTTGATCAGCTTATATATTTATCTAATTTTCCCCTCCTTGATTTGATTTATGATTGGAATAATATGATAGGTTAGCAGAGTTATTAAAATATCTTGTTTTTGTGCACATGGCACAGTAGATAATCACTGATTATGGTATCTCTCCAGATGTTTCTTTCTTCAAGACAAAGAATATAGTTTGTGGATGGGACAACTAGCAATAACAAAAACAAGAATGAGACAATCAAATGAAATTGTCCTATTTATTTATGGTTCTACCCAGCTCTGCAGTGAGCTGCTCTGCTGGGTTTCTCAGTGCCAGAAGGAAGCAGAAGCTCAAGCAGGGGATTTCTTCAGTGAACAAAGAGCCAGGGTGCAATTATCCTCTTAAGTATCTCTGTCTGCATTCACATCTGTCTAGGAAGAATAAGGAAGACTGCTGATAGTATTTGGCATATTTTTATCTCAAGGGCTAATTAACATGGTTTTACTCAGAACTAGATATGGATATAAATCTTTTACTAAATTGGTTATAAGATACTGAAAAATTCTAGGCTTCTTCTTTCTGCTGTGGCATTGAACCTCAGGGTAAAACTGCAAGGCTTGTCTCCAGAACACAATCTCAGAATTAACTTGTGAGGACTCTGAGAGTCTCCCTTCCAACAGGAGCCATCTCTCTCACTCAAAATCCTGAGGATCTGCTGTGATGGCTGAGCCATAAAGCAAACTCTCAGCATGTATGATGGTGACCCAGTAAGAAAGTGAAAAGTGAGAACTTGACTGGAAGAGTTTCCCCTAAGCTGGTCAGAGCGTGCAATGAAGGCCAACTCTGCTTTTCTTCAGTAGTCTATTACCATAGAATCATAGGATCTGTTAAGCAGGTTGGATGTAGATGCCACTATTTTAAATCTGTTGAAGGGAGAGACTAATTTTCCTGTCTGCTCACCTGTCAAGTCATCTCTCACTTTGTGGTCCTGCATTGCCTCACCATTCTCTAATGCCTTTTAGGAAATTTTACCTCTCAAGCCTCTTGTGAAGAGCTGACTTGGCCTTCTGACCCACCATTAGTGTAAAGCTCAGCTCACCACTCTGCTTGAAGAAGTGTCAAAAGACATTCTTACTATTTCCCACGTTTTCCTCACTCTTCAGAAAAATGTGTCATTAATAGCCAAAAGATACTGCTCTCCTTCAAAAACCTTTAAAATACATCTTTAATGCACCATGTATTAAAAAAGAAAAAGCTCAAGGTGCCTCCTATTCTGAAATCCGTGCTTATTCTCCTGCCCCAAACACACAGTTTACAGAGCATCACTAAGTTACCCTCCTATATCAAAATCCTAGGAAGAAGGATTCATAATAATTTCATACAGCAGAAATGGAAACAAGATACTAGATGATGAGGGGAAGGATTCCCATCAGTTTCACAATGTGGATCATCATCCTTTGGAGACAACAGTACATCCTGATGATCAGTATTTATTGTTTCTCTAGTGACAGGGATCTCTTTCCCCTGCCTTTTGACTGTCATTCCTGTACCTCGTGGTACAGCTGCCATCCATTAAGTTTTTCCATCAGGGTAGCACGTAGCATCTCTGAGCTTCGTGACATATTCTGGCAAAGTTCAGTTGCCTGGAAACTGCTTGTGAATTTGGGTCAAATTTTCCTTGTCATTTCAGGAAAAAAAAAAAAAAAAAGCCAAACAGCAAAAGATCTCTATTATTGAGGGAGAAGGAGATTATTTTGTCCTGGTTTTATGAGGTTCAGTTCTCTCCTCTGCCTGGAGAGCATTGCAGCCTCCGAGCAATAGGTCATTATTGCATGGGGCATTTACAGTCCCTTTTGTTGACTCTTTTCTACTTTGTATAAATAATTGACTGGCAACTGGTACAGGAATAGGAATCTAAATCTCCCACTACAGAACAAAAAAATCTTTCTGCCTAATTAATTATTCTGTGCAAAGTGAGGAAGCTTCCACACAAAGGGAGGGAGAGATCCATTCAAGAATCACTTATTTCAGGCTCACTCAAATTGGCAGCTCCAGTGGCATCTCCTCAGTTCATAACTTTTGTCCAAACCACACTTGGGTTCCCAAGCATGGGATGTCTCCAGCATTCTGGGTGTTATGCTTTCTATTATTTTACTCAGGCTGCTGAAATGAATTTCTGGCCTCACTGTCTGGAGAAATGAGATGCTGACAGTTGTAGGCAGCTGTGATGAACTGTCACATCAGTACAAGGAAACCCCAAATAAAATGTAATATTCAGTGAATATTCAACTGAAAAAGCAAGTTCAGCTTGGCCAGCACTGTACTAAAAGACACTTCCTCAGGTCCCAGAACATGTTTTGTCTGAATAAACTGGAAGCTGCTTGGCCTGGTATAGCTCAGGATTTCCAGTGCTGTCAGTCTTAGAGAAACCTGTGAGCTTTTCAATTTTTTATGAGCGTATTTATCATCACATACAAACCTTTCTCTAGATCATTCTTTCAGATTACTGAAATAATACTTTATGAACAATGACTTGACTCTGCATTCATTTATATTCTTGAGCCACAATCTGTCTGGTAAGGTGCATTTTATACCTTTATTTTTTAAATATCTTCTTATCCTGGTTACATGATAGCACTTGAACTGTAGGTTGTATTCATAAAACCAGGAAGCATTCCAAGAACATTGGCACTTAATACATTGCAGGTTACAGATTTGATTTTAAGCCAAACTGTTGTTTTTGGCAAGTGTATTTCCCCTAAACCTGATGCATTTGAAATATTGATGCAGAGGAATTAACTGTGGGGATCCAGATCAAGAGACTTATTCTGCTGGATCACCTGCCTAAAGATGGTCCTTTCTTTCTCATCTCATTAATGATGCAGAACTTTCATGCACAAGTCAAGAGGTGACTTGACCTTCTTTTGCCCTCAGCAGTGGACACTGAATTTGTGTAGAATCAAATGGCCACTCCATGTAGAAATGTAGATATTAACACACTATTTCAATAAATGACATGAATACTGATAAATTTTAATGCATCTGGTTGTTAAAATAAAACAGTGGTGCTTGTAGAGCTCATTGTGTCCTAATACTCAGGTGAAGGATTCATATTTATTTCATCACTGTTTTCCACCATCAATTTGATTCTTTTGACAGCCTCCACAATAAATCAAATTTCAGAGCTGACAATTATCTATGTCTTTGCAACAGGGACAAAAGCTACAGTTAAAAATTTTCCAGACATTTTTTTAGTCTTTGAAAGAGAACAAAGTGGAATTCTTTCCTGAAGGACTGTTGGCCCAAAGAGTTAGAAAAAATAACATACATTTTTCTCAATAACTTAAGTAAATGTGACCTCAGATTTAATATTGTATATGCAATTCTAAGCAATGATTCTGATCATGAACCTGCACTTCTTAGTTAAAACTTATGTCCTAAACAACTTGGTGCATTCATTTCCCAAGTGCTTTCCAGGACAGAGTTTTGAACGTATTTGACCAACCACAGAAAAAGATAATTTGGTTCTCTGATACAATATATAAAGCCTAACAGAACAGAAAATTTGGAGAACAGTGCTTGATTCTTCTTTTGTTTATGTTTTCATCTCTGAGTCCACCTGTCCGGTGCAGCACTTTGAATCACAGCTGTAGGTGCACAGCTGTGTTTGGAAGTTAGCACAAGTGTGATTAAAATTTATTATCAGGTAGAGTTTCTGTTGGATCTATCTCAGAACTGAAAATAGGTAGGAATGGAGACCAAAGCTGTGGGATACAACTGTGCTGTTTAAGTGAAATTCATCCCATGGTGAAGATGAGAGGTACAATGTCTGTGAGCCACTTACACCCTGCTGCTATTCAGATCTGAGGACAGAAGGGAGAATTTAAACACTTTCCTGCCGGCTTTGTTATCATTCAATTTCTCACAGCTGTGGACTGTGCTGAACACGTTCATCATTTGGCTCACAGCTTCCCTTTCTACTGAGGCTTCTTAGCCACGCTGCAAAGAAAAGCACCAAGGGGTTAAGCATCAAAGCAGTGCAGTAGAGAAGGAGGAGGAGGAAAGAAGTCATATTGGAAATTACAGATGACTGGAGCCTGGAAGAATGAGACTAGCAGATTATTTATAGTTATGTAAAACTGGAAATCAGTACATCCAGGACTCTGCTGTAGCTGGCGAGGGAGGAAAACAGGACCTGACCCTGCCTGAGCAGGGCACAGGATCCCATCACTGACTGAATTAATGCACATTGCTAGAATGTGGGCTGGCTGCAAAGTCTTTTTTAATTTTGCTCTTGGCTCTTGTGATGTCTTATGAGTCACAAGTCTTTTATTGGCCTTGCTTTACAGATCAGAGAGCAAGGGAGCCACAGTGTTTACCTATCTCATAAGGAAAATGTGAGGCTTAATTAATGTTTTCAAAGACCTTGTGGATCATCCACCAGAAATGTTACATCTGTGCTGTGTTATTCTTATCCATTGCAAAAAAGTTCTCCCTCAACCTTTTATCTCCTTCTAATGACCTTTTAAATCTGAGAAAATATTATTGCAAATGGCTTGGGGCTTTATTTAATATGGATTACATATTCTTCAGGGCCAGTGATGTGAGGACATATGTCACTTAAGGGCCCAGTCAACTTCCCTTATGGTGCTTTCTTAACGAGTACCATAGGTTGTCCAGCCTGCATGAATTGCAGGATGGCGCTTGGAAATGAGGATACAAATTTCAGGAAGCACAAACCTGTGACTTTGGGCTCACAGTGTACGAGTTGGACTCCAAAGGCTGTGAATGACAAAAGACCTGTTTTCAACTCCTGATGCATCAAGGCTGAGCAGTTTTTTCCCAAAGCATAGTAGAAAACAGGAAATTTTCATTGATGGGAAGAAATCCAATTGACATTACTGATATCTTGTGGAATTACTTGAATTATTTATGATAGTAAAATAATTGTTTATATTATACTCACAAAATGAAGGCAAGGAAGGAAATATGAAGAACTGTGCTCCCTATTAGACACAATTGCCATCTAGTTTTAGGGATATTTTAAAACTCAAACCCACAAGGTATTTATATCTAAGCTATATTTATATATCCACATGTATGGCTCAATGCACTAATTAGCAAAGCTCAGGAAGTGGTGCAGAAGAGATAGGGATAGAGATGAATGTATGAAAAACCTAAAAATAGGGTGAGCTACTCTCTATACACTTGTTGGTACTGTACAGAAAGGAGAATTGTGCTTTTTTTTCCCAGCTGCTCCGTTTGGAATGCGCATTCTGGGTATTTGTGGCGTTCAGTGTTGTATCACAAGATTTTCTAAAACTCACAGACCATAATTTCCTAACCTCCAAACATCCCCCTTCCCCAGCGTGAAGTGTGTCGATTTTGGATGCCATTGTGCTGTCATTAATTACTGTGTGGGCTGGAAGCTGGGCTTTGCCCGCAGCCCAGTGACCAGAACCTAATTACATTCACTCTGCACAGAGCAAGGCCAGTGCCAAGGCTGTGTCATGTCAGTGCATCTGAAAATTGTATCTCTCATGGATGCTGGAGTGTGAAACTCTTTTGTTACCAAGAAAAGCTGCCTAAACAAGCTGAGGGCAGAGCTGGTTGAACCCAGCAGAGGAACCTTTAGACAATGAAATTAAGCTCTTCCCAAGTGTTGTTTTTTGTTCTGGCCTTACCAAGTCATTCCTCATGACTGAGCAGCTAAAACCACTGGATTTGTGATCTGCCTCTGTAAATACTTGTGTTGCAGAAGTCAGCCCTGCTCTTTTTTTTCCCCCTAAGTGAATGAGCTCTCTGGGCCGTCTCCAACCAAGCTGCCTGTGGAATTATTGGACTGTAATCTTTCCAGCTGGTTCACAAATCTATGAACTGCATCTCTGTGCACCTGCGTGTGGGGCGCCTTGTGTCCCCAGCTGGATTTGGGTGGGAAGTGGAAGGTGGGGAGCCCTCTAAAGCTGCTCCTTCCCCTGTGGTGGCCTGGCATGGGCTCATGGGCAGGAGAAGCTGCGGGAAGGCACAGCCTGCAGCTTCTTTCTCTTTATTTTAGGTGTGGGTCTGTCTGATCCTTTTTTGCAAGCAGACTTCAGCCTTTTCTTGTCTTGTGGTTCTTCTCCAGGCATTTGTTGCCTTAGAAGTTACCACATTTCCTAAGGCAAATGCAAATAAGTGGCTTAAAAGGGCACAGGTATTATAAAATAAAGACCTTTAGCTGAGTCCATGTAAATGATCACTGCTGCTTTGTATTATTTAATAGGAAACACAAAAAAGGGTGTCATGGTTACAGACTGGGGATCCTCACACACTCAGGAGACCAAAAGAGAGTGCTGCTGTGGTGATGGGATTGCCCATGGACTTGTTTTTCCAAACTCTGAAAATAATGAGCATTATAGATTCATAGATTATTTAAGCAGATTCTCCCCATGATTTACAAACCTCTCAGAAAGTTCTGATAATTAATAAGCTTCCAAAGAGAAATTGGGGGAAGTATCTGCACAGTGTATGGCACTTTTCATTACCCTAGTATTTCTTGGCATGTGAATGATGGCTTGCTTTCAGTGAGGAGCCATCAGAAATAAATTCCTCCCATCTCTGTGAGAAAGAGTAGAGTCTGTTAAGTAGAACTTCATTTCCCCAGAATGGAAGTACAGGCGTTTATGAGCTAATCAAAGGCAATGCATCTACTGCCCTTTATTGAAATCCTTGATAGCCTTGCAAAACAGATAAATTTTTCTTCTCCTCTTCATGACACACATTTTTCCCCATCCATTTGATGTAGGCCATTTCCCTCAGCACAGATGGCACTCTCTGAGTGTGTCCCCACCGGCAATGTCCATTATGCTGTGTCCAGAATCCGGGCACTGAAAGAGGGGCTGACACACTCTTACTTTCAGTGCTGTCACTGCTGGGTGAAAAGAAAGGACCCCATCATAGGCAGATGTAGCAAAGTGGAAATGGGAGCAGAAAAATGCATTTATATTGGGAAAAAAAAAAAAAAATCCCAACGTTTGTGGCTGCTGTCAAACATGGGGCTAATGTAGCTTTTGTCCTTTTGGTGGGGTAACCCCTTAGTAAATGGAGGCTGGAATTTGGTGCACAAGAGCACTTAAGGCCAGAGTTAAGTAGTCAAGGAAAACAGCAACAATAAAAGGTTACAGATTAAAAGAGGTGATTCTCTTTTCTGAGCCCTGAGGACTCGTGATCCCAGTCTGTACTCATTAGGATACAGCACAGTGTGAATTCTCAGTAAGGAACTTTGATCTGAGGAGGTTTTGATGGCCTTTGAATGAGCAAGTGGTATTATAGCTAACAATAACATACCTGTCTTCTGTGATCTTCCAAATACCCTTTAAAGAAGCAAGTAATTAACCAAGACCTTTTGCCTTGGCTACAGCAGTTACTGAGACATGAGGAGAGCAGAAGATGGTACATTGATGAGATCTAAATCAGTGTATGTAGCAACATATCACTGACAGAGCCTGCAAAGGAGCAGAGTTCAATCCAGAGAAGCAATTCAGAGCCAGCAAGCTCAGTGTCAGAGAAAAAAGGGCAATTGCTCAGGATAAGATTTTTCCAAAATTTGCAGCAGAGTCAGTATGCTGAAAGTAGAATATCAGGATCAAGAGAGAACATGTTTCAAAGTCATTTTGGTGACTGTAGAGATGAAAATAGATTGAAGAAATTAAATTCTTAAGCAAACAATTGTACATTACTGTGCTCGTAGTCCTGGACTAAGATTGATCTTACACATCTAGTGCAGAAGATATTTGATGTCTTCTCCTTGGTTACAGAAAAATCCTGTTACTATTTTCATGTTTAAAATATACAAATCTTGCAAATATTGCCATATTTTTGAAAGAATTGTTTGTGATTTGCCCTTTTTTCCTAAGTTCCTATAAAACATACCTAGTTGGCCAAATAGAACACAAAGCTCTCAGAAGAGTGGAAAAAAACTTTCACTTCAGGCATAGCAGTAAAGATTGATTTCCATTTCCTGAATCAGATAAATGACTTGTTTTTTGAGAAGAAAATGATTCTTAAATAGTTTGTCCAGATTTAGGTATGACTACAGGGGCAGGAATTTTTTTTCTTGCATTTGTGGAGAATACTTACTAGTTTGTACATGCTGCAGCAAGCATATATAAAAACCAGATTTTAAAAACCAAATTTTAAAGCAGCTAAGAAACCTTTTGACTCTATTCTGCAGTACTCTCAAATAGAGCTCTCCAATTTGATCACATAAAGGTTGAAATGGAAGCTTTCAGGCTCTCCAAACTCAACTGGTTTGGGAAATGCCTCATGAAAATTCTTGTTTAGTCCAGGAAGCCAAACACTGAGTCAATATTTAGACTGAGGGCTGGGTCTTTAGCTGGCACAAAACCACTTCTTCCACTGATGTGAGCTGGGGATGGACAGACTTTGCAGCCACTATTTCTTATGGTTTTGTTACTTGCCTTATGGTGATGGGTACAAGATTTTCCTTTCATTCCCTCTAACCCAGACTTGGGGAACTACATGCAGTCTCCATTTGCAGGAAGATGAAGTGTGACTATGTCTCTTGCCTCTCTGATGTTGTAAAAAGCCTGGAAAACAATAGCCTGGAGGCTCTTAAACTGTAAGGCAAAGAAAACAGATTTATCATTTCAAATAATATGGTTTATACAATGATGTCAAGATTTTTTCAAACATAGAGCTAAAGATGCTCTAATTTATCCCAGTGGAGAATCTGATTCTAAATATTAGTCAGGAGACAAAAATGAGCTGTTTATGCAGTAGGGATAACCTCCCTCTCTCTTTTTCACTCTCTGTGTGTCTCTGAGCTGACTGTTCCTATGGAGATCGCCAGTCTCTTCTAAAAGCTCATCTTATGTTCTGTCTTGGATGGCTACTTACAGTTGAGATCCACAGGATGCTGGCCTGTTCCCATTTGCTTTCGAGACAGCAAATTTTGGCAGCAGAACAGCTTCCAGTGCCAGCTGGCATCAGGCTTGACACAGCTGTAGTAGTGGGACAAGAATTTACTTACAAACAAATCTCCCTGTTTGAACCCTGTGTTACCATCCTGACAAATTGTGAATGCACTGAAATGTGTTTGCTGAGCTCAGAGGATGCTCCTGAAGCTCAGATTTGTACAGTTCAGAGTCCAGGAGGCAGCCAGTTAGCTGCAGCCCTTCTCCTCACTGCCTCTACTCAATTCCCATTCCCTCACACAACGCCCTTCCAGCTTGCCCAGTGACCTAGAAGAAAAGTAGGTGTTTGCTCCATGCACTTCTGTGGGCTCCCTACTGGAGGACTGAAGAATCACTATTTCCTTCTGATCTCAGGTGCTGCTGCTCTTAAATATTTATTAGTTACTTGTAGGACCCACAGGGGAAGGTGGTGCATGATCAGGCTTTGCCTTATGTGGCTGCATTTTGCTATCTGACTTGGATGTTGCAAAGAACCTGATGTTTAAAAACATGCAGAAAAGGAGATATTCCTGCTTAATTTCCAAGGCTGAAATGTGTAAAGAAAAGGATGTAAGTCCATACATGAGTGAACAACAAGAAGGCAAATATTTCCTTTATTAAAGTCAGTTCATATAAAGCTTGCTAAGGGTGTTCAAAAATAAATATATGCTTTACCACTACTGGTATAATGCATGTTTTTTCATTGCTATGGGTTTATCTCTCTTCTGTTGGATTTTCTTCTAGAAACAAGAGATTAAGAGAATGCAGCTTTATTCAAAACCAATTCCATGAGCTCAATCTGCCCCTTCTGCTTTTGCCCATTGGAAAAACCCTTTGTAATCTGGTAAAGCAACAAGAGAGCCTAAGCAGGGAACAGTTTTTGTGTAAAACAGTATATTCCACCCTCAAAGCTTCTGTAGCTCTCAGTCATTAATCAGTTTCAAATCAGCCCTTTTCTCTGACTTTACAAAGCAATATTCCAACACCCATTTCTTGATGTGGTGGAAGCGGTCATGCTGCAAGTGTTCTCTAGAGATTTGCAAAAAAATTAGAGTAGAGCCTCCCAAAAAGGAGAACAACAATAGAAGCTGAAGTACCTCATAAAAAAAGGTTCAAATTTAAGAGAACTGGATGGAATCATCAGTTTTCTACTGTATATCTACATGGACATGATGAGGAATAGTAATAATTAACATTTCTATGCCAAAAATTATAAAACTGCTTTACAAAACATTGGACATTTTTCATGTGTGCCTTGTTGCTCAGACCCTTTGCTTTGTGCAGGGATAGTTTTATGCTTGCTGAGTCCTGAGAGTCCCAGATACTCACGTGCCTCCCCAGGAAAGCAAGCAGAGAGCAGAGAAAAGGCAGCTGTCACTACTGGGCTCCAAGCTAGGAATGATGCCATATCTGTGACGTGTGCTTCCTGTGGTTTTAGAAAATAGTTTGGTTTCAAAGTCTTCCAAGAGTTCTGAGTGGTCCTGATCTATGCTGCCATAGTAACAATAGTCTGCCAGCTGGAGCCGTTTTTATTTTTATATATTGGATATGCTAACAGGGAGACCTGTCAAAAGTCTGTCTAATGGAGGTCTAGTGGTTCCTCAAGTCCCAAGAAGCCCATTTAAAACCCTGTTTTACAGCTTCTTGATTCCCTCCCTCCCAAGGGCAGCCTAATGGTGAATGTGAAGTATCTCATAATGGATGTTTTCCTTCAAATCCTTCAGCCTTAAATCCTTTCTTTTTCTAATTCTAGTGTGAGTTCATCTGCACTCCTCCTTTTGTGTTCTTGTCTGCTGTCTGTGCAGACCTAGATTTGATCTAGTAAGAAAGTGCTGTATGTCACAACAGATACTTTACACATCCTTTAGGCTTCTTCTTGGCAATAAACAAATAAATAAAGTCAGCATCAGAAAAACTTTGCAGACAAAACCAGTACTATTTTGCTTTCATTTTAACTTCACAAAGAAGCCAAGGAAGATAGTGCAATAGCAACATGTTCATAAATATAAACTGTTCATAAATATAAACATGAGTGTTTCTGTGAATGTACTGAATTTGGTAATTTCTGCATAGAGGCACTTTTCTCTTCAGACTTTCATACATTTTGCCATCCTTCCCTGGGGCCAGGTGTAATAGATGCTTCTCAGTTGGCCAGTTTTGGACTTTTATGATCTTTCCTACTCTCTGGTAGCTATGAAGGAAAATTATTTCCCTGATAAAATTTGAAGGAGTCACAAACTCAACTTCCACAGAAACTATTTTGTCCTCCAGCTGTTCAAGTGCACATCAGCATTTCATTTTCTGTAGCTATCATGGTGATTTTCAGCTCTGACCAAGAGGTTCAGCCTCCCTGAGTTTGTTTTGCTAGCTTGTAATGTTAAACTAATTTACCAGGTAAACTTAGTAATCTTTTGTCTAAATTATTGATATAGAAGACATACCTTGGTCACAGGCAATTTTGTCATGGATTAAAAGTATTTTTCTCCGTTTTATTTAAATCCAGCAAATTTCTACTCATCCAGCAGTGGAGATGAGAAAAATATTGGTATTTGTCCTGCCAGCAAGCCTGTTTTGGTTCATGCAGGAGACAATGGTCAAATTAAGTAGATCTGTTCATTCAGAAGCTGCTTGCAGTGACCTGATATGTTGCACAGCTGAGGGTACCTGCACTGAGGCACTGCAGAGCCTCCTCTGCTGCCTCAAGGAGTTGAAGCCTTGCAGAAACAACCTCCACATCCCCTCCAGCTCTTGTCAAAGGTGACTATTCACAGTCAGCAGGCAGCTTTTTGACAGTAAGTAGTTTCACATTTCTTGAACTCCGCTTACAAAAGCTTGCAAAGGATCCAGAGCACTCTGGAAAGTTTGGCCCTTTTATAATTGTGCTGCGAGTGCTCTCTCTGGTTGCTGGCTAAGTGATATGTATTGACAACAGTCAGTCCAATCAACAAAGATTTTTTTGTTGTTGTTTCTGGTAATTTATATCTGTTACTGCTTTGCTTGCATTGATCAGGCTCACCATAATACTCAGAAAATCCATTTTCCTTTCTCCAAAACAAAATATTTTAAATCTGTGTGGTTTCCTCTTAGTCCACCGTAGCTCCTGCTGGTGAGTATCAGCCTTTCAGAGCAGCCTAAAGGAGAACTAAGGGACTTTCTTTCTTTAATGACCTTCAGCTGACCAATGTTTGATTTAAATTTTATGGGTATAACATGTTGTTAATCGCACAGCTATTTGCATTTATGGCCTGCAGCCATCCTTCCCTGGGCTGTGATCTCTTTCAGTCTCACACTGAGCCAAGCTTGGCTTGCCAATATCTGGATGTTAGATTTTCCAGCATTTCAATATATGGATAGCACAGGAAATGGTGTTTGTAGCTCTTGGGTGACACACTCACCTCAGGGCCACTACAGAACCCCACAATGAGCCAATACCCACTGCACTAGCTGGGCTGTTATCTCAGGCAAGATAAGGGAACTATAGGATGTATAGGGTGAGGCACTGAAGAGATAAGGTTTTGCAAGAGCTGCTGTGACTGCTCCTGGGAAAGAGGGAGAGAGGCGGGGGAGAAGGGAACAACAAATTTCCTCATCATTCTCCCTTGGCATTCATGAATGAAGAAAAACTGAAGGTAAGGTCAAAGGAGGGTCTTTTCTGCCTCGAGAAAGTTAAGTTGCCTTCTTATGGAAGGCAATGAAGGTCAAAGAATAAAAGAAGTTTCCACTCCTCAGGTTATAGTTGGGGCAGGAGGCAGCAAAAGTTTGGAAGGGACCCGGTGATGCTCTGAAGAGAAGTTGGCAGAAGAGGAAAGCAGTTTCCTTGTTTTCTCTTTAGTTTAAAAAAAGCTTAGTGACCTTGTAGCAAATGTCCTTGTACTGAGGGATGACCTTCAGGTCACTGGGAGCTGCACAGGGAGAGTGTTCCCACTCATGGGAGGGAATGCTGGACTGCAGGACTAATTACCCTCTCCACATTGTGTGCCATTAGCTTTACTAACAGTGCCACATACAAAAATATTTAATGTTTCAGAGACCTTTTGTTTCTTTCTGAAAAGATCCAAATAGAGGGTATGGAGAAAGAATTTATTTCTGGAAAGGCTGAACTGCTTAACGCATTCTGTGAAAAGCAGGTATTTATTTTTTACCCCAAGGCCATAGCTGTGTGTTGCCCAGTAAGGGAGGGTTTTGAATTCCTTCATGCCTAAAAAAGTGAAGTATTGTTGTCAGACAATGCTATAAAAAAGAATTGGGGGTGGCTGGGCCTACCATAAGAAAACCAAAATATTTAGTGTAAGTGACATGTAGTCAGTGTAAGTGATATTTTCATTTGTGTGTTTTTTCAGCCATACATACTGAAAAGAGAGAACTTTAATAATTGATGAACATTTTTTATTGTTTCTCATTAAAAAGTCATGTCTGGTTTGTTGTGTGATGGGGCAGACATGGCAGTGGTGGCATGGCAGTTATGTCAGATGCTGTGTGCTGTACACTGTTCAAATTTTAATGAACAATTCTAAGACATTCTAAGGCAAAGGAAAACATTATGAGCTTATAAAAAATTGTATCTGCTCATTCAGCCTGTGGCACTATATTTAATTTATTTAAGTGACACTGAAAAACAATTGCATTCCTTCAGTCTCTTCCAACATCTACTGCAAAAAATGCATTGCCAACATATGTGATGGGAGAAAAAGGTTTATAACAGTGCTTGGAAAAGTATGTTGTCAGATATGTAAAACCTGCATACTTGGATCTTAAAATGCTTAATATGAGTTGAAATCTGTTCCCACTGAGGTCAGTGGAAGTTTAATCACTGACTGATTTCAGTGGGAACAGAGGCCAAAAGTAAGCACCTTTTGCAGCCCCACACAACAATTCCTGGCACACAAATGTGGCAGCTACCAAGACAGTTCATTTTTCACTCAAACTTAGAGCATGGTCCACAGTTTTTTGCGTTTTTTAAGATTAATTTTGGACAATTTCCACTGGGGGCAAGGAGAGTTTGACAGAATTAGCTCAGTGGTCCCTGTGAGACAGTAAGACCTCAGCTGACATATCTAAGATTCAGAAGGGAATCTGTGAGTTCCATTTGTTGCAGTGTGTACCAGGACTTGTTCCCCTTTGCACATGCAAAGTCCTCAATGTGCTTAAGTGAGTTGCAAGAAAAGCATGACAAATTTTCACTAAAGATCTAAAGGTTAGAATTTGGTCTCATTCCCCAAACAGTGCAGAATTTGAGCAACATAAATGCACCCTTCAAGGTTCCCATTTCACTTAAAAAGTTATTTACGAATGCAAAAATGGAAACTTGTGATGGAAGCAGCAGGTAACTCCTTGGTGAGTTGCAGCACAGGCAAGTTTTGGAGACAATTGTCAGAAGCCACATGACCACTGAAACAGCTGCTTTAGTCTGTGCTGAAGTGCTCCACAGATCCATTTATTAAAGAGCTAATTCTGCTCTATGTGAAATTTTTGCTCTTCAGCTCTGAATACCATCAGGGGAGACATCAGTTGGCAGCAGATGTGGAAAGCTATTCATGTTGGCAACCTGAACAGCTTGGCTGGGGAAATTTGTGCAATACCTAAATAAATAAATAATGGTTAAGGAGTCAGAATTGTATTAAGTAAACAAAGATTTTCCTGTACCAGGTTCATAGCATTTTCTTCCAAGGCTCATGGTACTTTATATTACTTAAAATATTAGGCAGATTGTGATTATTCTCAGGTTTTCTGCACTCCTCTTTATGTTTACAAACTTTGAATCTATTTGTTTTCAAAAACGCAGAAAACACCCAAACTTGAACACAACCCTGAAAACATTAAGTATTTCAGCTTCATAGCAAAAACCCCCAACATTCTAAACTCAAGAATGTAGTCTTTTCTAAAGGCTTTCTGATGTCTAGCAATCTTGTTGAGACCTGCAGATTTCAGTTATGAAATAATTTTCACTGAAGTCACATCCAATGATAGTTTTTTGAAAGCAGCAGCTCAGTCACACCGAAGGTGACCTCATGACCAATCTCTGTGTGTTATCTTGTAATCCCTGCAGCCAGATGAGCTCTGTCACACAATATCCCTGTGACAAAACTCCCCTTACCCAGTATTGGCTCCCTCCCCGTGATTGTGCTGACAAAGGTGAGTCTGCAGAGTTTCCCCAGTGAAAAATAACAGTTAATAAGGCATAATTTGAATGCTTCCACTTTTTCCCTTTTTAACCAATTAAAAGGATGTAAAGAGCCACATAAAAATCTTCTGTCAAGTGATCTCCAATGCATTTCCTCCTGTCAAGGTCACAGGCAGTAATCTTGTGCTGGGTGATCTTGTACTGGGCCTGAGCAGGAGTTTTGCAGCAGGATCCAGCTCACAGCCCCCAGCAGCTGAGTGCTTCTAATGATAGTGTCAGGGAAAACTTCCACTAGTTATGAAATATGGGTCAGCTGCTTTGGCTATGACTATTGCATGTCAGTTAATATTTATCAAAGACCAAAATATCTTGCTGCAAGAGAGTAGCATTTGTTCCACTAGTTTCAGAGGCCAATTGTGCGTGGTTTGGATTTCAGACTACAAAATCGCTTCTGACTGTTTGAGGCTCAGCATCTATTTCAGGGCAGGCTGAGGGTTTCAGAGAGCACTGGGGAAGGGGGTGGGGAGTTAAGTTGCCCAAGAGATTGTATATAGGTTAAGAATCCTTTTCTATCTGCAATAACCATCACACATACAATTTCCCTGGCTCAGAACTGTCCCCTGAGGCTTCGTGCCCATGAGGCTGAGAGGCAGATGTGAGCTTCTGCCAGCTTTTGGTGATCTGAAATCATGTCATGCTGGACAAGACCCTGTACATTGACCCTGAAACAGAGAGCTTGTTCTCCTGGAGACAGAGGTATGGGAATGGAACTAAGCAACACTGAGTGCCTCCTGTTCTTGTGTGCTGGTGAAGCCTGGCCCAGCCCGCAGGTCAGAGAATGGCAGGAAATCTTCCCAATTCTTCATCAGCCTTTGTGTCAGGCAGAGTGACACAATGATCTTGATCTGATAACTTATTATGGGAACTCACTCTGTACATCCATGTGTACAGAGATATTTTCAGATCTGAATTAGTCATTAATAATGACTAGGTTACTTTAAACAATGTTACAGGGATGTAAACAATCTGTTTACAGAAGTTCAGCTGGGGAATATAACTAGGTAGATTCCACCTCTTGTACCTCTACTGCTCCTTGCAGTAGAGTGGTGTGAATCTGCCATCATTTGGTTGATTTGGTTTCTTTGGCTCCAAATATACTTTTTTTTTTTTTTCTTTTCTTTTTTTTTTCTTTTTGTGAAAAAGCTTAGATGGAGGACAGGGAAAAAGAGATCTGTGAGGAATATTTGTATATGTTATTTTGAAACATCTTTTTTGGAAAGAGCAAAGTTTATTTTTAAAAGTTGGCATTCCCTGCCCCAACCCACTCCCCAAAAACTTCCCAAACAAGAAAACATCAAACTAAGACATTGTAACATTCTTTTAAAAAAATCTACCTTCTGAGACAAAATATTGCAGTGAACTGGTGATAATTGACTTTTTAATGTTAACCACTGTAGCTTGAAGCACTATACAGGTTTTGCATCATTGTTTTTGCTGCTTGGTATTATTAGTGCCTCTTAATTTGGAAAGCAAAATTGTGTTCCATTGAGAACAGTGTTGGCAGATTGCCTGTGCCTAAGAGACACTCTTAACGTGCAAATAAATGTACATAAGTGGTGCAAAACATGAATTCATATGAGCCTGTTCATAGTAGTGGGTGGCTGCATCTCCAGCAAGTCCAACTGAACTGGTTTGTTTGCAGACAGCAAAAACAGCTCTGGCTGTGCTGGAGGAGCTGCAGGGAAGAGGAAGCTGCAGCCACATCTGAGGGTGAGATCAGCCCTAAGGAAGCACTTCCTTCAGCCTGTGCTTAAAAAACTGTCTAAAAAACCACATTATCTTATACTAGCTTGTTGAAAAGTGTGTATATATTGGAATTCCTCTAATTATTCCTCTCATTCTGTGGCCAAGAGTGACCAAGAAGTGCTGGAAATCCAACAAAGCCCTTGTTTTCTGTGGGTGTTGCTGTGAAATCATGGCTGTTTGTTCACCATGGTGGTTTCTCTGGTGCATTGGTTTGGCAAGTGCATCATCTATACATGAAAATGCATCCAGGAAGAAACCTTCCAGGCCAAACAAATGACTTTGATAAGATATCTATACATGACTAAGAAGCTGCCTTGGAAGCACACCCACTTAGTTTGAATTAAAGGAGTAGGATTTAGGACAGGAGATATAATCCAACTTGACAAACTAGTTAAATATTGACAAGAAGCAGAAAGGCAGCAGTGCTTGTGCTGAAGAGAAGAACACACTTCTGCTTTTCTGATTGAGCACAGCCAGGATTTTCATACTCACAATGGATGACTGCAGGAACCCAAAAGATCCAGCCCAGTCCAATGCCCTGCATGGTTTATCATTCCTTCAGTTGTTAAAGGTAGGTTTGCTTTCCCAGGAAGCTCCCACCTTGTGAGGGAGCAGGGTGGGTGCCTCCAAGCTGCTTTAACTTCAAGGAGGTATTTTTATTATGGGTCACACGGTTGCATGCAGGCTTACACTATTGAAAATTTAATGACTGAAAAATAGACAGGGGAACATAATGCTGTACATTTTCTGCTTTGTAAATCAGAATGCTTATGCACGTGTGTAAGTGTGTTTATTTTAAAATGTTTATTTAGTTGGTAGAATTATTATAAGACTGTTTTAAACCAGCTATTAGCTAATGGAGAGACCTCATTGCCAGGGGTATTAGGAGATTATGGCTTCATTTACCATAATGCACAGAGATAGCCCAAGTGTTCTGCCTTTTATTTGGGTTTGTTTAAATTTATATACATACTTTAACCCATTCCATAGCATTTTGTCTTTCAACAAAAATCCTCCAATAATCCAAAAGGTTGAGCAGAGATGCTGCTCCTCATGATAACTGAAGACCTATGTAAATAAAACTGAACATATTAACTGCCTTAGATTCCTGTAACTTCATATTTGGAAATAAGAAAATGCAGTGTAGATATGAGAGACAGCCATGTTTGCTTTTCCAACAAGGTAATTAGTCAGCAGCTGGAACTTCTGAAACAAAAAACAACTGGAGCCAATCAGCTCTTCTGTATTGCCCTAGCAGCAGTGAAATTAGGGCATGGAGGAAAATAAAAAATACGGTTGGGTTATTAGCACAAATGGTTTTATAAACAAATAAAACATAAACCAAATTGTAACAAGCACACGAGTGAGTGAACAATAAAATATTGACAGTTTATTTTAGCATGTGGTCTCCCTGGGAGACATTTCATAAACACATGATGATGTACATGTCAGAAAGTGATTGTTCCGTACCCCCATAACTGCAGCATTGTTCTGTACAGTTCCGGGGAGCCATATGGCCTGAACATACCATACAATTCATTAGTGAACATATTACAGCTTTATATAGCCTCAGAGAAATGCGGCAACACGTGATGTAATGCTCATGGACAGTAGTTTGTTGGCTCATTTACCAGTGCTTTAAATAGAACTATGCTGGGCACATTAAATTTTATGGCTTTGCTTCTAAAGCTGGGAAAGAACCCTGCACTCTTTCTTGTTAGCAGTCCCTCTGTATGCAATGTTGCAGGGAAAGGGAGTTGTGGAAGGAGGAAAGCCTAACATTTATATGCAACCTGATGTGCAATGGACATTGCCTGGCTCTGTGAACATGGGGAGCAATGCTGAACCCTGGTTGTGTTCTTAGACAGAAATCACAAGCACGTTCTTGATAAAAAACTTGGATCCTGGCCCATGGTGCTAAGGTACCAAACAGAGAAGAAAGCCATATGTGACACTATTTGATTAAGGATTAATATGCTGTGGCTTCATCTAATCAGGAATATTTAATCAATTTTGCCGCCTTACAACAGGATAACCTTTGGTATCTCAAATACCTTCAGGTCCCGATGTGTATGGATCACTAACACTGAAATCAGTTCTCTATTTTTGTGCTTTGCCTGAGTTTTCCAAGTGTACCTTGGCATGATGAACCCCTATTTCACAGAGCAATGCAGCCAGCACTTGGTAAAAAATGAAAAGCTTTCATTGATTACTCCTTGGACAGATCCAGAACCCTTCCACATGCAGAGCTGCCTGGGTGTGACTTGCTTTTGCAGTATGGGGGTTTTCTGCTGCTGCAGCTTTATTGAGATCAGGGGAGTTACTGTGGCTTAACCCAGAATTGCACAGCGGTGACATCAGCCTCGTTAATCCAGGAGGGAATTCTGCACATGGAGAGGCATCCAAACTGAATATAGTTTTACAGAAAGGAAAAATGGAGCTAGGAATCCAATCCAATATAAGGAACTGAGATTATTACTTGTAGAACACAGCGGAATAGTATCTGGTCTACAACAATTCTGTGAGAGAACATTCCTGCCAAATAGAGCCTGATCATTTCAGAGAAATGGTTCAGATTTTCAGGAGTGGGGTACAAATCCCTGTTTCTAAATAAAGGTGGTTAAAGAAACAAAGGAATCAAGAGTTTGCTCTGAGTTTGCTAGAAATGAAGGAAATATCAGGAGATTTGTGTCAGAGCAAGAATCTCACAATAAGCACTGCTAGGGACCTCATTCCATGCATACTTGAATGTTAGCTCTGATTTGGCTTTGAATCTGAATGCAGACTTCATTCTCATGCTGAATCCAGAGACCAAATATATTTTCTCTCTCCCATTTTTTTTTCCCAGGCCTTGCTAATTAATAAGATCTGTGTGCATTCCGACCCAAGTTCCAGATTTTGACATCTTAAGGACTTCAGCTATTTAAAGCACAATTCCCATGCATAAGTCATAGTAAACAAGAGTCAGCAGGAAGTTATCTTTCGTTGCTCAAAAAAGTAGTGAGTGCTAAATTAAATAAATAGCATGTCTTTTTAATGTTCTGTCACACAGACTAAAATCAGATAGAGATTTTATTGAATCTGGTCCAGAAGTTATGGAATAAAATAAATATAATGAAGTTGATTTAATTCTCCTGTTTGTTCCATGGTAGTTGGAGGAAATATTTGCCTATGGAGGAGAAAATTTTGAACAAATTCAGAAATACTTGTAATTTATATCTCAGAAACTTGTAAGAAAGTGTTGCATTGTGGAGAAAGCTTAACTTTGAATGATTAGACTTACATTATTTTTCAGTGCATTGTCACTTAATGCCATACTCCTATTTATGCAGTGAAAACCCTGGAACTACTCTGTGTGATTGAGCTAAACCAAATATTTGGCAGGAGAAGGGGGATTTTCAAAATTAGAAGTTGCTTCTTTTGGTGTCTGGTTTTGTTTAACTATGGAAACAGAAGCTTAAGGGGAAGAAATTTTGCCATGTGATTAAATGGCTGGAAAAAAGTGGCATGTAAAGTCTCCTCTATGAAGCAAGGTAGCTGAGTTTTCATGCTAGTTTGAAAAAGAATATAACATCTGTTTTGGTAATGGTTTTCATGGTATTTTTTTTATCAATTTAAATAAAAAACAAAGAGAACAGCAAGAATAAGAATAGACTTTTAAGCCAAGTTCACAAATTGGCTTTAAAAGTGATTAATAACCACTCAACATAATCAGGCAGTATAATGTAATCACACTTGGGAAGGAATGAGGAGGCTCATCAGACTCTCCCTGCAAATGCTACAGAAAACAGTTTAGTTACATTTTGTGTTTCTGGTGAAGTTCCCCTTAGCATGAAAGGAATTTTGCCATGGAAAGAAATACAGAATTGTCCATTAAGGCAGTGTGTGATCCTCGTTCAGAATCAGTCACCTTCCCATCAATAGACAGGGATGTCTCTGGTTCTTTGGCAGTAATACAACACTGATCCAGTTGGTGCACTTGATATTCCAGCACTGTGCAGTTCTCCCTAATGATAATATCTCTGTGTAGGATATACTTTCAATTCAGGCTGAATTTTGAAGAAAGAATCTTGCAACTTATATTTTCTTTGGATTGTGTTTTGATCCTTGGCCCTGCCTAGGACAGAATTAAAATTGCTTGGCAGCTCCTCCCTGAGACTGGGGCTTTAAAATCCAATTTAGAGATTTTAGATTTGAAATGTGACTTGAATCCTTCTCAAACTTCTATATGTACTGTGTTCATTTCTCTATGTAATCCACTCCTCAGGCTCCAAGATATGACATAAAATGATATTTTTAAAGACATATTATGTGGAATATGTTGAATGCCTCCAAAGGATATTAATAGGAGAATAAACTCTGGAAATAGCTATGTGTTTTTAGAATCAAGAACAGAAATGCAGTGTTTCAGCAGTGTATAGTAAAAAAATTACTTCTGAAAATAAAAATCATGGAAGATTTTATTTACTTATTTATTATTTGTAAATAAATCTTAGCTTGTACTATGGACTCTTTATGTTCTGTAAGAAACAAAAGAAAGTCATAAAGAATGACTTTGTGAGTTATGGTCTAGTTCATGGGAGACAATCAAGCAGCACCTTACAGGTACAACTCTTGTCACAAACAGCAGGCAGAGCCTGCCTGACCCTTCCCTGTGCTCACTCTGGATACTCATGTCCTTCCCATGTGCAGTTTGCTGGGATTCCATATGGTTCCTCTGCAGACTGCCAGACATGTGGGAAAAGAAAAGCCTGCATTGCACACAGGATGACAGGCCAGCTAAAGCCTTCAGATATTCTGCACTAAGGTCCAGTTGGCTCAAAGGGTTTGTTTTTCCCCCTATGGCATTTGAACGTGCTGATGGTCAGGTGAGCACTGCAGGCATTTCCAGCCTCATCCACTCCTTACTGAACTTCTCTTTTTAATTCCTAGGTATTCAAAAAGCAGAGGAGTTATTTATAGTATACAGCCACAGGCACAGAAATCAATTTAGTTCCCCAATAATTTTAAACAAACAAACATCTGTTTGGCAAAATATTTACTAGTCAATGCCAGCATTTAATAAGGCACATACAGAAAACACTGATAGAAGGAATTAAAGGAAAAAAAGGAACAGGAGGAAAAAAGACACTCAGTGAATGCATCTGCTAAAAGGTGGATATTCCCAGTAACTGCTACTGGAGGCTGGAGACAGGATTTTAAATGTGTTTTGGTAGCTGACAAACTGTCTTAAGGATTCTGCTGGATTCCTGCTGGATGTGACCCTGTGACACAGCTGGTGCCTTCAGGAACAGTGGTGCTCCGTGTCCTGTGTGTGCTCAGCTTCACCTGCACTTAAGTATGTTACTTTTCTTCTTTTCTCAAACCTGAATTTTTGCTTCACATAGTATATGTACATGTATTCATGGAATTTGGTAGCAATATTATTAATTTTCTAATTCATTCTACCAGTAGCAATGGTTTTCACTTTTGTGTACAGTAAACTGAAGTAGTGTGAGGTACAAGTCTGTTCTACAGGAGCTTGGAGGTCCGGAGGAAATAGGTCAGGTAGAGAGACATGATCTGGGCAAAGGAGTTTCTAATTTAAAACATTTTTTAACTAGGAGAAAAAGCCCTTTGCTGGCATGTTTGCTGGAACAATGCTCAAAAGCAGACCAGTGTAATGCAGACAGGGGAATCTCCACTGAATTATTTTCCGCTCCAGCCCTGACATGCATCTAAATCCTGGATTTGTTGCTGTTTTATAAAATGTGTTCTCAAGAACTTTGTTCTTTTTTTTACTTTTCTGCCTTTGGAGTATAATTTCCCCAGTGTTCCCAATGCCAGCAGTTGCACCCAGACCGTGCTGGGTTTCTGGGTGTAGCAGCAGGGACTGCACTGCACTTCCAGCTCTTGCTTCAGACACCTCACTTTCACACTTGGCATTTGCTGTCTTTTATCTCTCATGCTGGTCAATACTTTATGCTCTTTTTTTTTCAAGGACTTGGCTGTAGTTCTGTGGGACTGCTTTTAAAATTTGACATCCTGAAGTTACATTCCTGACATCAACAAAACCTCTTTGCCAAATATCACTGTCCCCACTATCAGTCACTAACACACAGAACTGTGTGTATTTCTGTGAAATATTTTGCCATCCTAATCAGAATTTCCACATCTTTCCGGGGGGGTATTAGGAAACCCAGCAGATCTGCTAATGTCTGGGTTAATACAACTGCATTTTAAATGTAATGACCTAAATACTCTTTCAGCTGACTGTAAAGTAAATGGATAAATGAAGCACATTGTTGTTTATGCTTCATTGTGTAATGTTTTAATAGTCTGTCATGCTTGGTGACAAGGACTTCATCTTAACCCATACTTTTGATGACTTTGTTGGAAATCTTAAGTAGAATTTTATAATCCTGAGGAAAATCTTTTAGGTGGCTGGTTGGGGTTTTTTCCCCTAAGTTCTCTGGACCTGCCATCCTGTGACAAAAATCAATATAAAGAGCAGTTTGCTGTGCTGTGCAGTGCTCCTCCTGCTGGGCCAGGATAAATCAAAGGCTGAGCTAGAGCTGTACCTTTCAGCTGGCTCTCAGCACTCAATGTCACCTTTCTGTCACCAGCCTAAGATGATGCATGTTTTCTCTGCTGCTTCCTGGGCTGAAGACCTGACCCTCGAGGAAAGCCCAGCAATGTTTCATGTCTTAGGTAGGGAAATGCCTTGTTCATCTCCTGCTCTCTGAACCAAGACTGCAACCACAAGATCTTCCAGGGATTCATGAGGGCAGGGGATACTCTGTTGGGTGAATTCTGCTCCATTCTCCAAGAAGGCATTTAAGGCTGGGCCTTATAAAAGTCTCCATGGCAATGGAGCCCAAAGCCTGGCACCCCAGGGATGGGGTGCTGCCTTTCTGGTGCATTTGGAGCCTTCCCAGAATAAGGAGAGAGGTGGCTCCCAGGGGCTGCAGGGCAGCAGAGAGCAGAGGTGCCTGCTCTAATGTCAGGTGCCCAACTCAGGGCTGCAGGCAAGCACCATCCAGGCACTTACCAAGAGTCCAGAGCTGCCTCTGGACAGTGATTGCCCCTGCAATAAGAATCAAACAAACTTGTTTGGCAAAATAGTTATTAATTTCTGCCAGTATATAATGGATGCTAGGTACATTCTAGCTCTGCTTTAGAGAACTTTTAAAATTCAGTTGTTATCTAAAGCAAGGACTATGGTCCACCCTGTGCAGCAGAGCTTCCTCCAGCTTAGGTCCTGCCAAGACAACCATGTTGCACAGCAAATTATTGTCAGACTGAAGATTCTGGAGGGTTTGGTATTTTGTGAGTTCACCTATAAGTTTTAACCTTGGCAAATGTCTCATGGATTCTAGTAAGGGAACAACTGGTGTAAAAACTGTGGAGTTTGGGTTCTGCAATAAAGATTTGTGTGAAGTACAGAACTTCAACTGGAATGGTAAAGATATATATAGCTATAGCTAATGCACAGCATTTATTGGAACATGCCTCAATAAATCTTCCTTTTATAGGATAATTAACTACAAGAAGAAGGGAGAGTGGGAAAATTATAAGTGGAAAGTCTTTTATTTGCCAAAGTGCTGTGTTTTAGACATCTTACATAGTCAGTTATATACTGTGCAAAACAGACCAGGGATAGAAAATCCCACTGGCATCACCAGGGTTTTCTGTTCTTTCCTGACATTAATCTCTGCTTTCTTTACACTCTGATTAACAGTTTTCAGTTACTTTTTGTGGTCGCAACTTGAAATTAAATGAGACAAACCATGTTTAAAAATCAGAATGCATTCTGGCAGACAGATTGTTGGCACTGGTTACTCTTTCTCTGCTGTGCACGAGGCTCTGCTCAGGATCTCCAGTGAGCAGAACTAAGGCCACAAGTGGATCTGTGCAGAGGAGGATGTGAAGTTGAAGATACTGCTGGTTTAGGACCAGAAAATAAGGTGGCATATTAATTACATTGTTTCATATTTTATTAATAGTTTTCTTGGCTCCCTCTTCCACAAAATAGTCAGGCGTTTTCTAGTCCCCCACTCTGCAGAGTAACTTACAGACATACACTCTATTAGACTCTTTCAAACTCTGCTTCAGGAGTAAACAAATGGTGGCAGCTTTATAAAACCCTTGACACTGTTCCAGGGTTTAAAAGCTCTGTTTATCCAGGATTCAGCAACAACAGAAATGACTTTCATAAAAGAACTTTAGTAATGCTCCCTGCTAAAGCTCGAGTCCTTGACATACCATTCATTAGCTCTCAAATTTATGTTTACTATGTACTGTCTGCAGGCAGAATAGTTCTCCTTTTAATGAAGGAGAACTGGATTTTGCTCCTTGATCCATGTAAGTCAGCATCTGATGTTATCTTGGCGATAACTAACAAACCTCGAGTTTAAAATAGAAGGGCAATGAGCTGCTCCCCCTGTGTCAGGAAGCTCTCCAGATCTTCCCAGGGTGCTGCTCTGCACCAGGGGAGGAGGGAGGGACTACAGTTTGGTGTGAATATAAATATACCCAGGGAATTATAAAGAAGAGGAAGTTTAAATATAAACAAAATTGTAAAAACAGCACAAATAGCACAGTGAGCTACCAGGAAGTGACAAAACATCCAAAGAAAATTGGAAGGAAAGAGATGGAGGGGACACAGATGAGTGCAGTGTGTCAGTGGACATGAGTTCCCCTGGGAAGAAGGGTCAGGGTGGGATGGGAGCACTGAGTCTGACCCTTCTGCCCTGCTCATCCCAGTGAGAAGCTCTGCACATGGAGCACTCCTTGAAGCCTGCATCCTTGCATGCTTTAGAGAAACTTGTTTGGCTTTTTTTTTACCAAAAGATTCCTCAAAAGGATGTGAAACAAAACCCTAAGTAATATCAAGCTCACAGAGGACAGCAGACTAAAATGAAAATCACAGTTTCTGGTTCTGGTGTGCTGTTTCTTGGTTTGGAAGTCATCAACCTCTTGCACGTTTGGCAGTGTTTTTACCTTGGCTGAGGTCAAGGGCCTCACTGTAAGGGCCTGTGTGTCCTGTCTTTGCAAACACAAAATAAGATTCAAGATTCTGAGCTAACAGAATTGTAAGCATATTCTCAGAAATAAGAGATTCCACACTGAAGAACAATTACTACTTGTCATATTTCTCCTCACAGCTTGTATTACACTCTCAGTATTTTGCAGTGCTTGAATTTTTTTGCGCCTGCAATAATTTGCAGTTTTTCTAACACGAAGCACAAGTGATAACTTAGAAGTTACCTAATGAGGAATTGTCTTATCTGCATCCAGGGATTCAGCTCTTGCAGCTTCAGATTGCTTAGACCAGAGGGTTTGGATATCCAGCTGCCCACTGCCACGTGTTTAAATTGTCCCACCAGTAGAATGTGTTGCTTTGGTTGGGTGCCCATAAATCCTCAGTGCATCACTGATGGTGGCAGTTCTTCAGTCACCCAGTGAAGGAATTAAATACTAGGTGTTATGTGACTGTAATAATGAATAACACATACCAATTCAGATAAAATACACAAAGCTTGATTTGATGGAATATCTAGGTAGTGACAAAGGAACTCCTGTACCACAGACTGTTTTGAAATGTGCATTTACATGACACATTTAAATTCATTCATATTAATTCATTCTATATTAATGAATTATAACATATTTTAATTATTTAAATTTAATTATTATAACATATTACATTTAATTAATTCATTATAACATATTTTTTATTATAGCAAGGGATGTATCAATCCAGCTTTAAAATATGCACATTTACATACTATCAAGAGTTCTAACTCATGGACAGTGACTTCCTGACATGTGTTAAGCTTGTTTTCACTCAAGAAAGGGCATAACTAAGGTTTCAAAGCGGGCCGGTTTTGCTCTGGCAAAGAAAGGCACATCTGGATGTCCTGGCTGTGTTTATCAGTTCACTGATCTGTTCTAACCTGGATAAGGAGAGGGTACAGATTTAGACTGTCTTTTATAAAAATAAGCTACTCCCTGATGAACGGATTCTCCCTCCTCCTAGTGTAGATGAATGGCAGCAGAGTATCTGCAGCATATCTGTGTCACACTCTACTGATGACATCCTATGGAGGCACTCACGGAGTCATCTCTTCACCTTTTCAAGCAGTATTTCATGCACAAGCAGGCAGCTGTAGTCTGTATTACTGAGTCAGGCTTGGTAGATTATTTCCTAGAGTAAATAAATCAGACTGCACTGATCTGCAGATGAATTGTCATAGTGGGGCCTGTCTTAAGCAAACACTACAATGAGAATCTCCTGGACTGTGTTGTTGTCTGCACAAAAGATGTGACCTTCAGAGGAGCACAACAGCTCCACTGAATTTGCCTATTACTTATTTAATCTGAATTCATGTGGCCAAGTATACACTGAATAACCATACAATGCTCTCTTAAAAAGCTGTGTACAGGCTTTGGCCAACTCATTTTGGTGTAGGAGAGAGGAGGCACATTACTTTGGCTGTTCTTTGTACCCTGAAAAGATGCTCTGAGAAAGCAGGCAGACAAATCAGAAGTGTGTCAGATCTTTTTTCCAAATGCTGTTTGGATTTTTATGTGAACAAAAGTTTGATTGGCTTGGGGTTTTCATGATTTGTGACAAACAAAGCTCAGATGCTGTAGTGTCCTGCGCTTGCTTGGCTGTCTTTATAGGGACATTTGTGAGCTTGGCACATCTTTCATTAGAAATGAAGTGGAAAATCTCCAGCACTGTGTCTGGTGTTGGGTTTCATCACATAACTTTCAAGCAACCATAATCTACAGTGAATTTTCACTAAAATAAGATACATGTTTCCTCAGATTTAGTGAAGAGAGTAATAAAATGTGGATTAGCTGCTGAAAACTCTTATGAAAACATATTTTCAGTATGTGAAAGGGGAAGGAAATTATTTCTCTGTCTTCACAATGAAATGGAGAGGAATAGTTTTAAAATCAGCTCAGTCTCTTTCTCACTAACATCTATGATGCTCCATGCCCTTTGTACTGGTGTCAGATAGAGAAAACTCATGAATGATGCACCTTTGTAGTCACAACTGCAAAAGCTTCAGCCCTACACGTTTTCCTATGAAGGTTAAATAAATAAAACAAGCAGTCAGTAGGTAGTTCTTGAATTCCTGCTGAAAACCAAGATTTAACATCCTTTCAGCGGTGTAAGGTTGAATTTATTGAAAGAGAACTCCATAATAAAAATCCTCGAATATTTCTCTCAGCTACAGAAAATCAACATTTTTCAGTTTTCTCAACTTCTTGTAAAGTTCGTGTGCACCTTGAGGAAGCACTGGGCAGGGTTCTGTGTTTCAGCTCCTTTCAGTTTTTTAAGAGATGCTTGGATTACATATTGCACCTACTAGTTGTGGCCACATGGCATTAAAATAGAGCTCAAATTTGGGCCACTTCCCCTCACTAATCAGATGTCAATCTACAAACAGCAGAAGATGAAATGCCCTACTGAAATTCTTTCTCCTTTTCCTGTAAGTTTTTGTGGTTTGTTGTTTGTTTTTTGTTTTTCCTTTGCTTTTTTGTCCTAAAATCTCACAAAGCACTTCCTGGCAATGACAATACAGTTACAGCACACTTGTGTGTGGAATATCAGAATATCACCAGACTTCTGTGTAGCCTATCAAAATTTCCTCAGTACCCCTTTACACTAATTATCTCTTCTAATTCACTCTGAAGCATGGAGTGATTGCAAATTTCCATGTGCCCTGATATTATAGGTCACTACAATGTTGTTCTCCTCCCCAGTGTGTTTATTAGCACTTCAGCTTTGTTTGTGAGCAAATTCGACCATGGTTGAACTTATATCAAAAGGAGAATTCAACAAAGCTCTCTTGGTTAGCCCTAACTCGTTGTTTGTGAGCTGACTCATTCCTGCAGTGCAGCCCTGGCACACAGAGGGGCACAGAGGGAGCCCTGGCAGGGCTGAAGGGACTCTGCTGCAGGACTGATGAATGCACAATCGATGCTTTCTGCAACAGCACCACGACCTCTTCTTTTAATTGCACTCCACTGAGCAGGGCTGCTTTGTGCCCTTGTGGGGAGTGCTTTCTAGCAGCTAATTTTGAGCTTCATGTCCAAGCAGGGGATAGGCTGCCACCAAAGCCACTGGACAGTACAGCTGGCCTAGGTGGTCTAAACATCCATGAGTCATAATATGGATTATTGCAGAACATTACATACAGGAATGAAGCTGGACAGACTGAAAACTCTACACGTGGAGTGCCAGCCCACACAGCATCAGTATGTGAGTGTGGGCATTGTCCTGGTTCTCTGCTCCCTTTGCTGGCTCTCTGTTGAACAGACAGATCAGTGCAAAGTCTCAGCCCCTCATATTTAAAAGCCATCAACTGACTGGCTCCTGCTACCTTTGAGATCTCTTCTCCTTCCAAACACCTGCATCCCAAAGAGCTTCCAAACAGCTGCATCCCAAAAAAGAGAGAAGCTACATTTTACTGTGGGAAATACAATTTTTTTTTTTCCCAGAAGTCATGTAAAGTAAAAAGAATATAAAATAAAAGAAAATATCAATTGTTTCCAGAACTGGTGGTCAGATTTAGATTTACATCAGTAATTCCATCCCACACGTAACCTACTCTGCTGGCTCAGTTGAGTACACAAATGGACCCACAGTAAATTGGGCTATTTCTCCTGCAGAATAAGAAGGGAAACATAAAATAGATGCTTTATTATTTCTCCTTTTATGTGCCCTAGGTTTCTTGGATAAGCTGATGGAGTGGATCATGTGGATTGCAATTTAGGGAAGAAAAAGCTGCAGTTGGGTGGTTTTCTTGTTCCTACCTGTCAGTGGGCATATGTGCATGTATAGGATGTGAATAGGAGATGCTAATGAGTCTCAGCAGTTTGTTAATTTTCTCTTTTGTTCTTTCTGCTTGCTGTGATGAAGCAATCTGGGCTGCATCACTGAAGATAAAATTATCATGCCTTGCAAGTGAATAATAAATGTAATCTATTAATTTTTCTCAATTAACCTAAAAGACTGAACTGTGGCAATACTTTCTCTCCTGGTGACATTGATCTAAGAATACAGCTACAGTCCTGACTAGCAAGAAATCTCAGTTTGGTTAGAAAATATTTAATGTGCTCTCATCGATGAGATCACTCCCCTCAGATCCTCATCTCTGGGAAGTGCCAGGCAGGAATCAGCAGGGCTGTCACCTCCAGGATAACAGGGCTGCCTATCACCAGGTGCTTGGTGCCACATTGCAGCTGGCATTTCAACAGGAGCCTTGCTTTGAAAATGCCAGTCTTGCAAAGTTGCCATTCCCAGAGATCATCCTGTTTGGTATAAATATACCTATATGAGGTAGGAGCACAAAAGGATGATCTAAAAACCCATGTGGTGGGCATGTGATGAGTTCAGTGGAGTTCTAATGTCCATTTTTGGGTTGCTGTGTTAGAGCTTTGCATAATTCAGTTGGAAATAGAGGTAGTGGGTGCCTGCATATTTTGAAAGTAGGTGCATCTGTGGTGTAGGGCCTTGGCTGAGCCTGTGTGACAGGTGCAGTTTTCTTTGCTGTCACTTTGATACTCTGAGGCTTGGAAAGCTGGTACTGAGGGAAGATGATGTATCCCAGAGTGTTTGTTCTGTCATGAACAGACTAAAAGTTACAAGATGTTATTGAAAGCTGTGCTCATTTCCAGGTCGACTTTTATGCATATACAAAATGATAGCCAAAGACTTTAGCTCCTCCTTATTGTGCTCAAAGCACTGAACTGTGAAATAATGCTTAGAACTGATCACAGATCCATAACATAGTCCATCTAATGTGCTAAAACTACTTCAGGTATAAGGCACAATTTAACAGGATCTGAAGGTGAGGACTTGATGTGTGTCTTTATAAATTGTATATTAAATTATTGTTCATTGTTACTTTAGGAATCTTGTGTTATTCACAATGTCTGTAGATCTTAATGGAATAAATGTAGTATCTGAAGGTGAAGAATATTAGAGCTTATTTTGGCATAAATTGCTTGATTATTGGAACTTCCTATTAGAATTTCCTGTAAAGATCATTTATGGAAATAATTAGAAACAAACTCTTCAGATCCACTTTGCCAGACTAATCTCCTTTGCAAATTGCCACTCCAAAGTAATTGGTGTCTCTCTGTTCTGAGAAACTTTATCAGAAGTAAGAAATGCAATACTAGGTTTGAAAATTAATACACTATAATCTTCTGCTGAGTGTTGGACAGCACATAATGAGCTTATGCTTTTGCAAGCAACTGAGTGAGGAGAATATTGCTGAAATGAAGGAGGAGAGTTGGGATGGGTCTGAATCCTTTTGAATTAAATTCCATAACTTAGAGGATAAGTAGAGCTGTGATATTTGGTTAGCAGCTGGACAAGGTAAACAGTGTTGTGACTCTTTGGAAAGGAATATTCAGTTTTTGGAGAAGTGGGTTTGAATAGAGAGAATCAGAAGTAGTTATTTTAGAGACTTGAAAGAATACTAGAGTGCTGTACCCTGGCTCAGACTGAGGTATGATAGAGCTGTAAGTGCAACATAAACTCTTGTCATCTGGCAGAAAACCTCCACAAAAGTAGCTAATTAGAAATGCTGGACGCTGGAAATGTAAATGTAGGTATTAATTTCACAGACTTTGCCACAGATGGGATGCTTATCAGCAATTTCTCATGTCTTATATTTTCTTAAATATCTCTCATGGTAAATAATTACCATTTGCTGCACAGCAAAAGGAAGGGATCTAATATGCTTCTTGACTGGAAGATTTTCAAATATAACTGAATATACCTCTTGAGGAGGAGAAAAGATCAGCAACCAATATATTGTTGCTCTGTGCTTTTAAGAGAATTCATGAATCTGTGAGTTCTCTCCTAGTTAAAGAGTGGGTCTGTGATTGATGTCAGCTGGAAACATCAGCCCAGTTGCACTGCAACTTAAAACAGACATCACCAGAAATGTCATTTCTGCAGAGTCAGATCATGAAGCCCAGTTCCTTGCAGGATAGCATGTTACCCTCTTCACTCAGCTCTGGCACTCTTGCAGTGTAGCTACTGTAAATCTTTGGCACTTCAAATTTAATATTTTTAATTTTTTTACAAACCAGAGTTTACTTAATAAGAGACAAATAAAAAATCTTGTGCAATTTGCAAAACATTTCACAGGTAGAAGTGCTCCAGAACCAAAGGCAGCCTCATATGAGTGTGCTGTCAGATGAGACACACCAAGAGGATGGCCCAAAAAACCTGAATTCCCCTGCTCAGAGATGAGTGAAAAATTGAGGTTATAAATACACCTTAAATACCAGAGTTATTTACCAGTGTGGGCAGGAACATTCCCCACACTGCCTCAGTTCTGACCCTTAATAAGAAGCCCACTTGCTCCCAGGGCTGAAGTGAGACCTCTCCTTTCTGACAGCCCCAGTATCAGCTGTAAACAACCAGTGTGAAAATATCTGTAGACAGGGAGCAAACACAGAGCCACAGAGCAAATGGGTCCTGCAAAGTCCTCTCATTATCCACCTGCTGATTTCTGTTTTATCCAGAGGCATCTGCCTTTCTGTCCTCACTCAGCCTGGAACAAACTTTGGAGCCTGGACGGCAGCTTCCCTAGAACAGCAGAGGGTGAGGCTGTCCCTCTCACTTTATCCTGGAGACTGCTGCACCAAATGAACTTAAAAGGGCAGTGAGAAAATAGATTGGCCACAGCCAGTACCTGAAAATGACAACAAACATTTTTTGCAAACAGATGTTGATGCCAATCAACACGTTTTTCTTATTTCCCAACTGTAGAACTACCCACGAGTTGGCTTTCATTATGTCTAACCATCTGTAGATGCCTCTTGTTTCAAAACTTTATTTTCTGCTCACAACTTACTCTTTTAATTATCTACTCACAAACTTACCCTTTTAACCATCAACTGACCAGGAATTACTTGGAAATGCGCAAATTGTATCCACTGCTTAGAAAGAAGTGTAGGAGAATTTGAACTCATTACCTCATTTCTCCATTGCAGATCAAGATAGATCTGTTTGCCTATACGAACATGCTAAGGTGTAAAAATATTCTGAAGATATGTATATACATGATGGTTTGCCTTTGAATATTTCTTTGACATTTGGCCAAATATGAAGCTTTTTCTCAAGGATTTTTTTTTTTTTTTATTCCAATAAAATGACAGTAATAGGATCTGAGTACTGGAAACAGTAGATCCTTCCAGCAGGCTTCCAAGGACTGCAGAGGCTTGTTTCTCAGTTGGTACAGATGTAAATGATGGCTCTGTGCTTCTTATAGGTTTGTGTACTTGAACTACTGAGTATTCTACAGGAATGAGAGATTCACAATACAGTTCTAAAATCCTGCAGAAAATACAATTTTCCATTAAATTTCATGGTTTTTTTTCCAGAAGAGCTCATTTCTTAAATGGGAGGCAGGTCGAAGGAATAAATAGTGAAAGGGAGCATTAAGACCTCTTTAGAAAATTAGACTTCACAGAATCAAATATACATTAGTAAAACTTTAAATTGGCTTCATTAACTTCTCTAAATTATGCATGTATTAATGGGATTCTTATTATTAATTCATGTAATTGTTTATATTTTTGGTAGGGCTTTATTTATTTATTTATTTATTTATTTATTCCTGCTATTCCAGCACTGCATTGATAAGACTCATTAAATGTAATGGCGTTTGACAATTTATCACACAGATTAAAAGCTTTTTCCAGATCACCTCTGCTCACCCTTTCTTTTGGAGAAAATTTTTGGCATATATCTGGGAGGCAATGAATTGCACAATTTTCTTATATGCAGCATTTCAAAACCTGCATGCCTGAGCAACATATTTGAGTTTTTAACCATCATTCTTTCATTTTCTCTCATTTATTCTTATTTTAAAAGAACTCTTTCAAACTTTTGTGTTAATTCTAACCGCAAAAAAAAAAAAAAAAAAAAAGCTTAAAAATGCATAGAGTACTATAACAGCGTGGTTAAAATCAATAATGGGCTTTACCTGACTGTATTTTATCAACTACATTCAAAAGGTGCTGTAGAAGAACTTTTCAAATACTAAAAAGCTCTATTATTTAACACCATTGTAACATCAGCAATATGGAAAATAATGTATTCCCAGTAGTGCATAATGAGGCTGTAAATTCCTTCAAGGGTTCTGGCAACATTATGAACCACCAGAGCAAACTTGGATTTTTTTTTTTTTTTTTTTTTTTTTTGTCACCAGAGTCAGAGCAATCAATTTATGCAGCTTTTGAAGCAGATTACCCCTTCAGAGCATGGTGGGACAGCAACCAAAGTGTTGCAAACCCCAGCCAGGCTGGATGGCAAGGAGGCAGTGCAGGGAATGGGAGATATGAAATTATCATCCAAAGTTCTGTTGCTTCTGAAGTGTAAACCACTGATTGAAAGGGTATCATATGGATATTTTTTTTCAAAGGCTTGGTCCAATGCTCTTGATTCTTACTGAAAGTCAGGTTTTAATTAAAGAGTCTCCATTTCAGGTGTATTCCTGTGCTCACAGGCAGCAGTCCCAAGCAGTAGGTTAATACAAGATTATGGGAGGAAGCCAGCAGTTGCTCTGCATAAAGATACATACACCTCAGGGTGTGTTTGTCCTTCTGTTACAAGCTGCACCTTAATGGTTTTTTTCCTATTACTGGTGATTTGAGAATTGCTTAGGCCAGCAAACATTCATCAGTAATTGCATAAAAATAAAGTTTACAAAGTGATCTGTAGAAGTGTAGTAAAAATGATGAGGGTCACTTATGAGAAATGAAGGAGTGTCAGAGGATGATGAATGTTTGGAAGTTTTTTAAGATCTAATTATTTTTCTGCCTCTGTAGTTTTTGCCCCTTCCTTTCCATCCAGCATTACCAGGGTAGGAAAGGACATCACACTTGCACCAACTTAGTGGCAGCCACACGATGATGACCTGAACTGCAGAGTTCAGGAAGAAAACTCCTCAGGAAGGACTGTCCAAGGCTTTAGATTTTATTTTGGAGTTGTCACACGAACAGGCTTTTCTAAAACACCTCCTTAAATTGCAGTTTCCTTATGAACATCTTGCTTCTATGAGTATGTTTCTTTGCTCCCTGAAACTTTC
The DNA here is from genome assembly GCF_026979565.1 of Vidua chalybeata. NCBI lineage: Eukaryota > Metazoa > Chordata > Aves > Passeriformes > Viduidae > Vidua > Vidua chalybeata. The sequence continues at coordinate 32,118,233 of NC_071536.1, read as the reverse complement.
TGGGTTTGTGCTCTGGCTCTGCCTGAAATGGGAGGGATTTTCCTACCAAATCCCTGTGATTTCTTTAGTTGGATCTTCCATGGTGGAGAAGCTTGACATGTTCCTCTCTTCTTGTCCACTTGTTATGCAAATATGTGTGTTTTCTGGGACAGTCCAAGCCTGAGGAAGGAGAGAAGTTGCTTGCTGGTGTGGGGAAGGGCTAACCCATGACTTTGGCTGAAAGTTGTGTTGGCCCCTGGTTATTGTTCAGCCCAAGCTGGATGGGCTGAATTGCTTGTGACAGATGTGCAGTGATCAGCCACAGTGAGCTTGCCCAGCTCTGAAAAGGACACAGAGCTAAGGATGGAGAAGTTAAGTTTCAAAGAACTGCTGTCTACATAATTTTCAAAGTGCTGTCCACACAATTGTAACTTATTTGAATTTATACCATATCAGATCTCCTTCATGGGGAATTATGAACATTGACTGGAGGCATTTGCAACAAAGGGACTTTATAGACGCTTTATAAATACCTCTGATGCATTCTTCAAAATACATACATCAATATCACCCTGCACGAGTTCATATTCACCTGCCTAAAAGAGGGAACAGCCTTGTCCTTTGTGCAGTGCACAAACTTCTCTGTTTATAAAACCTGTTTGGTTTGTAATTGTGAACATCCTGGCAGGTACTTTCTCCTAATCCCCGGGGCGGTGGAGAGGAAAGATTCAGCGGTCACTATTGTGCAGAATTATCTCAAACACAATAGATTTTCCTCATGACAAATCACACATAATCTCCATAGCAACCTCACATAATTATGCACAAGATTTCAATGTAGCAACAAAAATAAGTGTGGCAGGAATTGTAAAGAATAGTTATATAGTGTGAGACAGATGTGGGAGTAGATTACGTATAGAAGACTGAAACACAACTGTTCTCAGATGTAAAAAAATGAACAAAAGACAGAAAGATTGCCTACTTTGTATTTTGGAGAGTGCTGATTAAATCAGTATATTATCTGAAAATTGGAGATGATGGGCTCAAATATCTCCTCATAATATAGAAGTTCCTGATAATGCCATAACAGTTTGAGGAATGCCAGCAGCAATTTTATCCCACTTTCATAAGATTATTACAGCTATAAAAATGATCTCTGAGTTGTGAATTGGCATGCAACAGCTAAATGTAGCAGGGTTTGGTTGTTGGGCTCTTTTCCCAAATTTTGTTTCAGTCTGTTTTTACAGATTTATTAAAAGGAGTTTAAAAATATTATGGGCAGTTTTGTCATAATCCTTAATTATTTTTCTACATTTATATAATCTATGTCTAATCTATCAATCAGTCAATCAATCAATCAATGAATCTCTTTGTTATCGATCTGTTCTTTGGAATTTGGCTGCCAATATCTTCCACATGACCAGATTTCCATGAAAGAAGGACTTTCATATCTTTTGTTTTCAAAACTGCACAAGGATTTAGGGAGAAAATGGGGGAGCAATTTTTTTAAAAAAAAATTATGCCTCATGCAGTGTTTTTTATTTCTCCCAATGCTCCTGATACTTTGTACAGAATCCTAAATTAACAGCCAACCCACCTGTGAACACATTAGCAGTGTAATTGCAACACACAGATGATATATTCTGCTTATGTGTTCTGTGCTGATGAACCCAATGATCTCATTGTTGGAGCCTGTCCATCTCAGAAGTGGGGGCATCTCAGAGGCCCTGAGTATTTTGAGTTTCAATGGTATTCAAGGATACTCAGCAGCAGATTCAATAATTAAATTCATGCTTCAAGGGCAATAATTCTGTGTCAAGACATATCTATGATTAAAACATCCTGATGGTGATTTTCTTTTAATTATCATGGCCTGATCCACATTTAACCTGGCTCTTTTGAACTCAGTCTAGTTGTCTCCAGCTGATTTTGACTAATGCCATAAAAACACTGATATAATTACATTAATTAAAAGTTCAGCTAAAAATAGGGAAGAAGAAGATATATTAAACCAATCCATAAAATTTCATTCAACTATTTGTATTCAGCCAATGTTATGTGTTTTATTCAAATTCAATGATTTATTTCGATCCAGAACAAATTTAAGCCATATGAATGGATAACTTCATACTTTCAATATTTTATGCAACTTCATTTCAAGTCTATCTTCCTCAAATACCAGATCCCATGGACAGCAGAGATAGGTTTGGTATTGCTAATGGTGGTTTTGGTATTGCTAATGTGCCTTATTGAAGACTCCCAGTTTTGTTCATAGATGAGAAAAGATAGACCAAGAACTGACCATCACTCCTAATCCATGAGGTTTTTTTCCCCTGAGGCATTAATAATTTTTAATTGGAATAATTTTTAATGTGATGTGAAACTCCCAAGACATCTCTCTGCCCTTGTACCTTCTAGAGATATCATCTTTTCCTCTTTGGATCTTCTGGATCTTTCCTTTATTTAAAACCTAAAAGTCTTGTCTTCCAAGAGCTGGTAAATATCTTCACTGTCCTTCCTGGATGATGGCAGGCGTTGGGCCATTGTTTTGGGCACCTCAGGAACAAATTAGGGCAAAAGTCTGTGTATTGTGATTCCTCCTCCTCCTGAGAAGCAAGAGGTTTGTAGGAGTGAAGTGTGTAGTTCAGGGTGGAATGGCCTTGGCTTGCCAATGATGAGCTCTGCTAAATCTAAGCAAGGTTTATCCCAGGAGTCTCTGGGTTTTGAGTCCACTGACTTGCACTAACGTGAATTAATTGTTTTGAATCCTCTTTAATATAATTCAAGATTATATTACCTTCTGTTTTTAATTTATGTCACTGCTATTCAATTGGTTTATTAATGTTAGGTATTAATGAGTTTTAGATTTTTTTCTTGCATTCAATATATCGCTTTTTCTTACACTACAATTAAAATCCTTTTCAAATGAAGCAAAGGTGACTACAAGAAAATAATTGAAAGTTTGACTAAGATTTTCTAGAAACAAGGAAGCAAGCACTGCATCCTGTTGAGGTCTATTAACATTTCCTACCACAAGATGTTCCGTCTGCTAATATAAAACACAATAAGATGATTTGTCAGTAGATATATGCTGAACTTCTTATTCCACTCTCAGTCCATTTTATTTGCATATAAAGTGGCACATTTACACTCAACAATAACTAGTCCTGAAGGAATGATATTTAAGGGGAGAATATAATTAATCTGTTCAGGTCATAAACATTTTCTTCAGGGCAATGGGCAACCATCTAAGACAACATTCATAATTATTCATGGACATTACTAAAACAGTTTAGAATGAGTTGGCAAAGCTGAGGATGGGAAAAATATTGACATTTTCTTCCAAGGACATCTTTATGTTTGTCTTTTGCAGGTTTTTGAGGATTATATTGTCGCCCTGGTTATCAAGAGTTTTCTAAAGCCTTCTGAGTTTACATTCTTGTAAAGAACTTTCTCACACAACTTTCTGTAAATAATCTATTGTTTTGCATTCTTTCATAGAGGCGGAGAAATTTGATGTACAGGTAGTTTGTCCAGTGTCGTTGGAGAGGTGGCACATTCACCCTCCAATCCACTGGCATCTTTTGAGAACTATAAAAGATTGGAGTCAGAAAAAATAAATTAGTCTCTTCATCGTGACCAAGGCTGTGGTGCGTCGTTTTTGCTTGTGTCATTTGGTGACATTGTATTAATGAAAAAATCCTTTCTATTTTTTGCATTTGTCTTTGTGTTGATGCTGCATTGTGTTCCACAGAGAGCTTAAACATGATGCAGGTATTGGTGTTTCCCATCGTTTTATGTCAGAACTCAAAAAAAGTATACAGGAATTTTGCTATTTTTCAAATATTATGACCGCCTTAAATGGAAAATAGTTACAGAGCTTTTCAGCAGGTCTAGCAAATAAGAAGGTATTTTTCAAGTACATTTCCATGCTACTTTACTGATCTTCTGAGTATTGTACCCTCTGTAGCACCATGCAGGATTCTGCTGTCCACTGAGTGTATTAACTGAAGGTGCAAGGAGGGTTCATGTTGGTACCAAATTAAATTCAGAGGATGATGTTGGGTTAATATGCAAAAGCTGTGTGAGAAAATGTAAGAGAGCCTGTTCCAGCTACCTGAGTTCACACGTGCACTCATTGTGACATAGTAATTTTAAAAAAGTGAAAGGTAAAAGGAAAACAATCCTAAGCAGTGACAAAAGCCCACAGTCAATAGCATTTGCTAAACCATTGCTGTGGCATAGGCTCAAGCCTGTCTACTCAGCTCCCTTTAATACCAATACATGTTTTTAAGGCAGCTTTATGAAATCAATGTTTTACTTAAAAATATAATTTTGAAATTAATTTTATTTTATTAGACACAAAAGGGCCAACAGATAATGTTTAAACCTAGAAAGGAAGTACAACGAGACACTTCTGAGGCATTGTATTACTCTGTGATGAACTGGCTTAACCACAGACAGATGTCACAGAAAAGTAACAGTCACAAGAGTGAACCTGAAATAACTGGTAATTACTGATCACAGTACAATGCAAACCTTTCTTATGTTGATTAACTGTAACTAATTTATGTGAGTTTATCATCTTTATAATTGATTTTAGCTATTTTGTGGATGCTGCTAAAGAAAACAACAGCCCACATTTACCAGGCAGGAACCACTCAGTTACTGCAGACGCAGCAGGGAATCCAATTTGGTCTTTAAAGTCCAGATTTGCTTTAATCTCAGCTTTAATTTGTTCCCAACAAATTCAAACTGCTCATAGAGCAGTGTCAAAGGACTGGCCACAGCAGATGATCAATTTGTCATGCTCTTATTATCACTGCACTTCAACTTGGAGGAAAGCAGAATTTGGTTTGAGCTTGATAGACAGAGGAACCAAAAGCTGCATATCTCTGTCATAAGGCAGATGGGCTGGTGTCAGTGTGAGCATTTTGCTCTGGGAGAGAGGGAAAGACTGTGCAGCCACGCTGCATGATTCACAGCATTTTCCTTGAGATTGGATTTTTAATAGTCAGACATCTAATTGGGCAAGCAGACGGCAGCTCAGACAAAAATGAGAAGGCTGTAGGGGCAGAGCTGTCTTTCTGAAGGCCACACAACTACACAACTATTTGGGATTTAGGCCTTCTCTGAAAATGTGTTTCTAATTTTGTCATATCTGTGAGAAAAAAATTCTGAGCCTAGGCAGGATGGAGTGAAATGTTTTACTTTATATATATATATATATATATGTATGTATATGTATATAGGGTTCATGCTTTTAATGGTTTTTAAAAATGTAATCACATTTATCCTGTGGGCTCTTCATGTTGTCTCACTCTTGGAGTCCTACCAACACCTGTTCAGCTGCGTGCTCAGCACCTCTCCCTGAGCAGGTGAGCAGTTCTGCTATGGCTGATTGCCATCCATGGAGAGACTCCCCTTGTTTCATCTCTGCTCTGCCCTCTGTGATGGGTTTTTTACCTTCCTGAGAAGAAATCAAGCCCTCAGAGTGAATTCAGTGGGGTGGGTTGCAGGAAGCAAATGGCAGAGCTGGCAAGGAGAGGGTAAGAGGATTTTCCATTGGCTCCATCTCTGCAAATTTCCACTGGGATAAAGAGAGCTGCAGCAGCAGTAAAATTCATTGCATCTGGACCGGCTCTGTGGAAGGAGGCTTTCTGTCTGTGGTGTGACAGGAGAGGCATGGCCTGGAGAAAATCAGTGATGAGGCAGTGAGAGCAGTGAGCTGTTCCTACAAAGTGCAAACTTTTCAATCACCATTGTGGGCAGATAATAAGAATCTTTTCATTTATACTGTAGAAACATGTTCAAGGCAGCAGCAGAGGTGTAATAATAGACTTTGCTTCTGGAGCTGACAGCAGGGGATTGAGATAATTCTCAGGCAAATACTGGTCTCTGTGATTTCCCCTCTTATTTTATGAAAGGTCCTATTTCTTTCCTTAAATCTGAGACCTGTTTGAGCTTCCTGAAATCTCAAGCCTTCACTGAAAGAGCTGGATGGAGCCAGGAATTCAGGCACCTCCTGCCTAAAGCCTAAACCTACCCCACACCACTGGCAGTGACAGAGCTTACAGAAATGAGATTTTACAGGAAAAGGCCACCTCCCCTTTGCCAGCCCCAGCTCCCTCGATGGCAGTAGTGCAGGCAGATCCAGTGCTGCATTCCCATCTACCCTGTTCTTGTCCTGCTGGAAAGAGACAGTAGTGCAATCTAATGAACAGAAAATGTTAAATGCTTTGATAAAAGGGAAAATTCACCTGTATTCAGTCTATCTTTTAAATATCATAAACCCTGAGAGAAATTGAATGGTTGTTTAAGGGACTCAGGTATTTCCCAAAGTCCTGCAGTAAAACTCATCTTCTGCAAGACCAGTACTACTGAAATGAGAGGACCCTGAGTTCTTCAGCTCTGTCCTCTCTTCATCACCATCATTAATGTTTTTTACTCTGAAGAAATGGGAAGACATCATCTGGCACCTATATTTTGGGAATGTAGGAAGATGGAAGACTGTCAGGTTATTCTGCTTGGAAGTCTGGGGACAGCCCAAGATTAAAAGCCTTCCAGGAGAGGTCAGCTGTGAAGGGTGTGCTCACTTGTAATGGGGTTCTCTTGAGAAATTTAAAGTATCTCCTGAGGCCCTGATGATCTGCCTTCAGTGTTTCTTTCTGAATGCCTGCACTTTATTACCTCCTAAGGAACTCCCAGGGCTCCCAGTGAAATTTGTTCAAGTGTTTGCAATCACACCAACCCACCCACCCAGCTCCATGAAGTCATGCTCAAAAACTGCAGGATGTCAAGTGTCGTTGGCATTCCTTCATTGCCTCCAGAGCCCAGGATCCTCCTGCTAGCCCTGACCCAAGATCAGGCTTATTTATGACTTACAACTACAGCAATGTATATGGTTTTTATTAAGCAAAAACCCAGGGGACTAGTTTTTAAATGAAGCAAAAAAATGCACAGGAGCCTAAGTATCAGTCATTTCTGTAACATACCAGGCTCTCCAGTAAATCATAGTGCAATTGATGCATTGTACAGTTTATGCTACAGACTAATCATGTCAAGGTGGCTGAAATGGGCTCTTCATTCATTTATAGCTTTTTCTGTGTTGTCAAGGATCTAATGCATTCAGTTTAACTATAATAAGGATGAAATGCATAGTTATTTTAAATGGAAACCATTTTTATGTAATCAAAGCACTTTTGGTAAAGTAAGATTTTTGAAGTGTTTATGGTTCAGATGAACTGCATGACTATTACTACTGGTCTTGCTGTTTCAACCATTTTACTGACAGTGGCTGGTTACTCTTGCAGGTAGGAGGCTAAATTTTGATAAAAAATGATAAAAATTTTACTGCAATAGCATTGTCACTTGTAAACTAACAGAAATGTTCTAAGTAACACTCAACATCATGTGAAGGTTTGAGGTTAAGCACCCACTTATTTTAATAGCTTGATTTGTTTCATTTAGCCCCTAGAAGCCATCATTGACACTGGACCAGTGCTTTTAATTGTCTCACTTAAAGAGCACATTTCCAAGCCTGTAATTGTTTATCGGGTTCATGATCATTAAAACATTGGTTGTACAACTGATACAGAGAATTTTTTTTTTTACACTTTTTGAATTTTCAGCCTGGCAGGTAACAATATGTAACACTCAAGTGAGCTGTCCCATGGAAAACAGATTTTCATAGTCAGTTTTCTTATGCAGGGCAGAGGCAGAGAATAGCTGTGGAATCACTGGTATTTAATGTGAACTGGCAGGAGCACAGCTGGCCCTGACATGTGTCACAACACATAGAGCCAGCATGTGCATGGAAGGCAGCTCTAGTGACTGGGGAGGTCCAGCACTGAAACAGGCTTTGGCCTCTTTATTCTCTCTCTGTGCATTTGTTCTTGGCATGAAGGTGTGTTTAGTTCCCTACAGAAAGGGCTAGGATCCTTTCATGAACATATTTTCACTCACTGCCCTGGGACATGGTGATCTCTTTCAGGACAATCCTGGTTTTTTTCCAGCAAAATCTATTCTCATACAAACCTGTACATAAACTGCCTTCATTTAGATACACAATCTCTAATAATTTTGCTCTTCCTAAAGAAGAATAAGTTCCTTTAAATAGAAACTTGTGTTTAAAACATCTTGGATAAACTCTCTGCTTAAAAATTCATAGAAAATACACTGAGGTGATACAAACTTCTTCATTTACATGAAATAATACAAGTGGAAAGTTCTTGATACTCAGTGTCAGGCATAAAATGTGCTCAGGCTGCCAGCTGTGCACCTGCATCCACAGGGGACACCTGTGGATTGCACAGCCACCGCAATGTCACTCCAGCTTTCTGCAGAATTATTTCCCCTTTTTGGCATGTGGAAATTCCGTTGACATCTCTAACTTTGTTAGTATTCTCATTTGACTCCCTGCTCTCATTACTTATCACCATTTATTTGGGTAATTCAGGAGTAATTATGCAATGAAAACTGGTGCAGTAGGTTCCATAGGTAGGGACAAGGGCGCATTGACTTGGGAGACAATTACCCTGAACTGGTTAACAAAAACCTGCCAAACACCAGCAACAGGTTCTTGGCAAGCAGAATGGAGTATGGAGAATCACAGGGATGCAATTTATCCATGGCTTGTCTTCACCCTCAAAGGTGGGGGAAGTTAGCCCTCGGTAGAACCACCATGCAGGTGAAGTTTATTCCATATTTACCCCGTTCTGGGCAGTCAGGCAACAGGAGGTGTGGTATGAAATCCTCCAATAAATTAATCTTCACTGGCATAATGCTTCCCTACTCTTTCATTTCTCATCCCCTTTGCAGCCTGCTTGTTTCCATGTGTGCAGAAGAGAAGCATTTATGACATGAGAGCGAAATGCAAAACCTCATCAAAGCTCATGCATTCTGTGCACTGGTACCTCAGACCACTAAACACTGTGACACTGGCTTTTTTCCTTTTGGAAAATAATTATTAGAAAGTAAGTTCTGGTAAAAAGTCTCCGATTTTTGATGTACTAAGTTTATAAAGTAATTTAGAGATGTAAAGAACTGGATACATTCTAAGTGTTATTATTAATGACTAATCAACCAAACAATTAACATAAAGAATGGCAGTCATCTTACTTGCACCTTTGATGTTAAATGAAGGGAGACCAATAATACATAATGAATGAAGAGAAAGCCAAATGAATTTCTGAATTTTGTTTGTAGATGAGTACATACATCAAACGGCCATCTGCCCATAGAGAAAGGATTAGAGGTCTGCTACCACTTTCATTCACAGCTGACAAAAGAAGGAAAATACAGTATTTCTCTTCTGTAGTCTCAGTACAAATCTGTTGTAGATATGAGTCTGATAATTCTTGTGACTCAATATTAAAAGGCCATAAAAAGTTAGAAACTGAGGATACAAAGTGCCATTTCAAGAGCCATAGTGAACCTCATGAACTTTCACAGGACAGACTGAAAGGTCTGTGATTCACTGATCAAAGTGGGTGTAATACTGACTCTGGAATTAAAAGTCAGCTTTTCTAGAGAGTTTTTGGAAAAGAGAAACAGAAACAGAATATAAACAATGAAATGAAATGAAATGAAATGAAATGAAATGAAATGAAATGAAATAAAAATACATCCACATGCTATAGATTTTGGCAACTCACATCCAAAATGACTTGGAATGGAAGAAGCCTTGCGTGTACATTATCACTGAATCTTTTGGTAGCTCTCAGCAAAGACCAAATGCTGTATCACAGCTTAGGAAAGAAAGATTTTATAGGTCAAGCTGTTAAATACCAATTTAGTTCATAGGCTGCAATTCTGAACAGTTACCTCTGCAGAGTGTTTCAATCTCCTTAAAAACTAAAAGCCCTTGTTTCCAGCAGATCACATGAAGGAAAACATTTAGTCTGTTCTGTAATGTTCCTTCTTCACCTCAGATAAATTCTTGGCCAGCAAGAACCAGTGTATTTGGGAAAGTATACACTGAATGTTCATGCAACACCAGGTACACTTGTGGTAAAACAAAAGTGAGGAAAGGCTGTCCATAATACAAAACACTGCAAATAGAATTTGGGAATTTTTATTTTAACGAGCGGCACAAATCTAGTTTTCTTCACACAGTTTTCCTTGCCTGTTTTTATGTTGTATATATAGATTTAAATGCTAAATTGCAGCCTCCTATGGATGTTGTACACTGTGTAATACAGATCACCTGCAGCCTTCAGAACTGGAGAAGGATTCAGGTCCTTTCTGAATCCTGCCAAACACTATCAGCAAGTAAACAGTGTTTTTATCTTCACCACTAAAGGCATTGCTACAGCATGGTTGATAGGTGACTGGTTGTGAGCTGCTGCTGGAGGAGCAGCCTGCACACTGGGTCTGAGTGAAGAAGGTGGTCAGAAATAAGGTCACTTATTTTGGGAATACTTGATATATATATTTGAGAATATAATCTCAATCTCTCTCTTCAGTGCAAGCTTGCACAGGGTTACATTTTTCCTAATGTTCATTAATTGAAAGTTTGTGTGTTTTTTTAAGATATAGAAGATGGCAAAAGTATAATTATTATCTGGGTAAAGAGATTCTAGACCTTTGTGATCTATCCAACATGGTTAACATAAGACAAATACTTAGAAAATGCCTATAAAGAGTTCTCTTCTCGTATTTTCAAATGAAACACTAAATGTAGTGCTTCATTGAAAAAATGACTTTGCTGCTTGCACTTGCATGCTCTGTTAGAAATAAAAATATGTATAAAGGTGTGTTTTCTTCTAAAATCCCACAGTTGCATAGACAGAGCCTTCTAAATGTGTTTGTAGATTATCCCTATTTAAAATGTTAAGTAACTGTTTAATTTATGTTAGGGAAAATAATTCTTCTTGACTGTTGTTATTATTATTGGCTGGGATCATATTGTAGTTAAAATTGAGAACCCTTTTCTTTTAATTCCTGAAATAATGCCCAGTACTGAGGTTGCTGATCCTTTCCCTACAACTGATTTGAGATCCTCTTCCTTAAATCTTAGGATACTGATCAGTACTGTTAGAAACTTCATTTCAGAATTAGTGGAAGATTAATTTTTTTCCTTAAATTTAGTCATAACTCTTCCCTTTTCCTTTCAAGTGTTTATATATGTTTCCTTCCCTTCTGTGGGAAAAATTACTTTCTAAATAGCAACAGAGTTATGAGAAACGAACTTTGTATGTTGAGAACTGTCTCAGCATGCATCTCTACATCCTTTTGTGTGTGTGTGTACACACACACATATATATATTTTATATATATATATATATACAGAGGTTGTGAGTTTGTTTCCTTCATTGCTTTTGGCCAGCTGCAATGTAAATGTCCAGTTGTCTTATTTCTCATTTTGATTCTGAGACTTTTTCTGTTTGATAACTGGAGACTGCAGAGAGGAAAAGCATCTGACATAGTGCAAATAAAATACCTGTCCCTTTGTCAGACAGGTTTACAGCCACATAAAAACACACAAAAGGAGTGAAAACAACTGCTCAAATGTAGAGCAGACATAAATTTTGTTTCAATAAAGCTGAAAAGTATTAACTGACTCCTGGAGTAAGGGGGGAGAGGGAGAACATAATGTTTTGAGGTGTCTTGTGCTGGAGCGGGGAGCACATTGTTCACTTTTAATTTCCAGTGATCAGACACAGTTATGGGAAAGGCACTCGGGTTTGGCATCTTTCCCTGTGCTTAACAGGCACTGAAGGTGACATGCAGGGGGATCCCAGCTGGGATTCCGAGTGTCTAACCACTTACACTGGCACAGAGCAGGATGTTTATATTTTTAAGCTCTAAAGCTCTACACAAATAGGCCGAAGATTTAGCGAGGACACGATAATTGCTTTTCTTTCAACAGCAGGTGACATATTTCCCACTGAGAAAAATATAAGCCTGCTGCTTTTAGTCATAACATGAGCAACAGGAGGAAAATAGATGAGAAGGTGGGAAATGTCACCAGTTGTGTCTTGGAAAACATGTTTGCAGGCATGAGCGAGCCTCTAAGTGCACAAAATTAAAACGTTAAATGACAGGCCTATGTTTATTGTCCGTGAGCCACAAGTCCCATAATTTTATCATTTAATAATAATAATTACCTGAAATTTTTAGATTTCAGAGACTGGTGGGAACTCTTTCTTGTTCCCTTTCCTTGCTGTGAGTAGCACACCTTGACTGAGCAGGGAGCATTTCTGTGTGCCTTGGGTGGTGTGAGGACAGGGAGCAGCCCCATGGGCTCAGAAAGGGCTTTGATGCTGCTCTTCATGTTTAGCAATGCAGACAGATATTGCTCTATCATCTTATCAAGTTAATCAATAGCAATAACACTACACCTCTCTTACTGAATATCTGATATTGATATCACACTGCATCCCTTTCCCTATTGTATCTCCCTAAACTTGGAGTTCATTTGCAAACTCAGTCCTCCCTGCAGCCTTGTTAGACTGAGATTTTCCTCTGGCCTTGGGTGGCCAAGGCATGGACAGCAGGATAGCTGAGCTCCACATCTGGCTGCCTCTCTGGGAGCTAATACATGGTGATGGACAAAATGGTGTGAATTGGTGGCAGAAATGGTAAAATCCAGCCTAGAATTGTGCTCAGGTGTCACTGGGATTGCAGTGCTATCCACTAGAAAACTTTCCCAAGGCTTTATGGAAACACAAATAATCATTATGAAACAAATTAGTGCTCTTGTATAGATTATAGGTTAGTAAATGCTTCCGAGTTTGCAGTCATGTTCAAGAACTTCCTCTTGATGTGTGCCTCATGTCTTTTTCAAATAGAGCAGTTAGAGCATATCAGTGCCATAAATTAAAAATTAGATGTGGAGGAAACCCCCAGATGTCCCAGGAGAATAGTACATCTCCACAATATTCCAACTCCAAGCTGCATTTATGATGTTCTCTATCAGCTAAGAATTGAATGCTGCCTTTTTAAAAACAATTTTTTCCCCATGTAGCACTAATCATGGCTAAATGCATAATTATTGATTTGTGGAAAGCAGAAAACTCTGCCATGATTAATAACTTAGTACTGGATTTGAAAGCAGATCTCTAATCAGGAGCATTTTAGGAGACAAATAATCTAAAGGTCTTTTTCAGCAAAATTTGAAAGGTAGAACAGTTTAATATGGCTTGAGACTTATCAGCTGATACATATTGGCACAGGTAAAGCAATCTGCCAAAGCAGCAAAAAATCACTGAGATGTCTCTGGAGCTGATTGTGTGACTCCCTCATGGAAAGGGCCTCTCCAGGTTTCAAGGCTGTAAGATAAGTCACAGGATCTGGACTAAAGAAACACCTTTTGAACGAGCTGTTTTCATGTGTATGTGTGTGTGTATAATGCACAACCACACCTGGCATGTTTTGGATGTCAGGTTAGGATGTCACCAGGCTCAAGGACTGAGCTTGTCTTGTTTTCATCCATGGTCCTGCCAGGATGAATCAGAGAATGGGACTTGTTCAGTGACTCAGTTTCCCCCAGTATGAAGATCAGTCCAATAATCTCTGTGAACTCCTTAACTTTTTTTGGCATTGCAGAAGAGCCTGAAAAGTTTTGCAGTCTGAAACAGCAGACTCGTTTGCCTTGTCTTAATCCTCCTGTGCACCATATTTACTTTGTGGCTAGACAGATACTCTCATATTCAGCATGTCCTTCTGGCCCCAGGCATGTGATGCATGAATGCAAAGTAATATAAGGGGGAATTCTGCTATCCACATAAGTGATTGAGTCTTTCAAATATGTACAGAGGGAATTTTTCTTCACCTTATTCCATATGAATGCAAGGAAAGGAATTTATAAGTTTGGCTTCCTTGCCCTCCTCCTCTCAGAAAATGAGAAGCAAAGCAGTTAGATACACAGAAAGGAATGGGGAGACAGTTTTTAAAATTTACCAAAAAGTCTAGAGGCATTTCAGAAATCTCCAAGGAAGCAGAATGAGCACATACCCATTAAAATCTCATCAGGTGCCTATCTACATCTTCAGTGGTTTAAATGCTCCAATACTGTGCTATTTTTATTCCTTTGTGATTTGTGCTTCTCCTTTCAACAACTGGAGTGACACAGGCAGAAGTGGCTGGACTGAAAGACCCAGGCCATACTGAGCCCTGAGATTTGTTTGTTTAAGTAAACACTGCAGAGTTAGGCATTGTCTGAAATCCTACTCCAGCATCCTCATCAGGAGAGGCTACATCAGGAGAACTGATCAGGATGTCAGGTCACATCCCAGGTGCATGGAGATCTTTCCTTTGAGGCTCTATCCCATCACTGCTACACAAAAACCTTTGGGTGGAACAGTTTTCTTTTACAAGACTCAGTCATAAAGGGTACTTGGAAGAAAGGGAGGTGAGACAAGAGAAATGGCTCTGCTCACCTGCAGAACTTTTGAGTGCTTCCCTCCAAGTCCTCGATCATGAAGTGTTAAGGCAGCTTCCTGCTAAGAGCTCTTGCACTGCTGTCACAGTGTGCCACTGTCTCTACATCCAAGCAGTGACTGTATTACACTTGTTTGTGACAAAATGTCCACTGAGTCCCATACAGATGGGATATTACTGTTGTGTAGTGAGGTGTTTGGTCTAAACTAAAAAAATTTGGAAAGGAGAAGAGAAGGAAGGTTGGTATTCAGTATAAGGACCTTTTCTTCAAGAGAGAAATTGCAGAAATACCCGTGATATGCATTTATATAGAAGTAATTCAAAAACTTTATACCTACTAGCTTGCTTTTCTTCTTAAAGCATTTGTAGATGATTTATGGGAAGTGTTATTTCTATTATTCAAGCATATGAAAAGAAGCAAATTAACTCATTGCATTATGTGGACAGTCAAAAGAAGAGTTAAATGGACCATACGACTTTCCCTTAAAACATTAATTTTCTTGTGTTGTCTTTGATTTCCTTCATAATAAAATGTTCACAATAGCCACTGGGTATTACTGTATGAAAGATAAATTAGATCATTCCTATTAGATGTAAATCCTTTTCTAGACTTGTCATCAGGACATGATTATTGTAAATTTCTCTATACATGTGAAATGCCTATCCCTGAACACATTTCCTGTTGGAAAACAAGAGATTTTCTGAGTCTTTTCATTTAGATACTGTCAAGTTGATGGCTATGGAAATGCTTTTTAAATGAATGATTAAGGACTGTATGTAAAGTTTTGAAATTGGTTTTTCTCCCCTGAATAAGTTTAATTCTGCAGCATCAAGGAGACCTGCAGATGCTCAGCACTTCTCACAGCAAAGCCACGCAACATTACATGGGCACGGCTCAGTGGCGGCAGCAGCTCAGTTTTATGATTCTCTGGATGTCTGTAACACCTGAAAACCACACTTACCTGGTGGGCCTCTCTTTATGTGAGTGAGACATGAGAAATTCCAATCCACTGTGACTTCTGATGGGAGCTGGACATCTGGGAGACCTGCCCTGCCTGAGCTGTGGGGCAAGGCAGAGCCTTCAACACTAATCAACCCTTTCAAAAATAATAGCTATGAAGGGCATGTCGGTGTAGATGATGCAGATTTGAAAGGGAAAGAAGCAGTTTCTGGGCTGGAACCTCTCTTAACTGCTAAAGTTTCTTGAAGCTGTTGTTTTGGGTTTTTTTCTCCTCTGATTTAATGTGAGGTCAGTATTTCTGATCTAGACTATGCATGCAAACATCTTAGGCTTAGGCTTAGGAAATTAATCTAAATCATTAACTCTTGAGAAAATCATACAATAAACTGTCTGTGACTGGAGCACCTACACACAGTTCAGATGCAGAATTTCAGCCTTTCTGTTGTACATCTATTATTGCCACTAGTTTTGAATACTCAAAAACATGAAATGCTTAACAAATGCTAGATAATAGCAAGAGGCCAGTACCTTCCAGAGTGTTTGTGTACAATAATTACTATCCCCAAATGAAACTTTTTCAAACCAGTGTTTGAAAATCTTTTGGTCCAATTACTCTAAAAACTATCCATTAACAGTAGAGAGTGAAACCTGATTACTTTCAGCATCTTGTCTATGCTCATTTTGGACTGACGTGGCCTCAGTTAATTCCCTCAAGGTCAGTATGATTCCAGTTGAAGCTGGCCCATAACACCCTTACACACTGGAAATGGGGTGTCACCTTCATGTGAAAAAAATGCTTTTAGGTACAGGATTGATACAGGGTGGGTTTTTTAATTTGCTCTCTCATTGTCTCAGAACAATGACAGCCAAGGCTTCTGCAGGAAATTGTGTCTCTGCCTCTGGTTCTCAAGACAGAGACACTGTCTAAACATCACAAATTTGGCAGTACAGAGCGAGTAGACTAGCAGGACTCATCACTGATTGCCATAGATTTTCCAGTTGATGATGATAAAGGTCTTTAAAATGTAATTCATTTAAATATCACAAAGAACTTTTCCAGTAAGCTTCAGTTAATGACAAAATTGTATTACCAGAAATATAAAGATTTATGCTTATATTTCCACTTTTCATTCCTATTAAGTTTCCTGTGGATTAAAGATTCATGTGTAAGAAATATAGACAGCTAAGTATATCACTTTGTATAGCACACATAAAATTAAAGGCATTTTTAAAGTTACCTTTTGAATGCTAACTGGCAAGATGGTGTATAAAACAAAAAGCTATCATGTAATCTGAATTGTGTCTATATATCCTGCATAGCAGCCGACAATGAATATTTATCTAAGCAAGTATTTTCCAGCCTTTCATGCTACAGTTTGTGTTTGTTTCAGTCTGATTTGAATAAACAGAAGGCTCTGCAATAACTGTAACTAATATCTTTATGCATATAACATTTGAGATGGATCTGCAATTCAGTGCAGCAGTATTCAATTGCAGAAAAATTATTAGCATTAGCCAGGAGCTAAATTACACCTCTGATTTCACTGGTACTGCATTGTACCTGTGAATTCTATAATGCTGAATTAAACTAAAGTTTCACTTTAATTTTTATGAAAAGGAAATAGATTTTTGTTAAATTGAGCAGCATCATTATGTTTGTTTAGCATCTACCATACATGGCATAATGGAGTTACAAGTGTTCAGGAGACAGAGCATAATAGTGCCTCACATCACTTATAAAAGCACAAGATAATAATAGTTATTAATACAACTGTAATATACAGGATTTGAAGAGGGAGTTTTTCTTTGCATCATAAGTTCAGGGGAAAACCTACCAATTCCTATTTTATGAAAGGCTTTGTATTAGGCTCAGTTACCCCTACGCATTAAACTCAACAACTGGCATCCAAATTCACCCCAGGAAATGCCCCAGGAGCTCTCCTGCTGCCATGGGGCATCTTCCTCTTAGCCCACGGGTCTTTTAATCGTGCCAGTGCAAATTGCCACCATCCCAGACTGGTACCTATGGCTGTGAGTTTTTACAGCATTGGTGGGGATGACAGGGTTGGAGTTGCAGCCCAACAAGAAACTGTCCTTGCAGTGCTTTTGTGCTTTCTGTTCCACACAGATTTGACTTGGAATTAGTGTCTGTAACTAAAGGCACTGCTTTGGCTTAAGTATTTAACAGGCCTACACACAACATAAGTGAATGCCTGTGTGCTGTTTGCTGACACAAATATTCCAGTTCTTATTTCCTTTCTGGGACCTTATTGAACCCTCTGCTTATAGCTTACCATTAAAGTGAAACATTTTCCTTCCACTAAATCCACTTCCACTAAATCCCTGATACACGAAAAGTTTATCTCCAGCCAGGATCACATGATCCTGTCCAGCCTACACACCACTTAGGAAATGCCAAACTTCTTATGATTAATCCCCTGACCCAGAAAGTCAGGTTCCATCATGCTGCCTGCCTGTCCTGCATGGGGACTGTGAGCTCCTCACAAGAATCTGCTTTGCAGAACAGTCCACCTTCCTCTCAAATGGAACTGAATAGTTATTTACAAGAAAATACATTGAATGTTGCAGAGGTGTTTTTTTAAAATTTTCCTACCTTCAAATACCTCTGAGCAGGGCCAGTCTTGTTGCATTAATGAATGCTTTTATTTTCTCGGATATCTTGTGGAAATTAGTCCACGAGTTGGACTTGAAGGGTTGAAGAAAAAGCGTGATTTGGGCGGCAGTTTACAACTGATCCATGCCTAAACTCAGTTGTGTCCTACAATCAGTCAATACCCAAAGCTGAAGCTGATGCAAGTCCTGGTTGTGACAATAAATGTGTTTTAGGCAGACCATGAGTATACAAAGCTCCCTGTGAGCACAGCTCCTGCTTTGTTTGCAATAAACTGTGAAAATGCAAAGGTATATTTTTTATTAGCTTCAGATTAATTTTTTTTTCTCTGTGCACAGAGTGAAAAATGAACAGGCAATATTTAGGAGCATATTTATTTGCAGGTTCCATCATTTTTCTGTGTGTTTGTGTTTATGTATCATGCAGATGATATGTATGGATGTAAGTAGTCACACTAAATTCAGCATATCAGGAAGGGGTGGAGTGCTGGAAGCAGCTTCTGAGATTTTCCAAGCAATGCTACATTATTAGCTTGGAGACAATCTTTTCTTGACTATAGATATGCACAAGCGAGACATTGCAAACAGAGCCGTTGACATGGAGATAAATTTTCAAATGTGTTATAACCAGCTCCCTCCTCTGTGTGAAAATGTTTGTGGGTGGGGCAGAGCATGGTGGCAGGTGGACAAAAGAGGGGTGGTTGGAGAAAGCAAGTGAAACCTGTCTGGAAAAGAGATCCCAGCCTGTGGTGCTGTACATCATCTGCTCATCTCCAGATTCCCTGCTTTCCATCCATACAAACCCTAAGGGCTTGGTAATTTGGGTTTTGCCAAACCTCAGGTTATCCTTGTCCTTAGAGTGGGCCTCAGAACTTTTCCTCATCTTATTTTGTCCAGTGATGTTTGGACATATTTCAGCATCATCAGATTGATGTGCCTGTAACATTGTGTTGGATTTTAACTTACTTTGAAATATTTTATATCTCAATGGAATGGAGCCCACAAGAAAGACAGAGATGGATGTCTTACAAGAGCATGGAGTGACAGGACAAGGGGGAGTGGATTCAAACTGAGAGAGGGTTGAGATTTGGTATTAGGAGGCACTGGCACAGGTTGCCCAGAGAAGCTGTGGCTGCCCCATCCCTGAAAGTGTTCAAGGCCAGGTTGTATGGAGCTTGGAGCAACCTGGTCTAATGAAAGGTGTCCCTGTCCATGGCAGGGGATTTAGAACTTGATGGTCATCAAGGTGGTCTTCAAACCAGGCCATCCTATGATTATATATAGTGTATACTTTATAATTTTTGCTACTGACTTATAATGATTGAATGCATGAGCATCTACTGTTTGTTTGTTTATTAGGTTGTTTTTAGTCGAAATGAAACCATATGAAGATAGGCTTGACTTATGTGGATGTACATTGTGCCTCATCAGAAGCTGCCAGAATAAATGTGAGGACAAGTCATAACAAAGCAATTACAGAAAATGGTAGAGAAAACTTCAGGTCCTGATGTATTTGTTGTTGGATAGATGACAGTGCTTCAAGTGAGTTTAAAAGTCTGATGCATTCTGAGAATGAAGCATCTTTATCTGTGAATCCCAAAGATCTCTAATAATCTTAGAATTCAATTTTCCCAACACTGCAATAGATCCTATGAATGTTTCTGTATCTTTATTGTAACTCCTTGCCTTCTTTAGACAGTGGGAGTCACATGCAAGTGCCATATGTCTACGTAAGTCAAATGCCTCCCACCAGCAGTTCTTCCATGTGTTGTGGTTGATTTATATTCATAAAAAACTTTCAAAAAACGATTCAGAAATTGTAATTACTTGGTAATGTCAGAAATTGATTAATTAAATGCTCCGGTGTTTACTCTGCATTTTTATGGCTGCTAACATTTCTGGGCATTTTCTTACAGCATCAGAGCGTTTGCTGGGTGAAGTTTATTAATGCAAATTGGATTTGACATAAACAAGACTACAGCTAATTATTTCATGTAAATATACACACTGTGTAGCAGCAAAGTCATAAAATCTGCACATCTTCCTACTACCTTTTTTTTTAACTCTGGATGTCTGTGTTAGCTAAATGGCAAATTGTCTGTTTTAGCTAAATAGCAAATTTCTGTTGCCTTAAATGACACTGTCACATTTTTATTCGTGGAATTGCTGGACTGTAAACATTTATCTGATCTATCTGTAAACATCTCTGACACCTCCTTAACTTACACATGGTCATCAATAACTTCCAGCAACCAGGGGCTCTTACATCTATCATTATGTTAAGCTTCAGTCTCTCTATTCATTTTATATTTCACTGTACAGAGAGATTTTATACTCGGTGAGGACAAGAACTTTCCATAAGCTGCAGTAAATGGGAGAGCAGCCCCAAACCTGCCCAGGAGACACAGCCAGGGTGCTCTGACACAACCTGCTTGACCATATTCATTCCTCTTCCTGCCAAAAGGCAAATTTTTCCCATTTCCTGCTGAAATATTTGGCTGGTCCAGTGGTCTTGTTGACTTTTTTGGTAGGTTAGAAGCTCAAAGAGTTCTTGGTGGTTTTTTTCCTCTGGGACAAGCAGTGATGAGTGCAGTGCATACTCTGCACCATCACCTGCATCTGCTGCAGTTCCTGCTCTGTCACTCAGGGTCAGGCCCTACCCAGCCACTTGAACCTCAGGATAGGTGGGTATCCATGGAGATTTGGCCTTTATGGAGGTTGTTTTGGCTCCATATCCAAATTAAGGACATCCACATGTCAGTGCTGTAGGGATGTATTACTCAGTGACTCTGCTCATGGGTCTTAAAAGCTCCACAACTTAGAGGATGTAAGTGCAAACTTTCCTACTATGATATCATCCTTTTCTATTTCAGGATGACTCTAGTAAATTCTAGGTAATGCTTTGTATTTGTTTTTTACTGATTTATACTTTCAGGGGAAGAAAATCACCTAAAAGCGGCATTGACTTGCCTGCTGGACAAAATGTCCAGTTCCCGTTTCTTCTACAGATAAATGTAATTATTTGTTCAATATTTAGCAGAAATGACATAATTTCCATAGCCTGCTGTTTGCATAGGAAAAATATTGGTTTGTTTGCAACTACCCAAACCAGCCAAGCACCTGGAAATCTGACTGGGGGTAGTGGTTCCTGCCAAATCTTTTTCTCACCTTCCAGCTTATGGTCTAGTGGTCCACTAAGCTGGGGAAGAGCTCTTGCAGAATACTGGTCCACACATTTCTCCTGCACATGCTTGCCTGAGACAGGAGATTTGCTCCTGGAAAATGTCTTACTGGGAAACAGAAAGGTTTATAAGCTGATGGGGAAAAGCGTAAAACTGCAGTATTCTCTCTCCCCATTCTCTTCCCTGTGGGGAAAGAACACCAGCATCAGTGTCACTGAGTAGCAGGGTACCCACAGTTATCCCAGAGACTGAACTCCTTTGGGGACAAACTGGCAAAACCCAAATGCAGCAGGGCTTTGTGTGCCAGCTGCAGATCTGGACAGCATTCCTCTGAGAACTATCCCTGCATCCCTGTCCTCAGAGAGCACAGGGTGCAGAATCTGTCTGTCAGCCAATGAGCTTGTGCCGTTTCAGGCTTTACTAAACTCTGCTGTGTTGTGGATGGTGCTGGTTAATAGGGTGCAAAGTGGAAGCCAAGCAGCAGCAGAAGGAAAACCTAGCTGATTTTTTATGAAAACAGCTGGCTTCAGATGAATTGGTAAATCAGTTTTAATCACTGCAGCTGAGATGTAATAGGAACTGTTCACTGAGGCTTAAGTGATTTTGAACAATTAAGAAATTTGCTCAATATATTTATTAAACTATTCATTACTGATTTTCCCATAATGGTGTAATGTGCACAAGGGCTCTTGCCAGCCTCCTGCTCCATTGCAGAGGCTCTCAATGAACACTTTCATGCCAGTGGTTAATAAACCTGACAATTAAAATATTGACAATTAAATCAGCAACAATGGCAGTTTTAAAAGATATTATTTTCTCTAAGACATACGGTTTATCTTTCATTGTTATTTAGGACCAAAAGTAAGTAGTCTAGCCAAGGTGTGGTATTGAAAGGAGTGAAAAATTACGAATCCTAAAGGGTTTTATTTTTTTTTTATAAGTTATTTCTTTTTAGTGTGCAACAGAAAGCTTACTCAATTCTCATTGACATTGCTTTTGGATATGAAAAACATTGTCTAGACAAGAATACATATATATATATATATATAAATCTATATGTGTGTCCTCTTAGGCTGCTGGAAAAAAGTCTATTTTCTATCAAAGATATATGCAGCATGATGAAAACAAAAATAAGCATTTTACAAGTTATAATATTCTCTGAAGTCACTCTCCCCAGATTTAAAGCTTTACCCCAGGGCACTCTTCCAAAATCCTTCAAAAATGACTCGTGTCTCCACACTCAGTGTAACAGCTTAGATGTCCCCCTTGTTGCTTTGCTAACATCATTTCCTAATTGCAACAGTCTGCTGTTTAGCTGCAGACAGCTTTGTTGTTGTTTGATTTCTAATAACCTTTCCCTGTGAAAATGTGACTTCCTGAACTGTAGCAGATGATTGTGGGCTCTCCCTGGAGCTCCCTGTCTGGACGGCTCCAGACTCTCGGAGGAACTTGTCTGTGCTTTTATCCCGTTGTTCACTCGGTTTTTCTCTGCTCCCCACTGACCAACGTTTTCCTCTGTGGAGCACAGGAGCCTGAATCTGTGCTGGTGCTCTCCTGCCTGCTTCCAAATGCAAATATGAGGGGAATCAAAGAAGTTGATGGTGTTGTGGAAGAGTGGGCTAGAGCTGTGTGCACAGAATTTGTCCCAACCGAACCAGGAGTGCAATTAGATGTGCCAGGGGAAATGGAAAGCTTTGGGCTCTGCAGGGCTGAATATGATGTTTACCTTCCAGCTTTAAAACTGGTCTGCAGGAATGTGAGTGCCAGCAAAGTCTCTGTCCCAGCTTCCCTGTTTTCTGCACAGCTCAGGCAACTCAGCCATGCACGAGGCCCTTTGCTGGGAGCTTGTTCAGGACAGGAGAGCGCTGGCAGAGGGACAGTGGCCGTGTCCCCATGTGCCTGGCTGAGGTGCGTGGGTTTGGGGGAGCAGGGGTGTCCGTGCTGCAGGAGGGGCCAGTGTCGTTGTTGAGACGGCCACAATACGAAGCAACACTCCATTTTCAGAAGGCTTCAAACCTGTTTTTATTATAGCATGCATGCTTTTTATACATTCTTACAAAACTCATAAGTTTATACTTTACTCATTGGTCATGAGAGACAAACAAAGTGCTTATTGGAATAGACAGTTGCAGGTTTCTCTATTTATCCTCCTTCCTTTCTTGGCTTCTACATCAATGACCTTGCTAGAAAATTCTTTCCGGGGTAAACACGGATCCTCTTATCAAACTTCTCTCTGGCTCACAGAAGTCACTGCAGAACCTCTTCCACAGGCCAGTCCCACCCATGGCCCTGCTGCCCAGGGCAGCACAGGCGAGCCTTCAGCTCCTGAGTGGCCCTATTGAATTAAGTACGTAATCAAGTGATTTGCTGGTATCCTTAATCCTTTTCACATCTCGCTAAGCTCATTAAACTCTCTTTGATACCAAGCTGTGCAAGTTCCTTAAGAGAGGCAGAGACTTCTTACTATTCCTTTGGCTTGAATTTATCACCTCCAGCTTCCAGTGAGGGACTCCTGTGCTGGAGCCTAAGGCTGCTTGAAGGGTTTGCTCTGTAACAATGGATGGGAAAATGTTCTGTGTGCTGGATAATTTTTGATACCCTGCCCAGCACAACAACAGGGATATGCCAGAACAAATACCCAAGTAACCAACCAAAATACCAAGCAGTGGATCCCAGGCCTCAGTGGAGGCGCTTAATTTCCTTTCTTTTCTCTGTTTTTTCCTGACAGCCATCCAGCTAACAAAGAAAAGAAAAATAACTAACTAAAATAAAAAACTAGCAAAACAATTAAGCATTGCAAAGTGAGATATTTAGTTCTGTCAAAAAAAACATATTTAGGTGTTTTTCTAGGCTTGTGCTTCAACTCAAATCAGCAATAATCTGGGTAAAACAATTCTCTAATGCTCTCTAAATTAGATGGGCTGGTATGTGACATTTGCATGCCATCTCCTCCTGCATGTCAGAATACATGCAGCTGTTAGAAAGATTTTTCTACTGCATTTAAACATATACAGAAGGTTTTTTCCTTAAAACAGTGCCATCGCAGGAGGATAGATGGAAGAGTGAATTTCTCATGGCTGCAAGGTAGTTAATTCAGAAGAAAAGGGACAGGTTTCACTCATTATTCTGAAAAGGATTTTAATTTTTTGTTTGGTTGTTTAAATCTTGAACTTCTCAGTAATCCTGCAAGTTGTGAGGAATGGCTAGAGGTAGGAGTGACACTCCAAGCAGAGCCAGCAGTGCAGGCGGCTGAGTCCAGGTGTGGACAACAGCATGACTGGCAATTCTACCATCAGCACAATTGCTATGTAACAGTATCAAATGTACCTAAATACTTAAATTTGGCATCTACATCTTCAGATTAAAAATGCTATGTCATTTCAGAAATATTGATTTGGCCTTACACAGCTTTACCCCCTCCTGCTCTGCAGGTGCTCAGTGTCCATTGTTCTAGGGGGAACAGGAATTGTGACCCCCTTTTGAAACGCTGGGGCTGCTGTGCTTTTACAGCTTTTCTCTCCCATTTGATTGGTCTGTCTCATTAGTATCTGAGTACCATCATGTCTGCCTAAATGATTTTTATCCTTACATCAGAAAACGAGGCTCCACATAATCTTCCAGACTCCACAGTTTTCCATGCTACTCAGAGCCTGCCTGGCACAAGCATTCACATGACAGAGCTCCAAGGAAGCTACAAAATGCTTGTATTTCCCCTCTAGGTGTGATCTATCGGGCACTGTGAAGTGCTTTAATGAACTGTATACATTGTCTCGTTGAAGATAAAGTCAGAGAATCATTTAGGTTGGAAAGGACCTTTAAGGTCATTGAGTCCAACCATAAACCAGTGTGATTACTTTGGGGTTTTTACTCACATTTCCTGCTGTCACTGAATGTGCCAAGCTATTCTAAATCATGAAGTTGTTCTAAATCTCAAGTGACTGTTTGCTATTTGCTTCATACTGGCAAAATTATAGCACTGGGTCCTGATCCAGGGATGGCAGAATTTGTCTTACTGGGACAGTTGATAAGAGAAGAGAGCAGAAACCTGGGCTTAGGGACAGAGGCCTTGTCTGAAGCAGATGGCTTGCTGCAGACACAGCTGGCACATGAATGTGCCAGGAGAAAGGAGGTGCTGCTAACCACCATCAAATCATGGCTGATTTTTTTGCATCACTTTTGCACACTGATAAGATTACATACTCCCAGGTTGCTGGTTTTTAAAGAGAAACAGAATAATATTTCTGATTTGTCACAGGAAAACCTTAAGGCAGCAGTCATATAGGATAAACACAGGACTTTCTTCTTCCCCATTGTCCTTATTTCCAAAAAACACTTTTAAGAAAATTGCTTCAGAATGAGGTTTTTATATTATCATGGTAGAATTTATGCAGAATAAAACTGCTGATCCTATGTTTGCCTGTAGGGCAAAGTGCACTGATGAATAAATCAGAAATATTGTTTAATATTGCATTAAAAAGATGTAAAGGTATTAACACTAATTTATGCCAGATTCATTGTAGTAAAAAATATAAACTAAAATAGGCAATTTGTTTTAAAGAACTTGGTGCAGCAACTAATCATCATTATATATTTGTACAGTATACATTTTGTGAGCTCTAATATATGCATATTGCAGAATGATTTTACTGGAATTAGCTTAGAAGAAGCTTCCTGCTTAATTGCCACTGAAGTTCATGGTGTTTCTCAGGATTTCCATTATTTAATGTGTTCTGAAAGAAACAGCTATGTGATGCTTCTATTTACAGCAGTTAGAATGAAATTTAAACTTGAGGCAACCACAGAGTTCAATGGAAAGTTTTACAACACCCAAAGCTTTTCAAGCCATGCAGTTTGAACAGGATATGGCTGAGATGCTTTTGCAGAGCCTCCTTGGGAGCTGAGTCCTACTCTTGCTTCTGTGCCAGGGACCTTTCTTTATGCCTTTGCAGGACCACTCTCTGAACAAGAAAATAATGACTGTGGACAGAAACATAGAATCACTTGGAACAATTCCAGTCCTGAAAAATAAAAATGTACATTTATATATAAATTATGATCATTAAAATCAGCTAACATTTATCTTCACATTGAGGAGACAATGATGTACAGTCCCTGTAGTAGCTGTCTCATATTCCTGGTCATGAAGATCAATGGCTCAAAAGAACCAACTGCTTTGCAACAAAAATCCATATTTGTACACAAAAGAAATAATACTAGTAAAGAGACAACTTCTAATACAAAGAGGAACCCCACAAAGTGGTTCTGTGATGAGTCCAAAGGTAAAACAGTGGAGCTGTAAAAATTGAGCTTTTGTCTCCAGAAAGTGAAGATGGATTCTTTACTCCAATACTTGCAATTTCCTGAAGTATGAGGTTTAAGATATATTTTTGCTTTGGTGAGATATTTCAAGACAGTTATATTATTACTGATAGACTTTCAGAATAATAGTAATGTGACTGTGTTGGTACTGCTGTCATCCAAATATATCATACTATATCACGTGATTCTGTGGGCTCATTCTGAAATATTTGATATAAATAACACTGATGTTGCCTTCCTCTTGGAAATGAGGTGGTGTATTTCTATTACTGACAGATTTCTCTGCTGAGAATAAACATCACTTCTTTGCATTGAGTTTAAAGAATAGGCTTCAATGGGAAAAAATCCAAATTTTTCATCTGGTCAAGGTTATTTATCAGAAGTTCTGTCTAGACACAAGTACAGGAGCTTTCATAGAGCTGATATTGCAACTTATTGCATCTGCAAAAGTTGGACTGGAAAATAATATAAGGGCTGAGTTATAGCTTCATTTTCAAATAGGGTACATGCTATAGTATTTTTCATACTGTCCATAAAATAAATATTGGAGTCAAATATTCAGTTCACTTTGATTAATAGCTAAAGTAAACAAAGTGTGCACCAAAAACAGTGACTGCACTGCTGGGAAGTTATTTTTCAGTCTAGATCCAGGGAAGATTATTCTGGGCTTGGAATATGGATATGAATTTATATGCATACTAATTGATTTGTGCTGCTTGTGTACTCTCAGTGCTTCTTGTCTTCTCCTGAAATAATCTCTGAAGTGTGCTGTGCATTAGGCTACTGCCCAGTTCATGTAATATGCATCCAAATGTGAATTTAATCTAGATTTTTACATCACTGTGATTTCTATGTACATGGGATAACTTTGGGAGCAAAATCAGAGTGCACTTCACAAACTGACTCTGACTGGTTTTTACTCAAAATTTTACAAATACTTTGCAGATTGAAAAACTAATATTGTAATAATTTTTCGTTTAGGAATATATGGACTCCAACAAATACATAGAGCATTTAGTGACTCAGCTGGAAGAACAACGCTGGAATTTATGGAGGCAAGTACTGTGCCACACGTGTTTTTTTATTTTGCTATTTTGGAAACAATCCTGCAATCCATAGTTTCCATTTTTGAGTTCAAATGAATGATTGGCTATTCGGTTTCTCCATTTTTTAATTCTTTGCAGACTACCAAATCTTACCTCATGAAATAAGCAGGGCAGCACACACGAGTCGAATCATGCCTTTGTTAATCAAGGCAGTTCCACATCTGCACAGGTTTATTCATGTTAGAGTTTCTAGGCAGTGGATGCTAACTCTACTTCTACTTCTACTTGATTCTTTCAATTGGAGTGAATTTCAGAAATTGTCTTACATCCCTGAATGTAAGTGTTTTTATTGAATGGCACACAAAATCTAGCCAAAATACCACCACAGCAGCATGACCAATTGAGAGTTTTGCAACTAAAATAAACACAGGTTTACAATTTTGCAGTGCTCTTGATAGTCCGGATTTTCTATATCTTCTCTGTTAATGTTGCCCAGACTTCACCCTGGTTTAAGCAAAGCAGGGATTGCCACATTGCTGGTGGGTGTTTCTACACTGCCTACAGCAAATTTGGTAACTGCTCAAATCCTATCTAACATTAACACTTAATACAAAGGAAATGGAATAATAGCAGTGATAAAATTCTCTCAACATTCACAGCAATTTTTTCTTAATGCAATGTTTAGCTTTTTTTTTTTTCTGAAGACATATGAACAGTGACAGTCTTTTAAAACACAGTCAAACATAAAGTATCTTCAGGGAATAATTTAATGTTCATAGACTGAAACCTATTTCACCTTAGTTCTGATCAAGTGAGAAATAATGATCTGTCTGATTTTTCAGGTGAATGCCTCTCATGTACAAAAAAAGAGCAACTTTGCACATGCCAGTATTAGTTGTTCTGCACCTCACAAACTTCTTGACCTATACAATATAAAGTAGTATCACAGCATTTACAGCTTACAGCATTAGGATACTGACTCTTACTTATAAGGCAAACTCCTAAAGTTTGTGCTTAATTCCCTCTTTTCTAAAAAGTAGCCAAATATAATTGGCACAAATGTTGAAGTTTTCATTTAACATTACAGAGTTCAGGAGACTAACTTTGTGAGAATGGAGGTGATAACATTATATGCAGATGACACTACTGTGCTTAAATATAAATGAATAATAAAATATTAAAATATTTAAAAGTCTTTGAAAATAGCAAGGGTAGTGACTTTATTATAAACAGACATACAGATGTGTTCTGAAAATTCAGTGGTTTTGAAAAACCAAAACCATTAATTTATTTTTAACATTATTTATTTTTATCATTATTTTTATGGGGTGTTGGCATAAAAAGTTAAGACTGGTAATGAGCACTACAAGAAAAACCTTTCTGGTTTAGCCAGTCTTCTTTGAACACTTTATTCCTCTCTTTTAAATCTCTGAGAAGTTTCATGGTGAGGATTATGCTAATAGCTGGCACTACACAGGGGCAGTGCTGGGCTGTCTACAGCCAGACAGATGTCCTAATAAATCAGCAGAGCCCTCTCCTCAGCCTTCATTATGCTCCTGATTTGTGACTGCCATGATCTGAGCCCAGTGGGTCAGCGGGTGCTGAACCTGACATTGAGCGATAACCCCCACGGAACTCGGGCGAGCCCATAAATCTGACACACACAAATTCTGCCCATTTAGCTCCTCCAGCCTCATTCACAGCCAGCACAGATTTATAGTGCCCAGGCCGAGGCAGAGGAGACTAAACCCAATGCCATGGTGTGCACATCAATTTTACATTTCCTTTACATCTCCACACGTACAACGGGACCCTAAAAGACATGTGGGGGCCAAAATTTCTTTTCAGTTTGGAGGACAACTGTTTATACACGGCATTAGCATCTGCTGTGGAACATTTATTGCTGTAATTGCTGTCCCAGGAGGACTGGCAATGCTTAGGTCACGTTTTATGGCTTTCCACTAAAGCAGACCTCTAACCCAGCTTCAGATTCCTTCTTCTTAAAACCTTGACTGCAATGTGAGAAGGTACCTCAGTAGTTTGTGGAGATGCAGATTTTATTAACACAGCTTTTTTTTTTATACTAGACATTTTACAGTAGTTATTTTCACATTATTGATAGCATAGCTGACTTGACATTAGTTCCCCTATTTCTCAGGTTGGAGCTAATCACATTTACCCAACATGAGACAAATTTGACCCCCATCAATGTAAATCACCAACATTTACCATTGCAGGTGATGTACAGTAGTGGTTGTGCATCTCCATGTACCAGTTTAAAAACAAAAGGAAAATATTATTTTGGATTTTTCTGCCCTACCCTGTCTGAAAATAACATTAAACAGGACAGAATTGGGTCAGGTGAGTGGAATCCCCTTGCAGTGTTGTTTTCTACCTAGTCATTTAATGCTTTAGTTCAGCTAATGTATAGTTTTTATGGCAGATTCACGTGGACAATCAACATGAGAAGCATAAATTTGCTCCTGTAGTCTTTGCTAATTGACTTGATGGTAGATCTTAATTTTTAAGTCTTGACACACTGATCAGTGGCAGCAATTACTAATTCTCTTAACAGAAGAAAGAAGTCAGAAGTCATAATTCAGCATAGGATGCTTGCCTGAATAAACAAAGGTCAGACCCTGGTCTTAAGACCTTTCCAGGGAATTTTATTAGTCGTGCTACTGGAACCAGGACCAACACTTCAGTCTGCCTTGCTAAAAGCCTGAGGATATGCTGCAGTTCAGACATGACTAATATGTAATAAGTTAATGAAGGTCAAACAGCACTTCCCCACCTTACTACAGTAATGTAAAACACAGAGAGGAGGGACCAGAACTGTACAAGAGGATTGCATTGCATTTCTCCTATGCTGTATATTCAAAACAGAGTTTGTTAAATAGATCTGCTCTGCTTTCATCAGCAGCATTAGCATGCTTCTGTGCTCCTTGTTTTAATGCCTGTGTACTAAAGAGGTGCCAAGTATTAAACAGGTTGCCTTTGCTGTAATCATGAACTTCCATTGGGAAGCCTTAATTGCTAACAAGCAAAATAGCTCAGTGAGAATTTTTAATGGTGAGCACAGATTAAAATAACAACTGTGATTAGCTTTAAACTGCTTGACTAGAAAAAGACTAATCTTAGGGGAATAAATTGCATGGCACACAAAGGAAAAACCCTGTGTATGATATTACAGTAATGAAGGCTGAGAAAAAAATCAAATGCTGCCCCAACTAAATAAGGTCATTCTCTGCACAAGCATCTTTTTCTTGCCAGGGCTTCGTAACTTGGCCCGAGGGGAGTAAAGGTGTGAGCAGCCAGGTCTTGGGGCCAACCCCCATTTTAACCCATTCTGGAAGTTCTCATAACAAACATTGCCTCTGGTCTATGATGCTAGTTTAAGTTATAGACTGTATTTGGAATAAATTATCTTCCAAAATTGTTGTTGTAGATTATGATTAGAGGTTGGTGTGGTGTGGTGAGGTGTAGTAAGAGCATGAGGCTTCTTGATCCACCTGTCTGGTCATACCATCTTGGCAACACATAAAGCCAGGAAAAAAGTCTTTAGTGCTATTAGCCACTAAAGCCTGCCTCTTGTCTCTTCATCAGTCTTTGGTTTTGCTGGGGTGGTGTTTTCTTGGGGTTTTTTCCTACATCTCTACAGCACTGCTAGATGCATATGATAAACCCAGGAAAACATTGATTCCTTTTAGTTTCCTTAGTATTTGAGGCTGAAGCTGAATGAGGTAGAGTAGAACTGAGTTTGGCAATTAGGAGTCACACCAGGTACTAATTCATATTCTTCCAACTAACATTGTAACATACATGTCTCTCTAAAGCTGAGGTTTCTGATTTGTGACCTTTTTTATGAAAAACACACAAAAATGTAGACAAAAACATATAAAGCTACTAAGTATTATGGAGCTCACAGTACTGCTTCAGATGAGCATTTCTACAGAGGATTGGTGTTTAAATATGCACGAGGATACCAATTTAAAATGTACCTTATTTTTGGCCAAACGTGCTTTTCCTCAGCTGGGTATAAATGTGGATGGTTCAGTGAGCAGTGCAGATGTAGTTCCAAAAAGGCCACAAAAAGCACTGTCACCCTATTATCTGTGAATGAGAACCACTTGCTTCCTCTGGCTCCCCAGTACCATGCCCCTGTCACACCACAGCTATAAAAGATACTTCTTCAGGACCAAATTGGGTGAGAGCAATCCGAATATTGAGAAAAGCAAGGCTTTTTCTGTTTGCCTTTTAGATTATATTTTTAATAGGGTCATAGAAAAGTAAGAGAGGATAGTTTAAAGATTACAAATGGACTATGATGGACTATGTAAATCCAGTATAAATTCTGAATGTGTAAGCACAGGCTGAATAGCTGCTAGAACTCTTGTTGAAGTTGCAGTAGAAACAGTGCTTATATGAGGATTTATCTCAATGTTCAAATCAAGACTGATCACTGTCTTTGAAACAAATATAAATGCTTCATAGAAGTTTATACTTGCTCAGATTTTTTATTAGTTCCACTAATTAGTCATATAAAATAATTGTCCTCATCTGATTAAAGTTGATAGCAATTTTATGTGCAGCTCTTTACCAGATCAATAAATAAATCTCTTTCAGCAATGAGCTATTTTAACTCCACCAGGGCATATTTTTGCGAAGTATTTACTAAGCTGACTTAAAATTAAACTCAACTTGATGTGCCCTGGTAAATGAGAAATATGATTGGCATTACATATTCATAAAAGTATTAATTTTAAAGAACATGACTCTCAGCCTAATTGGAAAGACTACCATTAACACTGCTCATCAGTGCTGCATGAGTCAGGAGTGAAGTGTCAGGCCTCAGTATTGAAGTCATTACATAAAGGACTGAGAACCATCTGAATAGAAAATAATCTTGATACAAGCAAATATCTCTGTATCTGTGCTAAACTACCCAGATTTCAGAACTGCATGCAAAAGATGAAAAAGTGGTCCATAAAAAGTAACTTCATATGGCTGTGTTTATAAAATTAAATAAAAAAACCAATACTAAATTATAAAATGTTAATAACATTCTGTAATTAATTAGGGATTGGGGTAGTTTTGCACAGATGTATATTTGTCATAATAGCAAGACTGCCAGAGCCATGAATTGATTTTGTTTCTCTTAAATTATAAAATAGAAAGCCTTGAGCAAAATATATTCTTTAGATATATTTGGTAGAATAAGGATCACAAATGTTCCCTACCAAGTTGAAAGGAAAAAAAAACTCCAGCAGGGAAGTATGTGGAAGGTCTATTTGGCATATGGATGTTTGTTAAAAGCAAAATGCATGAACAGCCCAGACTAAATTAGTTCCTCATTTGTATGCTGGGAAATGAAATGTATAATCCTGGCATGGTTTTGCATTTGTTTAAGATTTTTCCTAAGAACAAACTCTTTTGTGTATGCAGATATACATATTTACTGTAGTGGCTAGTTAGGGGTAGGGAAAAAAAGAAAAATCTGCTTTGAAGTGGTTTTGTCTGACGCTAAGTGCGAGTGGCAGGATTTTGTCTGTCCCCTGCAGAGCAGCCTGGCCCAGGTAGCAGCACCGGGCGCTGCACAACTGCTGCGTCGCTGCATGGGGGAACAGCACTGACCCAGCCCGGCCCTGCAGGGAAACCTCAGGGCAGCTGCTCCTCTCACACAGCACCCAGAGGGGAAACCGAGATCACCTCGACACAACGACCCCAAGAGTG
Source organism: Vidua chalybeata (assembly GCF_026979565.1). Taxonomy (NCBI): domain Eukaryota; kingdom Metazoa; phylum Chordata; class Aves; order Passeriformes; family Viduidae; genus Vidua; species Vidua chalybeata. Next base: position 32,084,997 of record NC_071536.1, on the reverse strand, counting down.
GAATACGCAATTATCCGGTGCTCTGAGATTACCTCGTTCTTTAGAAATCAAACATTTCCAAAAGGACACTGACCATAGTCTCATTTTATTATTTGGTGCTGAATTTACTCTTCCACTAATGTCTGCACACAGCCATGCTTACTCAAATTGAATCATATTTCACTCTTCAGATAATCCCAATTATGTTATTGGCTTTATTCACAGAGCAAAGAATAATTTTAATGAGTAATAGTGGCATTTCCCTGAAGTCTTCTCTAAGACTGAACAACTTATCTTTACACAGATCCCTGGCTCCTGTTTGGCAGAGGAAAACCTATAGATTTACATCAAGGCAACAACTGAGAATTCAGGCCCTTATAAAACCAGGATGCCAAAATGTATTATAGAAATGAGTACTGCACAGTCACAGGCTCTGAGACAGGGTTTTAGATGGCATGGTGGGTTTACAAAAGAAAAGGAAAATTTATAAATCTGCTATTTTCAAAGGAATGGTACCTTACTGATCTGTTTCACTGATGAAGTCTACAGGGCACTGCTGATGGCAAATGTAGAAGAGGTCGAGAAATTTTATATGAAGTTATGCAAGTCAGGTTAGCACCTTTCCTTGTAAATGACTTTCACTTCTGAAAGAGAAGTTAAATAATCAAGTTTAGATTTTTTATTTCATTCTTTAATGCACAACCTTTTTTTTTTTTTCCTAAATTATATTAATGCAAGAGTTTAAGACCCCAAGTGAGAACAGGGCCTCATTGTTCCACACAAAGTGTGAAATGGTTTTCATCTCCTCAGCCCCAAGGACGCAACAAGAAATAACATAATTCCCTTTTAACAAAAAAAAGTAATGGAGCTTGTACAAGAGATCCATGTGTCAGCCAGAGTTTTGCTGTGTTCAGTCACAGCACTGTGTACTGTCAGCCTGTTCAGTCTGAGGGATGATGTTCCCACATCACTACTTGAATCTTTAAAAAGCTCTGTGGCTTAAAACACGCTTGGTGGCAACCTTATCCCATGCTGTGTGATGGGAGGGGGTTTTCTTGTGTCTATACCATGATGAGGTGTGGAAGAGGTGACCTTTCTTTGGATGTCTCCTCCCCAACTCCTGTCCTTGGCCCTTGCCATGCTACAGGATGAAGTAAATTATGTCCTCTCTCAGGGGCTCAGCAGTGGCAAGGGGAGCAGAAGAGGAGGGCTCTGTCCTGTTCTGTCCAGGCAGTTCATTTTAAAGTACATGGATGTTCCTGTGCTGATGAAACCACTGCGTTTTTCACACAGAGAAAACCGTGGATGTAAACCCTGTGTCATGTAGCTGGGCCCGTTACAAGACAAATACTGCTTGAATTGAAAGCAGGACACCTGTGCAGCCCAAATACTGCTGTGACACCACTTATTCCTGCTATTTAATTGTGTGCTGATCCATCACTGTCATCTTCCTGCTTTTTTCCATGGCAGTCAGCACCTCTGTCCAGGCTTTGTTTGAGACTGGCACCTGAAGATCCAGTTTCCTGAGTTCTGTAGGACTTGGCTGGTGTCCAGTACCCACGTGGTGCAGGAGATTCAGGGTACATTTTTTATCAATTCTGCCTGCTGTACAAAGTCCTTTTTATGTTAACAAATTATATTTTTCATTGCTTCATTTGTTAATAAAAGGGCATAATTGTGCCTATAGCAATCCAGATTCTGGGATATCACCCATTCACACTTTTTTTTTTTAATCAAGAGTAAATTCCAATGTGTTCTGCTGTAGGGAAAATATCATGCATTTATAGCATAAACCTGTATAAACATTATTGTAATAGGTTCCACTGGGGACAAGGTTTCAAATATAAAGCAGCATTCATCACATATTAAAGACATGAGCATAGTTTTCTCTTACTTAAATCTGTGTAGCTCACAATTTGCTAACTCTTGCTTATGTAGATACTCCCCTGAGATTTTCAAAATTTAATAGAAGCTTGCAAAATTCAGGGCTCTTAGTTTTATCACCACCTGATTAGCTAAGCAGAATTCAGAAAGTATAATCAAGTAAGCAAAAAATAAAAACCCCAGACTGAGCTCCACCAAATGTTTTGCAGTAAGGAGATGCCAGATTTTGCAGGTTATTCAGTTTGCTGTCATTTATGTAGCACCTTTAAAGATGGCAGAGGGAGAAGCTGATCTGCTTCCACACTCTGCCAGAATCAGCAAGTGCTCCTACTGCCCTGTACTGAGGAAGTTTGATACTACCTTACAAATTATTCCCAGTTCAGTTCTCGATAATGCTGTAATAAATCCATTATTGTTTTTCATTCAGTAGATTCTTAGTCCTCTGCCAGGCAAGCCAAAAGCCTCTGAAGCCCTTTTGAAAGACATAAGTAGATATGTTGTGGCTCCTACAACATATGTACTTCCTGTATTTTTATGATCTTCCACTCCTCATGGTTGGGAGAGTTTAAATGCCAAGGAGATATCTGTCTTCCTGAAGAGCCCTGGGAGAAATTGGTCCAAAAACACACCAGAGATGTAAACACTCTCAATTCTTCTCCTCCTTTCCTCTAATAACAGTTGCAAATTTTTGAAAAAATGGCCAAATGCTGTGTCCTCTCTCTGACAGTAAAGTCACGAATTCACTTCTGCTCTGCAATGTGGAAATGTGCAAGTGGCAGCACTTGACCCTTTATTCAGCCAATTCAAAGATACTCAGAATTCCCATGAAGAATCTAAATTCTAATTCCACTGAGATCCAGAGAAAACTTTTATGGAATCCTTTTTGGTTTGAATGTACCCATTAGCAGCAGGAGCTGATGCTAACACACATCAGCACGGTTATTGGGGACCAGTTTGTTCTGCCACCTCTCTTCCAGTGACTGATTTTTCCTGCTAGCACAGGGCACTCCTTGAGTGTCCCTGTCACTCCTGTGGCACAGCATTTTGTGCAATAGCCTGGCCTGGCAGTTTTCCCAGGCACACAGTCCCCAGAGCTGAACTGAAGTCCTCAAAAGGGCAGCGCTGCCTCAGGTCTCACTGAACAGTGCCCTGTGTCAGGCTGAAAGAGCAACTGTTTCCATTAATGACGTCAGTTCACACGATTTCTACCCTGCTCGTGTTTAACAGAGCCCTGGAACTCCGCTGGTGTAACCTTGTGGTAGAACATCTGAAAATCTGGTATTACATCACCCATACACAGCCTCAGTCCTGTGTAAGCAAATATATAACTATTAATAGAAGGACAAGAAGTGAGTAAAGCTTAATAACTTCGCTCACTTCACTCACTTCATTTTGGGAGGTTTCCTCCCATTCCCAGATTTTTGAGCATGAAGTTTCTCTGTGAAGCAGGGACAGTCATAAAGGTTCCTTTGGTTGTTTTGGCATTATTGACTACTGTGCAAATGTGTCACCTCCAACCTGCCAACATCCCTGCTCTTTCCCAGGTCTCTCCTGTTTGGAAGAGCTGCAGAATGCAGAGGAGCAGAGGTACATCACCTCTACATACATGCACATTATGCCAGCTGAGAATCAGAAATCATTTTAGGAAGTGTCTGTCCCTCCAATGGTAGCTTGGTGTCTCTGAGAAAATGAAAAAAAAATCCCCCAAACCATGCATTTGCCTGTGCCAGTTGTTACGTTGGTTAATTTAAAACTACGGCTACCAGCCATGTATTGAGTTAATGCTATCATCTACTTCATTTTAGTGTTTTGAAGTATGAGCACTGCAGTTTTTTGTATCTCAGAAGCAATGGTGAGCCAAGTCATGAATTTTGTTTGAAGACTGGTGTATTATCTTGCAAATGCCTATGCTAGACAAAATTGTGCAAGCCTGGGGACAAGAAATAATGACTTGGAATGTATACTTGTTGCTGTGTATGAAACTGAGATACTACTAATCTTGAAGAGACACAGAAGAACAGTGTCTCAGCAGTCAGATACAGTGCAGCTCGACATGAATAAAAAACACTTTCAAGTTGTAATTATAGCTTTAATTTGTAGATAAATATTGGTTCTTTTCAATTCTAAATCACTTCTAGTTACAGAGTAAGAGACCAAGTCTGTCACTCTTGAATTCAGTGAATGTAAGCTTAGGCCTGAAAATGATTAACAAACTGGCAGTATTTTTTTTTTGTCCTTTTAGCCACTGTTAATCTAGCAGATTTGGTGAAACCACTCTATGTTTTCTCTAGGACTTCAGGAAAGGAGAATAATGGAAAGATAAATGAGGTTTTCAAACAGAAACTTTGTATGCAATAATTTGCAGACTTCATACAAAGACTTGACCCTGACTAGAATATTTTAAGATCTGCAGTAGCACCCCTAGGAAGGGACCATGATGCCATTGATTTTACTACATCTGGAGTACCAGTTACAGTTCTTGTCCCCACTTCAGAAAAGGTGCAAAAAAACTGGGTAAGTTCAGCGGAGGACAGAAAAGGTAATCATAAGCAGGAGTTGGTTTCCATTTATGGAACAACTAGAACTCTTTAGTCTGAAACAGCAGGAACCCAGGCAGCTAAAATGTGAGCAGCATGGAGAGGAGCTGCTTGTCCACTGCTTCTTTCAGTGCAAGAAATACAGGCTGCTGGATGAAAACAGGCAGCACATTGAAAAACAAATGAAAGGAAGACTTTTAATCTAAACAAGGATCAGAGCATCTGCACCACGGATATTAAAAGTGTATGTGGGTTCAGTTAGAGGCTGGACAGTCATGAAAGCAAGCTAGTGAGATGTACTGAACACACAGAGGGCAAGCTTGGGTCAGGAGATCCCTGAGCTCCCAGGGGGTTGGAGAGAGGTGAAATGCTGCTTCATTCCCTTGGTATTTGGGGTTTCCCAGTGAAATACCGAATTACACAGACTTTCTGGACAGATTCAGTGCAGCCCCTCATGTATTAGCCAGGTCTCAAAAACCATGCTGCATTTGCAGTCTCAATCATTAATTGGAGAAGAGTCTGGATAGGAGGTTTAGGTTGTCTATTCAAGCAACAGGCATTATAGTGTGATTACATTTTATTGTGGTTTTTTTAGTCTATTTAAACAGAAAATTAATGTGTCTTCTACTCAGTAGGTAAAACTGGCTCTTACAAGAGTTGCTCAAGGTGTTTTCCTACACTACAAAGCAGTTAAAACACATCAGCAGACAGGTTTGCTGTTCAAATGATGAAATCATGTTTGAATGGAGAATAACAATCTCTTTGGAGACCCCAAATTCTACTGGATTTGGAGAGGACCTCTTGTGTGCCATGATGCTTAGTTCCTGCCTCATGCTGCTTTGCAGCTTTCTGTCACAGAGTTTTGCAGTATTTAAGAACATCCCTGTATCATCTACTGTGATTCACAGTGCTTCACCCCATTACAGTTAATTAAACCCAAGATCTTCAACTAGCCCAGGACTCTAGATCAGCCCTCGGAAGATGGAGCAATTGTGTCTCATTAGGAGAGAGCAAGGTGCCTATGTCGTGGAAAGGACAAACTTACAGGTTTGAAAGATTCAAGTAATTTTGGAGGTTCTCATTTCACATTGGAAAAAGGAATTGCCAACCTGGAACAAAATCTACATTAAGAGATCTGGCTATGGGTTTATTCAAGACACCACAGCAACACATGTAGCTGCAATGACTGTTTTCTGTACCACCACAGGAAGAGATCCCTTCTGCAACTTACTGCACTGTCTTCAGCCACAGCTAGTCTGTTAAGTAAAATATGAGCATTATCCAATGATTTATTTGTTCTTCTGAGCTCCTCTGCTAAGAAATCTCCAAATTCAAAATCCAGAAAAACTCCTGCCACCTTCATTTTTGAAGTTCTGCTTCTCCAGTACTTGTCTTTGATTCTCAGATAGAGCTCTACTTTTTGCTTCTTGTCTCAGCGCCATAGATGAGGATTTACTTTGCACCCTGGTTCCTGCAGTCTCTTCACCCCAGTGTACCCACTGTCTCTCATTTGCATTATGTCAGTTTTTCTCACCTTGTTTCCATGATGTCTCACTTTCTCTCATTAAACTGGGAACTCTTGCCTGAACTCTTGCTCACTGTTCACTTAGGTTTTCTTAGGTTCTCTCTACACACACCACGTATCTACAAATAAATGGATCAAGTACCAGTTAGATTTTCTTCTAAAAGGCAAAAAATTTTACTTGCTATTTTTGGATTAACAGATGCCAAAGCTTTTAGCGATACTTTTGGAACTGCTTTTTCATATACTACGAGGTTTAAAAGCGTGCCGGTCATGCCTGTGAGTCTCCATCCATCAGAACTCTTTCACCTGTGCGTCACCCACCAGGCCCTCAGCAGCCCTATGGGCGCAGCCGCTGCCCCTCGGTGCATCCAACGCATCCCGGCGGCTCCACCACGCCGCGTGTCCTCTCTCCTAACTTTCGAGGACAGCTGGGACGGCATCAACTCGAGCCGAGCATTCCACTCGGGGCTGTGCGGAGGGAAGGTTTTCCCCATGATGTTCAAGCCCGCGGGCAGCGGTCCCGCCGCAGAGGCAGCGCTGCCCGGCCGCGGTGCGGCCGAGCGGAGGCTGCGCGGCCCCCGGACTCCCCGGCCCCGGGCAGCCCCCGCCCGCCGCCCCCAGCCCGGGGGCACCCGGGGGCCGCCGCAGACAATGGCCCGGCCTCCCCCACCCCCCCCCCACCCCCCCCCGCCGCGGCGAGCCCCTGCTGCCGCCGCAGATTTGCCGGAGCCATTCAGTTGCGACCGATTGCGATCGCGGCAGATGGGCTGGATCTGACAGCCCCGCTCCTCCGCGGGGCCGGGGGCGGAGGGGCCCGGCCGCCGCGCTCCCCGCCCCGCCGAAAGTGCCACCCCGGGCAGCCGCCCGCCCGCCCGCCCTCCCCAGGCACATGTTACGCGTCCCGCGGCTGCGGCGGCAGCGGGAGGAGAAGCTGCCGCGGCGGAACAAAGCGGAGCAGGCGAGCGGCGGCGGCGGGGCGGCCGGCCCGGGGGGCGGCAGCCGCTCTGCCCAGGCGGGGGGCGGCGGCGGGGGGCTCCCCGGCCCGCCGGGACGCGCGGCCCCCGCCCGCCGCAGGATGCGCCACCGCGCCCCAGGTAAGGAGCGGCCGCTCCCGCGCCCCCGTCCGTCCGTCCGTCCGTCCGTCCATCCATCCATCCATCCATCCATCCATCCTTCCCTTCCTTCCTCTCTCCCTCCCTCCCTCCCTCACCTGCCCGCCGCGCCTCCTACCCGCCCCGCCGCCACCGTCTCCTCCCCTTCCCCGGCGCCCCGCGCCCGCCCCGGCGGCGCCCGCCGCTCCCCCGCCCGAGGCCGCGGCGCTGCGCGGAGCCGGGCGCGGCCCGCGGGCGGGGGGAGGCACCTGCCGCCGCATCCCGCCGCCGGCCCGGCCTCCTCCCCGCCCCGCCGGCCGTGCCGCAGCCAGCGCCGGCAGGAGGCCGGGTCCCTGAGCGCCGGAGCGCCGCGGGGAGCGGGCGGGCTGGGACCGGGCCGGCCGGAGCCCGCACCGCCCCCTGCGCGCCCGGCTCCGCCGTCGGGCTCTGCCCCTGCTCGGCCCGGAGAGAAGGGACAACCTTCTTCTTCCCTGCCTTTTCCTCCCTGATCTATGGGCAAGGAGCCCGCGGGTCTGCATTCTAGCCCTGTTGCTTCAGAGGCAGCAGATTTTCTTCCCGTTCTGTGCCTCTTGAAGGAGCATCCTAATGAGTTTTATTTCTGTTTTAATTTTATTTCTGATTGTTTAAGGCTTGAGCCCTCCACACTGCACTGGTGGCTGGATGCAGAGTGTCGCCATGGAAGAAGTCTATTAGGTAGAGATCTTTCTGAAATGAGTTGAAGTACACAAAGCAGTAGGGTGTGAGGTAAACGCAGTGTTGAGTGACCCAGGGCTGGCCATGAGGCTTTTAGCTGTTGATTCTTTGGCTCTGGTTGGATGTTAGCTCCACTCTCCATCTCCCGAGGTGGGGTTACCCAGGGAGTGACAGAATAAGTGTGAATAAGTGGAATAACTGTGAGTGGGCTTTGCAGCAGGAAAAATGCAGAGCCACATAAATACCATATTGCAAACTTTATCTTGTGTGTTAACAAATTTTTTTCTCCATGTAACCATATAGAGTCCCTTATTAAAATGGTTTTGTAAGTGTCCGCTGCCCATCGCTTAAAAACAGATATTCCAGATAAACCCTCTGTTTATCATTAGGAAGCTAGCAAAGTTGTAACAAGGGAAGTATCATGAAACAGAGAAGTGATTTACATCGGAGGGGCTGGCTGTATACATTACTGGATTGCAGATAAGCTATGTAAGTAAACAGAAGCACAGTGCTCTGTTATTGTGCATGACTATGGAGATATCATGGGACTCTTTTGCTAGTTAATAGCATAAGGCTTTGTGGGAACTGTTTGATCTGCAGGACTTTTGCTTGGCAGTAGTTTACTTAAGGTTATTGCACTCTGTTTGGAGATTTGTATTTGCTAGCCATTATTGCGTTCTTAGCTCCAGGCTTCCCAGAGTTGCAGGTTAGTAGGTCAATAAAAATTGCACTGAAATGCTGGAATGGGTAGTCTAGAGTTTTAAATGTGGTTGGGGAATAACTAGGCAGTAATCAGAATGCTGAGGATTTTTTTTTTTTTTTTTGTGCATTTTTGTGCTGGTCATTGGTGGTGAACCAAAATTTTTTTTTTTTTTTTTTTTTTTTTTTTTTTTTTTTTTTGCCATTAATACCACAGATGCTTTTCCATTTCTTGTTAAGAGAGGAAACAAATCATATAAGGTAAATACAGAATTCCCTTTCAGCATAAAGCAACGAGTGCCCTTGGTTGAATTTACCAGGACTTAGTTCTTAGTTCCTTTGCTAGTGAACATTGGGATTAATGCCACTGGCATTACATGAGGGCTTGCCAGTAGCAAGAATAAAAATGTCATCAGGTTTCTGCTGCTTTGGATTTACATGTTTCTTTTAGAACCTGAAATTTGTGGAGGGAAGCAGTATGGAAAAGTGCATTTGTGTTACAAATGCTCCAATAAAATCTTGAGCCATCCAGGTTACAGCGCTCGCCAGGCTCGTTGTGCCCCGCTGGATTCCGGGTGTGCGGAACGAGGCTGAGCTGGGCTGTGCTGCCCCTGTCTGAAGCCCTGCCTGTTCCCAGAGCAGCTGCAGCGTGTGGTGTAATCCCCATTCCCACCAATCCTTGGACCTGGAGGTTGCCTGTGTCGGTGGAGCAGTCCCACTCGCGTCACAGCACACAATTTACAGAGTTAAAGTGAGACATATGGTGTGTCCCCCCACCTCGGTGGTGTGCTCATCAGGGAGGATGGACTGGATGGTCAGTGCAGAGCTCTGATGGAAAAACGAAAAATACAAAACGTTCGCAGTGGTTTCAGCATCTCTCATGTACTTTCCCCTTCCACTGAACATCATGGACTGGAAGATTATATACTTTAGGTCAGAAATATTGTATGTGATTTTATGTACTTTTTGGCTTTTTCAGTCTGGTCTCTTTTTTAGAGTATTTCCTAGGAAATTTATTCTTACTCCAGCTTTTTCTCATCTGCATTTTTGCAGTTTATTGCATGTAGGCACTTTTTTTTCTTTTTGCAGTTTATTGTACTTATTGACAAGTTTTTCTTGCTGAAGTATTAATGTATGCTTTGTAGTACTTTGTGTCACCCTCTTTCTTTAGCAAAGAACTTCCCTTTCTGTAATAATTATTAATGGTTAGCTCTTCTTCTGTGCCATGTAGGGTTGGTTACAATTGTTGTAGAGTGTTACTGCTACACCACTGCTTGTCTCCACCAGATAAATCCCTACACAGATAAGCCCAGCAGCAGCCAGGTGTTGTGCATAAATCCACTTCTTACACTAATTAATTTTCCTTTTAAGACCCTGATTTTGCCACCAGTTAGACACCTGCTTAACCTTGGAGTTACAGCATTGAAATAGATAGGCTAGTCTGCATGCAAAGCAGAGTGTGTGTGTTTCTGTTCACTTGTAGCTTGCAAAGAGGTGCTGTACAAAATACCCCAAAACAACCCAATCCCCTTTTCCTTTGCTCCAGTTCTCAGGAACTGCAATGCAATACCTGCTGTTAGTTTGGTGTTTTAGCTAAAACATAATCCCATTGAGTGATGGAACTGACCTGGGACTGGTATTTTAGACACAGGCATGGTGTTTCTGCTCTTGGCTGATGTTTCCATGGATCTTTAAACCCTCTTTTTCCACCTGAAACTGCACCATGGTGAAGTTGAGGCCATCAGAGCAGTAATACAGAATTTCCACTGCTCAGAAAAGAGAGAATGAAAGGCCAGTTTTAATAATATTTGTGTAAAAACATCAGCCAGAAAGTTGATGGTAGGATTTGTGTTTATGCTTCCATTCTGAAGAAGGTCTGGAGGGATTATTACAGCAGCAAAATTCTGTTTCTTGGTTCTAGCTATTTGATATTTAGATCTCATATAATGGGAACTCCTAGGAGAGATGAAAGAATTTATAGTATTAGGACATTATATGATGGATACAGTCTCAAGCTGATGTGAATGGAATTTTAAAGAATATACATATAGTTTTGATATATTCAAATGATTTAAACCTTAAGAGAAAGTTATGCAGCAAGACTAAATGTCAGAAACCCTCAAGCTGTCTGTTTCTTTGAGAATTTATTTTTCTTCTGTACTTATCATTTGAAATGAAAATAGGAAGGTGCTTTTTTTTTTTTTTCCATGGAGAGAATCTTTAAAGTGCAGAAATTAATGGCTCATAAAGGAGAATCAAGTACTTTTGCATCTTGCTGTGGTGTGTGCACTGATGGTTGGCATCTGAAACATAAATTATTCCTCAGAATAATCAGAATGAAAGTAAGATCATAGAGGAAAAACCAATATGTGGGGAAAAGAAAAAGTTTGATATATTACAGAAACAAAGTTCTCAACACTGCTGTGTGCTGTGATAGAACAAAAAGAAGTATTATTCTTTCCCCTATCTCTCTTTATAGGATTTCTCTTAAATCCATGTCATTCCAAGTGTCTGAGCCAAACATATACCAGTTGCTATCCATGTACATCTTTTTTCCACCTTCTAGTAACTTCCCTTGCTTTGTGTATAAACCCCTCTAAAAAGGCTCTTGGCTCCTGATGGCCTGTGTTGTTCTAAATGGACAATGCAGCTGCTCTCTCATTATGTCCACTTGAATCCTCTCAGTTCTTCTCTGTGCCAAGGTTTTACCCATGCTCTTGATCTAAGCCACTACAGGAAGCTAAAAACCTTATCCCATTGTGTAGTTGTTGATGATAAAGTAATTTGTGCCTGAGTATGGCACATCCTTATTCTGAGTGGGTTTTTTTATTCTGAAGATGAGCCATATACTTTAAGCATTTCACATTATAATTTCAGGTTTCATTGCCATAAATAGTAATTTCTGTGGCAACAGACATTGATCTTTACAGAACTTTTCTTCCATTTCTTTCCCTTTCTCTTCCCTTCTTTGAATTGGCTGCCTATGTACCTCTTCTCCATGCCCACTGTGTGTGTCTGCATTCCAGTGGATGTTCCTAGTCTCAGGCACAGGAGCCAGCTGGCGTTTGTAAAACGATGAGCTCAGTGACTTACTGCACCCTGAAGAGCAGCAGTGTCCTGACTAAGAACACACCTGTGTGACATGTGGTCAGGGGGGAATGTAGACCAAACCCAGTGCAATAAATGCATCTTTCTGTTGAGTTTGGGAGAAGACCAGAGCTACCAGTGGAGCCACAGTAACCATGTGTTGTGTCCTGGCCTTCTTGGCATCTGCAATAAAGTGATTCCTGGTGGCTACTGAACATGAGACTGAATTGCAATCATTCCTGGTGGTGTTAATGGGAATCTGACGTGCCAACATTCAAGCATATAAAAATATTTTTTCATGTAAATAGCGCATGTGGTAGTAGAGAAAACTGCTGGGAATGCCTCTGGTATCTATGCTCTAGATGGGTGTTTGTAGTTCATAGCATAGGAACAATTTGCCCTAAGTTTTGCTGCAGCCTCTCTCTCAAGTAACATTGGCTTTACAGTAGGAGTACTGCTAGGGCTTCTATCCTGGAGATGAGTAACTTATCCAGTCACCATTTTCAATGTTACCTAATGGAAATAAACAATTACAGTAGTATGTAGTCTTGTAGTATGTTGCTATGGTTTGATTTATTTTTTTTAATGCTCAGTCTTGTTAAATAACTTTATTTACATTTGCTTTGGCACTGTAGTAGAGCCCAGACAAGGAACATTGTCAACTGACATGGCACAAATGAGAAAAAACTTGATTATTTGCTGTGATCCCCTGGTGGATCCGGGACCACACCTCCACTTCATCTCCCAGCTGGCCCAAGAGGTTGCACCAGCTGCTTGTCCTGGGCATGCAGCAAGGAGTCAGCTGCTGGAGACCTTGCATCTGTGTTATATCTGGGGTGCTCAGGGTGTTGTCCTGGAGCACAGCTGCAAGGGGAAATCAAGGCACTCTATCATGAATGGCGGGCCCAAGACCTTAAATGTCAACGCACGTCAAGTTTTCACTGACATCACATTAAATTGGCAGTGAAAATGCACCTAATGAATTAAAATACGATCACAAAGAATGTCTGTCTCCCAAACTTCACATTTTATGTATGAAACACAGCTCAGCTGTGTTGATGAGAGAGTTAGACTGCACGGTACAAAGAAAAATGAGGAACTGTTAGTCGGAGAGCGAGGATAGATTTGTTTTGATGTCAGGGCTTCTATTTATTCTCAAAGCCTGACGTTCTCACTAGGCTGGATATCTGAAGAGCTGCTTCAGAACTGCTGAGCCTCCATAGCTGGCACTGTGTCTTACAGGTCCAAATGAGACTGGTGGGTAACAGGAGCCTACAAACGCTGATGTCTTGGGCTGCCTCTGCCCAAACTCCATATCTGAAAGCCAGGAAGTCCCAGCACATTCCAAGGTTTCCTATTCTGGACTCCCATGTAAAGCAGCTCCTGATTTGAGAGGAGGAGGGGCTTCACAGTTCCCTGATGAGGAGTTAGGAATTGGTTCCTGAGACTGCAACTCACAGAGGGTCAAACACCACTTCTGGTGATAGGAACACCACTTCCTTTTGATAGGAAAGACATGGAAGAAAGATGAGGAGGAGTGGCAATGTAGTTGTTCAATGTTCAGAGAATTGGAGTAAAATCAAGGATGGCTGTTGTTTTTAAGCCAGGAAAATCTGTAATAGACCTGTTTGGCAAGGAACTGGAACCAGGGACAGCAGAACTCTAATGAAGAGTAAGGAGACCAGGTGAGAGGAGGGACTGAGACATCAACATGATCTTGGCAGGTGAGGAGGAAAGAAATTACCTTCTTGAATTTTGATTTTCTTCCTCTTGGAAGAAAACGGTGAAGTTGTGTTCAGGAAGAGAACTGCAGGTTTGCACTAATTAATCAAAGGCAGAAAAAACTGCAAAGGGATATTCTATTAAGTTTGAAAAGCTGAGTTCAGAAGGTGTCAGATACAGGTGTTGTGAAGTGTGAAAGAAGGAGTGGAGAAAGATACTAAGATCTGCAACAGCATGCATTTCAGTGAGGGGTGAAACAAGCTGTAAAACTGTAGGAGAGTAAGTGTGGCATTAACAGATGTTAGAAATATTTCATTTTACTGGGACCCGTTTTCTAGGGCAGAGCTACTTGTGTCAAAGAATCAGATTTTTCGTGACTACTTAAATATTCTTTTGCTAAAAGCCAATGCCCTTATTGGTGTAGCGTGCACTGTTAAAGCAAATGGTGGCAGTGGTCCCTAATGGATTTACTTCCTAGAGTAATGAAAACGTGCTTTATTATTTATTGTGCATTTTCTTGTCTGATTCTGGGTTTTGTGCAAGGGTGGAGGCTGGATAATTTGGGATGTATCAATATGTGAGTTTATCTCTCCCTTGTCGTGTAAAGGCTTTTTAAAGAGAGATATTTTTAGCAATACTTAGATAAATATTATTAGAGTCTGGATTAATCTCCTTAACGTCTTCACTCGGCGGCGCGTAGCTGTGATAGTCTTAAGGATGGTAGGCAAGGCAAGGTTTTCAGTCATGGGTGTCTCTGATGGGATTAACACAGGAAAAGATTCAGGCTTTTGGCACACAAACCCTATTGTCCCTCCTTTCAGTTCTGTTAATCTCCTCTTTTCTGGTGGCAGCATGGGCCATGTATTTTTGACTCAGATCCAAGTTAGCTGAACCATAACTTGGTTTGTTTAGTAGTAGCTGGATCAAACCGAGTGTGAGGCCAACCAATAAATAGTTCTGATCTGTTTTGCTGCAATTTTCTGTTGATAAAACCATGTAAACGTAACAGGTGAATTAATGAGAGATGTTGTTGTTAGATCTAAAATATAAACCACAGTTCCAGCCAGGCATAGATTTATTGATGGCACTGAGGGGATCTAGGCATGGCATGATCCTCTTCCCTCCAGTTACCCTAATCAATATGTCAGATGCAGAGTTCATACATGACAGGATGAAATCACAGCCCTACAGCTGGGTTTCTCTTCCCATTTGAAGCAGTAGTGAATTTCCCTCTGCCTGCAGAAAACTTGCCCCTTTTTGTTGTTGGCTTGTTGTTTTTCTTTTACAGTGCTATTACAAATTATCCCATCATTGAAGTCTGGATAGGATGTGTGAAAGCTCCTTTTCCAAATGGTGAGGCACTCAGTCAGTGAAATAGTTTGAATTAAGACTGCATTGAAGGTCTTAATTTATTTCTTTGACTGTCTAATAGGTAGTGTAAGTAAATAAGTATTTCTGAGAGACTACATCTGCTGCTTTATAGAGAAAGCTGCTCAACACTGCTAATTTATTAAAAATAAGGAACAGGCATATGTTGTTAGATCTGCAAAAAATACAGCTCAGACATCTTCTTTTCTCTATAAGAGAAAAAAACTCTCATCTGTGGAGAATCATACAGCACTTGCTGGATTGTTGAAGGTTGTGACTAAGGTTACAAGGAAACAGACCAGGGTGACTGGAAAATAATGTTTGGGTTTTCCTCGGGGCTGCCCCTGGGGAGCTGTGCCACCTCACCCAGTCAACCCCAAAGGGGAGGCTGTGCCACCCTGGCGAGGGACCTGCAGGGGTCAGAGTTGGATCATTTGTTGTGAGCAAGAGAAAATGCAAGAGAAAACATGGTCTTGACCTACTTGTTGTTTATACTAATTCATTTTGGTTTAAAAGCTGAAAATCACCTACTTCAGTTTGGAGTGAGCTGGCCAGTGGAGTAGTTGGGTTAGAGGATCTTCAGCAGGCAAAACAGGGCTACAGCAGCACAGCCTGCTGTGAATCCAGCCTGCCTGCCTGGCTCCCAGCTCTTACAGGCAGATCCTGGTGAGCTGAGGAGGAGATGGATCACAGCTCCTCAGTGGCAGCAGCAGGGTGGGGATACAGACATATGTGAATAATAGATATTTCAATCTGTGACCTAAACTGAATTTTAAAGTTGTCTAAATGTCCTGTATTTTAGGTACATGCCTTATTTTTCAGTTATTTTCTGCCCATAGGCATAGACTTTTTTGAATGAGGCCATCATTTATTTGTGGCTGCTCAGAGGTTACCAGGATAATACCCAGTGCCTCAGCCACGCTCATGTTTGGTTTTGTAGTGCATGTCAAGGTCCCAAGGTTTCAAGTCAGATCTTTCAGGAGGTACCATTTCCCCAGCAGACCCAGCCAGTACAGTGTGGCACTGGGGAGAATTTGGCTCTTGACTGGACATAAACCTGCTCTGTAGAACTCTGCCCTTCCTGGGTAGTCTCCATAAGCCATTTAAATAAGAATTGCTGGTGTCAGGAGTTTTCCAAAGCAACTGGAGAAAGGCATCTACAGGGAGAGAAATTATCCACTAGAGAATGCCACAGAGTCACAAAATTGTGTGCTTGAGTGAAATAAGCTCTGCAATGGTGGAATTGTGTATATACTTGAGGTGCATGTCTACTCCAGCTTTCCTCCTTATAAGGAAGTTCCGTATTGACTGAAATCTTCCTACTTTTTGAGTACTGTTCTGGATGGAAGACATACATATTCCTTCAAAGGTTTGAGCCTCATCAATGACCTGTGACTACATTTCCACAGGAACTCTTCCGTGGTTGGCAGTGAAAGTTGCCACATGCATTTGCAATAATAAAACTCTAGTTCCTTTGTGTCTTATCTTTTTAGGGAAAAATCCTTCATAATCTCTCAGCATTCATAAAAAATGATGATTTTGTCAGACTGTATTAGAAATCACAGCTTTTCTTCAGGCTAGTTATATGGGAAAAAACCCTTCAGAAAGGAGAAGTTTCAGTTAGTGAAATGTGACAGTTAAATAACATTAGAGATTTCCTCTTGATCTGCAAGTATTTACCTGAGTATTTCTATCATAATAAGTAATACAATATTTTCTGTTAGGAGATTGGATGGTTTTCACATGGATATTTTAGACAGCTGTCTATTTTTACATGTTTTTATGCAATTTTTGACAGGATATCATAATAATTCTCAGTATGGGGACAGTTTATAAGGCTCTGTATTATCCAGGTCTGTAATAGTGCTATAATATCAGCTTTGCTCCCAACAACATCAACCAATATTTTGCTGTGGCTAATGTGCAGCAACATCATAGATGTTGATAATTATGACTTGTGCCACTGACTAACCCTCTAAAAGTAGCATTTTGATGTTTTTTGTGCTGCAGTGGGATGGCAGCCAGTTGGCCTCTGAAGATAGTTTCCATAGCTACTGTCCTACAGAGAAAGAAAATGCTGCCACAGCATTTTTCCTTTGCACCTTTATAGTTTTTATGCAAGCTGTCAAGACAATTAATTTTCATCAGATGTATTGGTTATTAGCTGTTGAATGCAGGGGGCCATGGGTTAGTACATATGATGAAAAAGAGCGTTGAACTAAGTAAAACATCAAGAGATTTCTTTATGTACACAATATGAATGCATTTCAGATTTACAAAATCCCATTACTGCAGCATCTGATATGCCAAAATGCAATCTGTGCTCAAATGACAAGGTCCTGAGACTGCTCAACTTTATTTCTGAGAATAAGCAAGCCTGGCACTGACTTCCACTGTTGTTGAATGTTATGATCTAGATTTTTAATTCCTTTTAAAATGAAATGAAAAACAAAATCCTTGCCTCTCAGGAAAGCACTCAAACTTTGCCTAGTTTAAAATAATGTTACATGTTTCTGTGCATAGAAGAGCATAAAAAGGGAAGTAAATAATAGAGCAGTATGGTGTGTAACAGTGAGCATTGACTATGAGATTATTTCTTGTGCTTGGCATGGGTAATGTCTTCATTTCTTTCTGCAGTGAGGCTCAAGGCATGTTGTTTCAAAGTTGGGGTGGTTCTGGAAGTCATTAAATGTGGTTCTATTACCACCTCAAACTGCACATTTCCTGTAGAGTGCTGAGGTAGAAATTAGTATTTGAGTACTCAGATTGTAGTATTTGAGCAAGTTGTGAAAATTTATGCCACCTTTTTTCATTTTGTGTAAATAACAGGGGGGGCTCTGTCATCTCTCTACAATTACTGATCCTGCTGCTTTAACCTCTTCAGAGATTGTAATCTTGGCTTCCCTCAGGTTTGTCCTCTTCTGTGACGTTTGTCCTCTTCTGTCCCCTTCTGTGACAGTACACAGATGTTCCTGAATGGCTCTGTCCATAATCATTGACTTCAGGATCAAACCAAATTTGCTTAGGAGAGCTAGCACCAAAACACGTGTATTAGAGCTGGTGAGCACTTGTTGACTTCAGCAGTGTTAAAATCCTAGTGAAAAGCAGAGTGCTTTGTGGGAATACAGAAGGAGAGGATGTGGAGGGAATTAATACAGGTATAGAGAGGATGGGCATTGGGGGGTACAGTTAATAAATAGGTTAAAGCATGGCTCTGGCCTTCAGTGGGGCTGTTTGGTGGTTGGCCAGGGAATTCCTGGGAAAATCCTCTGACCATTGAGAAAGAAGCAGATTTATAACCTAAATGAAAAAGTTCAGCCAGAGTGTGACAGTGGCTGGAGGTCTCTATTGAAGAGGAAATCAGTAGGCTAAAAGTCTGAAGAGTCACAGAGAATTTTGCTTTGTGGCAGGGATACAGGACAGGGTTTTATTCCCCTCCCTTTGCAGCAAATCTCTCCCTGTGTGGTTTTTGGCTGGCCAGCTGGGCCCTGGCAGAGGGATATGTGTCCTCCAGAATGGCAGGAGGCTGTGGAGCAGAGGGTCTGTCATTAAAAGCCCATCTGGGGGATTGTGGCCAGCCCTGGAGGAATGTCCCACAGGTCCTGCTGAGCCACTGGGGCTTCCAGCAGGTGCCTGAGTTGTCCTCCTGGCCCAGGGAATGGGGCTGAGCCTCTGTCCTGCCAAGGGCTGGCGAGCCCCAGCCTGAAGTAATTTCTAAACCCTGCTGAGCTCCAGCTCCAGTTCCCTCTCCATCATTGTCCTGTCCTTAGAAATCCAGGCTGCTTGTTTGTCTGGGGTAACTCAGCTGATTAAATACATGTCAGTGGAAATGGGCTGACTGAAACCAGCCATCTGGCTGCCTGTTTAAAGTCTTAAATTACTGCTTGGTATGATGGGCATCATTTTCTAGTGGTCTTAAATGCTCTTCTTCGTTAATACTTTTGACTGTCAGTGCTTGTCTGCACTGAAAAACATTTTCCTCATAGAAGAAAAGCTGATTGGTATTGTTGCAGGTAATGCTCCAAAAATATTGCTGCTTTTAAAGAAAGTATGTCTTTGGGAAACCATGTAGAGTATGATCTGTGTATAGGGGAGAAGAGAAATTATTCCCCACCTATCTAGAAAATAAATTGTTTTCTCTATCTGTCACTTGCAACTCTGAGAAATTGGAAGCTCAGGATTTTTAAACAAAGCTGTAGTTTTTATAGGTGCATACAGAAGCACTGTCTATATGTAGGTACAGTTTTTCATAATGGTTTCACAAGATAGTGCTGGGGGAAAATACCTATTGATAGACCTCATATACCTTGAGAGTTTATCCTTTTCTATCCTTTCCTTATCTTTATCTAAGACTGGGAAAAAAGCAGCAGTATGCTAACTAAATTAATTTTGAATTTAGCATGTGGCTTTATTGCCATCTAACACACTGGGACATTGTGTTGATGCCAAGAGCTTTGCAGACAGAAGCCAGGGAAGAGCTGCTGATGTTGGCTTCACCTTTGTAAGGTAAAGGCTTTGGCTAAGGGCAAGGCAACACCTCTGTGTCTGGGTCATGCCTTCTCACCAAAAACGTTTGATGAAGGGATGAATATGTGGGTATTTTGTGCAGAAAAATATCCTAGCATTTCATTTCCATGTGAAATTAGGTGATAACAGCTTTCAGTGTCAGCTGTGAAAACTCTTTTTGTGGGATGTGCAGTAATGAGCAGGTATAATAGGGAATGATATGCAACCTAAAAGCATATGGGCTTTTTCTGCTTCACTAAAAAAATCCTTCTAGATAACCTCCAAATGGCAGATGAAACCAATTAAGACAATATCTTGTTAAGGAAAATATGTCAACATGGAAGTGTCTTAGCATATCAAAGTCTGCTGGTTCTTGCACCCTAGTGAAAAAGGAGAAGCAATTCTATTTTGCTTTGGGGGCTTTTGGGGAGGAAAGTGAACCCAAACATCTCTTAGATATTGATCCCCTGAGTTCAGGGCAGCTCTGACCACCTGTATAACAACTTAGACCATTAGTAACATATATTCTGTACAGACAAGTGCTTTATGCACTCTTGTAAATCACTGTGAAAAGCCACAGGTACAATTTTGCTAATGAACCCAGGGAATGGAGGAGTTTGCTGCTGTTGTTTTTCTCTTAGATAATTGCTGGTTATTGGGGGTGGATGTTAAAGTAGGTGCTTGTTGCAGCCTCATTCTGACTCTTTTATTATTAAAATAAGGTAAAGAAATTAAGGTAAGCTTAGGTTTAATCACAAAAACCTCAAGGTACCAATGTATGATTTTTCTCTCAGCTGTTTTGATCTTATGTACTAAAGACATGGCCATGATGAGGGAGATTTACCTACAAAATGAATCACCTGTTTTATATATGTCTGTTTTAATTCCTACTCTAATAACCTGGACACTTAAAGTGTAGTTCTACTTTATGATCTCTAATATCAAAGAAATTTAAAATCAAGATTAGGGTCACTTACTTAATTGGAAATGCCCTTTATTGGATTTATTTTCTTGTTACAGCTTTTGACTGTGGGATTACAGTCTGAAATAATCAATACCTTGATTTGAAATGGAGCTTTTCCTGATTTTGTAAAAGAAGTAATCCTTGTGGTGATGCTATGTGAGCACTGTGTGATTTTTATTTTGTTTGCTGCCAAAGGTGATGTAGCTGGCTGTGGTGATGACTGTAATAAGTTATTTCAGAGCACAGTTCATTACCCAGATACAATGCATCTGCTGTGGAAAAAGGCAAAGAGCTTTATTCAAACATCAAATGATTTCAAAACATGCTCTTTTTTGCTGAAACTGGAGAAATGTGGAATTGCCTAAGTGTCTGGTTGACATTTGAACTGCTGAAAGCATTTCCATTTTAATACTTCAGACAGTTAGTATTTCTTAATATACATTTAATATGTTTGGAAATGCCTGAACACTAACACATCTAAGTTCTTATTCATCCGTATCTTTTAAATTACTTGTTTTGTTTGCTGTAAGTTGAACTTCCATTGAAGTTGATACTATTTGAGCTCTGAAAGCTGGCCTCATTCACAGAGCAGAGCTGGCTGCTGTCTTTGGGGAAAATGATTTAAAATGTCCCAAGAGGGTTTCGTTTGTCTGTGGTTTCTTGAAGGTGTTTGCTTCCCTGATTCAGGTTCTGAACAGAAAGTCTTTTTTCTTAGATTGTGCTTACTTGTAGATGACAGTACACTCTTTTGTAATAGCATTTTCAGTCACATCACAAATAACTGAAAAAGTTCTAAGTAACAGTTCTGGCCCAGCTTTTTTGAGCTGGAAGGACAGACAATACTGAGCTTTCACCTGATAATGTTTTGTCATTTAATATTCAGAGAGCAGGGCTTGAGAGGTACTGAGGCAAATTCAGGGTACCACATGTTGAGTTTTTTAACTGAGCTCAGTAAAACAACTTGAACAACACAAGTGGATTTTTGTGCCTGTTGCTATTCAGTCTCCCCTGTTTTATTCCTAGTTGTGATTTGACAGTTGTGAATTTAAACATCTTCATAAATATAGGAATACTGCCATCACCCCACTGATATGTCTGGATTTCATTTTCAGTGTTGTTAAGTGTTACACTGGTATATTATGTGGTAAAATTGTCATTGATAACTTAGTTTTTCCATCTCTACTTGAACTTGTTGGAAAGCATTTTGCATATATTGCCATATGCTGCTTCCCTGATTTAAAGTGACAGCTGTAATTTCTCTGTTGGAATTAGGCTGTGTGCAGGGCTGTGTGCTCAGTACAAACACTGCTCTTTGAGGAGCGCTCTCAGGCTGGGCTGAGCTCCCTGTAGAGCCATGTCCTTTCAAAAGCAAAGCTTTTCTTCTCCTCTTCTGGGTCTACTGAGACAGCAAAGCTTGAGTTTGAGGTTTCAGTTAATCATCTAATTTGTCAAAACATAATCAGCCAGAGGCCAGTGCCTTTGACTTTATCTAGTCTTCTTTTATAGACAGAATGATAGAAGAAACAATTATATCATTAACATGGAGCTGATTTTATTGCTATAAGGCTGCATGAATATGAATTTGTGTGTTGGGTTACTGAAGGATACTTCAAAGTGATTTTCAGCATACTGCTTATTTTCTTTCTGGCATGGTGAGATGTAGTGCAGAGAACATTGTTTTGCTTAAGGCACAGTGAAACACGTTCCTTAGTCTGGGGGAGGACAGTGGGAAGTCCAGTTTATAACTTTTTCCAGGGAAGTTTGTGTTACAGCATCACTTTAAATTAAAAAAAAAAAAAATCCTTCTTATTAGCTTTCATCTGTTTTTCTCTTCACAAAACTGTAGCTTATTCAAGTCCACAGAAATTTATACATAAGTCTGAATTTCTTTCTCTTTTGAAATCTTTGCATTCAATAAACAGGATCACATTCCTGAAACTGAAAACTAAGTGGCAATTATTGTCTGTTGGTAAATCTTTAATATGTTTGATGTAGACATTTAAGAAATGCTCTCAGAAAATAATTATTTCATCTGTCACTTGCTGAGAATCCTATTGGAAGGCACCTGCAGGGGCTGTATCAAAAGTGCTGTATCCAAAAGTGTAATCTCTCTGTTCTGATTATTTGATTTTCTGTATAATGATGTGAGAAGAAATTCTCTTGTATCTCAGGTGGGTTAGTAGAGCAGAGCAGGGATGGGTTACAACAGAAAATACTGCTTCAGGGGCCTGATCTGAGTTTCAGCTCCTTTGGCCTTAAAATGTAGACAGTTCCCAACAGAAACCTGTCCCCTGACTGAGTAGTATTTCTGGGTTTTACCAGAACAGTATTCTTGAGGGTGCAAAATGAGATTACAAGAAAAAACAAAAAGAAAACAATAAGTAAAAAAAATTACTCTTTCTGACCAGGTTTGAGCCTTTTTTGTATTTTCTCTGTGAGTGGAAGGTCATTGCAGATTTGTTAGTGATTTATATCAAAACATGTAAGTATTGAACAATTGTGAAAATGCAAAAAAAAAGTCAAGAGAAAGAGTTGTGAGCAAAGTGAGCACAGCATAAAAATCACTTTGGTCTTGTTTCTTATCCACATGGTTTTTACAAGGTATTTAAATGTTCAGTTATAACAGGGCATGAGTGACATCCAGAAGGTTATAGCATTTACAATAAATACAGCTCAGAGAGAAAAAACACATAGCAAGTGCAGCCTGTTAAGAAAACCCTAAGTCCTCATGCTGTGGGCTTTCTGCATGGATAGAAACACATCAAGCTGTGTAACACCTTCCTTTAAAAAGAGGTTACAAAGGATACCAGGAATTGTTGTGATGATCTGGGAACAAAGGAGTGGAAAACAAAGGTAAGAGGTCAACCAGTAATGAGGCAAAATCAGGTATCTTCTTTGAACTGTAACAACAAAAGTGAAAAGCTTTGTAGAGAGCAGGGAGGAAAATCTTTCCAAGCATTCTCACAAACAAATGAGAACTGGGTGTATCTCTTGGGCAGAGCCAAAGGAAAGCTAGTTATGAAGAAAGCAGTGGGATCTACAAGTTTGGTTGAGCTTAGTATCCAACACAATGAATTTGGGGTTTGTGCCTTACACCCATTTTCCTTCAGTGTTGGGTTTCATCCTTTTTTTTTTTTTTTTTTTTTTTTAGTGTAAAAATGTATTTCTGCCTTTTTATTTCCTTAAATTTACAAGAGGTGGCTTAGGGGTGTGTTTCTGGCATCTCTGGTTTACAGACCTGGTTGAATATAGTCTTCATCACTCTTTGAGAATTTGTTGATTTTCTAAAGATGGTAATTTACTACCAGGATGTGGAATCAGTACTTTGCATAACTGTTACCCACAGAATGTAAAAGTAATTTGGATTAGGACTAAGCAAATGCTTTCTGGCTCTGGTAAAAGGTTTCTGTGGAAGGAAAAGGCGCTGAGAGAAGTCACAGCAGTGTACTGACATTTCTTGCTGTTAGTTTGTGTCTGGTTATGAAAAAATGTTTCCATGATTTTCAGCTTTACGTGAAACAAGACTTCATTTTCATAGAGGACAACTGTATATATTTCAGCTAACACCCTCTCAGACAGCCTCAGGGGATAAGATGGAAGGAGTGAGAATTCTTCCGTGCTTTGATGCATTGGTTGGGAAAGTTACACTCCTGTTAAGTGTGATGCATTTTATGTTAATAAACAAAAGATCATTAACTGAAGACTGAAGTGCTGCCAATCCTGCATCTTTCATGAGCAATAAATTCTCATTAAAAACCCCTTAGGGAAATGCATGTCCTTTCAAAAGAATTTCCACAGCACATCATCTCCATGTGACATATCTCCAGAGAAAAAATTTATATGAGGAAAAGTGACTGGGGGAATTTGTTAGCTCAACTTCCAAGTCCTTTGCAAAAAGAAAACCTTGTTTGCTTGTTTCTTCCTTTGTTTTTCATTTTCCAAGGTCATCTTGTATCCAGGCTCAGTGAAAAAAATAATTCACTTCTGCTAGAAATGGCTGAAGGGGTTTGGGTCACGAACCAAAGAATTCATCATATAGCAGGAGATAGATATCTTCTGGATTCCAAATAGTTACTTAAGAAAAAAGCCCCAAAACATAAGTAAACCATACAATAAAAATGATAAAAATCTGTATGCTGTAAGGATCTGATACTGCAAACTATCCACAATGTCCCACCAAGAAACACAAGAACTGAGACTCTATCTAGTCTAGAGAAAGGCTTGACCCAGATTAAAACTGAACAGCAGACAGAGGAGAATTTGCACACTCACAAGCTGGGAGACACTGCTAAAAGCAATGGCGCTGAGGAGCAGCTTTGCTTGCCCTGACAGGAATTCTGTGCATGACCTGCAGCTGTAGGCTGGCTTGAAATCTGGAGAGCAGAGGTGCTGAACGATGTGCTCAGGGCAGGCAAGATGGGAGAGGTGCCCTTAAACAGAATGGTTCCTCTCTGATCCTTGCTCTGTTTCTTCTTTCTTGAATATCCATTAAAAATAATCTTTTGATAGCTCTATAGGCAGAGCTTCTCCATTCACATCTCTGCTGTTGCTTTCAGTGTCACCAAGTCACAGAAATAAAAACCTGACTCATCTAGAAGCAACATCTGCTTCAGCAGCACCTTCCTTGTGTTGGTGGCTGATGTGTCGCCAGGCCCATGTCAGCTCTACTAGCAGCCCAATGTCACCAGCTTTGGTGCAGCCAGCAAAGAGAGCAGATGTTTTTGGGGATTAGGACCAAAAAAAGCATCTTGTGGGCGTGTGAAATGAAGAGCGGCAGTTTGTGTGTGTTGGGAATAAGAGGGATTAAAAGGTGGTGACTTACACTGTTGTCTCTCTCCATGGGCCAGACTTTCATGTAGCAATGACCCTGTGCCTCTTTCTTAACCCACTCTGAACTCAACTGCACTGTCAAGCTAAACTGGGATGTTTTGAAAAACCTTATGGTCTTATCATCCCACTTAAAGAACTGGAGTTCCTGGACCATGTACTGCTGAGGGAGGATCAGGTGAATTAGTCATGTACCAGAGGGACAATTTGCTTTTCACACTCACCTGTACTGAAGAAAGTGATAAGAATAATGTGGTGGCTCTGAGGATGCCATCAAAAAGCAGATAAACACTGCAATATGTTCTGATTAGAAAAGTGCAAACTGTAGGCCTTGTGCTGTGAAAGGATTCTCAGGAAGAAATTTGGTACCATTTAAGGGATTTGATTAAACATGCTTTCATTAGTGTAAAATATTTTTTAAAAGTAGCACCTGAGAAAAAGAGCGAGTAGTCATTCCCTTAGAAAAGCATGGGGATCTCTGTGCAACAGCTGCCTATGTTGTGATGTAAAGTTTTCTTTTGCTGAATTAATATTCCATACTGACTTTTATTAGTCCTTTCCTTCTTTTTTTTTTTCCTTTTTGAATGCTGAGGTTTACAGTGATGATAATTCTTTGAGAACTTGGCAGATTGCCTGATTGTACCAGTTCCCACTGTATGCTTCTTGGATTGCAATTTATTGGCAGAAATAATACAGCATTAAATATAAATATTACTATTTATGTAACATTAAAATTGATAAATCAGTCACTTATGTAAAAAAATTCCAAACTACAGCAGTGTGAATTTGTCAAATTGCTTCTGCTCTATACTTTAAGGCGTGTATTTCAGAACAGAAACAATCAGGTTTATAGTTAATGTAACACTTTTAATAATAACAAATTTTGTGTGATGGATCCAGTGCCCATTTATTTTTAGCAGTGAATTTTAGTAGTTTTGCTGGGATATACTGACTCAAAAGGTTTAAACAAGGGAGCAAATCCGTGCAGAATTTGGCCCTGCTAAAACCTTAACTTTACTTTCTGGTACATGCATGGTTTACATAATGCATGGACTATTTAATTTATAATGTGAAAACTTGTACTTTACATGTATTTCAGAGCTCAGTATTCTGGTACTGTTTACTTGGTGTTTTTTGGCACTTGGGTTTTGATGTTTCATACTTGAGGAGGTTGCATTCAAATTGATAGTCAGGTGTAACTCCCCTGCCTGCTGCAATTTACTGCTCTGTGTTTGGGCTGTTTATTAAAAGAAGTCTGTATCTCTCACTACTCTCTGCAGACTCTAGAGATGGTTAAAAAATGTAGGATTTTCCCTTCATTTTTGTCCTTCTAGAAAAAAGTCATTTTCATCTTTGGTCTGGAATCTCAGACCAAAAGAAAGGCTTCAGAGGAATATATCTAAAAAAAGAATTGCAGTTGAATGCATAATCTCATGAATAATGGTCATAAAGTGAGATGTTCCAGGAGATTTGTAAAATGATTGCTTGGTATAATTCATAATTATCTCAATGATTTGGCATTGAATCACACCGACATTAATCTTTTATCCTCCAACTGAATATGTGCATAATGGGGGGGAAAAATCACTTCTTTTTTCCTATTTTATTCTTAGTCAAGAAACTGCATTGATTGTGATGGTTGATACCACCCCCATGTCTTGCTTGGTGGCTCTATTTCTTATCATTCTAATTATTTTGCAGTAGCTAATGAAAGTTATTTATAGAGCTTTTGCTCTTCACTTGATGGTTTTTCTGCAGTAGCAAGGTTAAAAACCATTTCAGTGTTCAAAAGAAAAAAATCCCAAAATTTTAGACTTTGGGTCTAGACCTCCTTCACTATGTTTTTTTTGCCTAAATAGGTACAAAATTTAAAAGGTGGAGTATTGTGGAGTCAGTGCTACCAATAGAAGAAGACACCCCAACATTAATAAATAGATAAATAGATATATTTATGGATAAATAGATATATTTAAAATATTGTCTGAAACACCAATCAGTCATTAACGTTTGCTGCCTTGTACTCATAATTTCAGTAACAATTAAATAATAAAATAACAATTAAATAATAAAATACTTGTACTCATAATTTCAATAACAATTAAATAATAAAATAACAATTAAATAATAAAAATTGCCATGTGAGAGAGGATGCTTGTGTTAAAAATGCATTGCTGCCCATTCCCATGCTCATGCTCAGAGGAGGGGAATTTCCCTGCTCAGGTGCCATACTGGGAGAGTAATTTGTCATGGAAACAATTTGGGAATAATCTGCCATGGACTCCTGATAACCTTTCCTTTCTAATTTCTTTGCCATAACTGCCCCACTTTTTAGCCAAAGATAATGTTTTTGCTTTTATAACAAAGGCTCTGCCCTCATGATGTTCCTCTCTTTGCCTCCTTTCTGATCTGTTCTCCCGTGATTTCTTCCATGACATTTCTTTCGTATTTGGCGTCGTTTGGATGCTTCTGGAAGGTAACTAGATGGTTGTCTTTGAACTTCTTCAGATTAATGTTCATGAAAATCCACTGGAAATTGGTGACGAACCCATGAGGATTGCTGATCCTTATTTTAGATTAGTTATAATTTTCTTTTTCCTTGCTGTTAGTGTCACCCAAAGAAAATACAGTTTAAGTAAGTTACTACCTGTTTCACTTGTCCTGATTTGGCAGAATCATGTCTTATAGAAGAGAAATTTAATGTAAATTGTATTTTCTGTAGGCTTATCTTTTATTACCAATAAGTTAGCAGTGAATAGGAGCTGCTCCTTGCTGGTGGCTCATCCTATCTTTCCTGCTTCTGCCTGACAGCATTAGTACTTCCATTATTGTAACTCCAGTCCTTGCGATTATTGTAAAAGCAGTTAAATAAAGCCCGTACTTCGCTCAGCTTTAAATTTGCAATGAATATCTTTTTGTTGGGGATGACTCCTTTATTGGCAGACCTGGCTAAGGCACCGAGGCTCTGGAGCCCAGTTCCACAATGCTCTGACATTTAGGGAGCGGCGAGCGCCGTCGCTGTAGGTGACGGTCGGGGAAGGAGCCTCGCCGAGCGCCGCGCCCGCAATCGGAGCTGAAAGAGGCGTGGGAGTTCACTGCAGCCATTCCACCCTCGGCTCTTCCCCTGTCAGATCTCATCCATCCCACGGGGTCAGGCCTGGTCAGCACTCGGATGGGAAACCTCCCTGGAAAAGCAAGAGCTGAGGGAAGCTGGGCACAAACTGTGTCTTTCTGCACAAAGTAGCACCCTGCCCCTGGGTCAGTTGTTAGCACTGTGCTTTGTTTAATCTGTGTTGGATGGGGTTTAGTTGTGGTTCTTTCTGGTTCATTGGAAAAACAATGCTGTGGCTACAAATAATGATATAAGGGGGGAAAAGTTAAGGAGAAGTAATTTTGATAGGTAGTAGACAAGGACTGGTTCCAAGGCACAAGGAGGTTTCGGAGGCCTTGCAAATTTGGGTTATAAATCTCTCTCAGTCTTCTGTTTGCTTTTTATCCATGAGAACAAAGTATTTATTAACCTTGTGAATTTCACAGCAATAGTGTAGAGTGGAAACTTGGTTGGGATTTCTCTGCTCCAAAACAGCCTCCAGAAGGCATGGAAGGACTCACTGGAATATGGCTTGGCCACTGTGCTTGGTCACAGTCACCAACAATAAAACAAATGTTCATTGTATTTTCAAAGCTTGACATTGTCAGTGGTGATTTTATGGGTTTTCAAATAGTGAAAGTTATAAAATGACAAGGAGAGGTGGGCTTCACTTTGTGGTACAGGACTGATGGCTTCTAATGAAATTGCTTCAGAGTGAAAAATTCCAAGACAGGACGAAACATGAAGAAAACACATTCCTGTTCTTGAATTAAAAAAAATGGGCAAAGAAATAAATTAGTAACTTGGGAACTTCATACCTATTGGATTTTGTTGTGCAGAGGAACTGGAAAAGTTTGAAAAACAGGAAAAGGAAAAGTTTGAAATCTTTGTCAATGTTGACACTTGTCGAAAATGTAAGAGCGTGCTGGAAGGTTGTGGGGCTGATCAGGACAGGAAAGAACAGTGTCAGGGTGGAAGGAGCCAGGGGATCATGGGGCTTAAGGTTTACTGAAGTATTAATTTTTTCAGATGATGTTCCTAAGATATTTTCCATTATTTTTGAGACTTGACTGTGTTCTTCATTAAAGATAAAATTACATTTTGTCATTAAAACAGTACTTAATTACTATTTACCACTGAAAATACATCCTGGTCCTGTATAGTTTAGGTCTTGGCAAATGGATATATTTCAGCACAATTTTACTTTATTCAGAAGCTAATTTAAGTAATATCTTTCTTTGTTAGATGGAGATGCAAAGCCCTATATCTGGCAGTTTCTGAATCTGAGGTTTCCAAATGAAAATGAAGATCAATGTTTGGGAAGCTAAAGTACACTGCTAGAGTTTTTGGGTTTATTGTATCAATGTACAGTAGCAATACAAAATGAACAACTGAGAAAAATGGAGCCTTTCATGGACCCAGTGTAGCTTTTATTGTGGCGCTTGGTCTGAGGAGATGTTACTTGTTCAGAACTAGGGGTTTGTGCCTGAATTGACTTCCCTGCCTCTGTCCTGGTGGATGGGGAGAAGCTGGAGCAGTGCAGCTCTGTGGTGGAGCCCTGAGCTGCTACTGTCACCTGATACAGAGTTCCTTTTGTCTGGCAGTTGGGTGAGTCGAACCTGGTGGGAAAGGAGAGTGAAGGAGAGATTTTAGTGTAAGGAGAGTTCCAAATTATTTAGCACGTTTGTGTTTTTCTTGGACTAAATGGGCTTTCTTCAAACTGTTGTTTTTTAGAACAAGCTACTGCAATATGTAGATATTGCAAACCTCAGTGATACTGAGATTTGAAATGTACCTTTCTTCCATGCACACACTGACTACTTTTGTGCTTGGTTCCATCTGGAAAGGATATAATTGAATCCTTGTTTGGCTTCTTTAATTATTTCTTTGCAAAGTTTTTGGCTGGGAATTTTGCCACTTACAATACAAATATTCAAACCTAGGAGCATAAACTGTGCTTTCAAAGAGCATTTTTGTAAACCTTTATCATTTGGAGGATTTTCAAAAGAGAACATGAGACCTCCTCAATGAACATGTTTTAATTTTTTAAATCCCCAGAGAAGATTTTGTTTCCTTGCAGGTTGGCTGTAGTTGCTAATTAACCTTGTTAATTAAACATGCTATAGGGATGAAACATGCTTGATTAAAAATAAATAAAAGCATATAGCAACAAAGTGATGCTACTGTTTTTTCTTATTTAAAAGCTAAGATTAAAAAACGAGATTAACTTTGAAGCTGCATGTCAAATGTTCTTTGCATTTGAAACTTCTGAAAGGCTAAGGCAGCTAAAATCTTGTGGTTTTTGCAACTCGATCATAGTAAAATGCATATTCAGTTGTAACACCATGTTAAAAATGGGGGCTGAGAGTAGTCACTGAAGGTTCTGCCTTAATCAGAACTGACTGAGATGGTGGATAATAACCTGAGGGTTTATTTGGTCATCCTTAGACATGAAGGTCCTTGTTTTTTCCTGTCATATATCTCATATGTAAACTTCCAACACTCCAAATTAGTTTTAAATGCTGTTGGCTGAGCACGTTCCTTGCCCTGCACACCGGTGTGTTTGTGTGGAGGTGACGGGGAATGGCTCACCGTGGGCGTTGGGCCAAGTGCATCCCTGGACAAAGCTCCCTGGAACGGTCTCAGGGATGCCTGTGGTCCACAGGCACGCTGAGCTTCTGCCACACGTCCTGCCAGAGGAGGAAAACCATCTGCATGGTCTGGCTGTGGCTCCACAGCTCCTTCACCTGGGGAATGCAGGTGGGAGGGCAGAAGCAGGAGTACAAAGATTGCTTGCCTCAAAGCTGACTATTTGTAGACACTGTTGGAAAAGTTGGCTCTTCTGTACCCACTATGGCACGTTTTTCCCCTCTCCTACATAATAGTCAGGTTTCTTTTTCATTTTCTGCTATTGAAAAATGGTTCTGTTCCTAACAGCAGCAATGCTATAAACCAAGTTAGAGAATGCCAGTCTTTGCTGTCCTTCACTGGGAAAATTGCTAAGAAAACCCTTTGGGAATGTCAGCCAGGATCCTCACCCAGACAGGGAAGACCTGGCATTGATGGAGGAACCTTCTTTGTGAATGGACCTTGAGTGAAATTTATTCTCATAAAATTCCAGAAATGTGTAAGTGATTCCATGTTGGAATTAACATGGAGTGAGGGAAGTAGGAGTATTCCTGATGTAGGAGACATAGCTAAATAAATCTCTTCAGACCACTGGCAGGAAGTGTATGGAGGAGTGGTTTGTGGGGAGGTTTGTTTATTCTCCCCCCACCCCCCACATATTTTTTCATAAAATATCTTTAGGCATTTGTTTTGCAATTAAAAGGTCAAAACCTCCTCAAAGGGAATACTTGCTTTTTCCACTAGAACATATTAGGGCACTGAAGCAGTGCAAAAATGCAAGGGGCTATTTTCAGCAGATGAACTAAGTCCTAAAAATAGGATTAACCAGTTTTGTAATTTGCCTGTGATAGTATCTGAGCAAGGAAGGGGGGGAGTGTTACGTGTCTTTTAGAAGATGAGTTTAGGACACCTGTGTTAAGGCTCTCGATGCTGGACTAATGCCACTTCTCAATTTTCCATAATTTTTCACATGTGCCAAAGAAGGTGGAGAACACAATCATCATTTCAACAGGGCTGTGGCTGTATCATCTTCAACTTTTCCTGGTATTCAGTGGTTTCAGCAGCATCCCTGTTTACAGATCAGGATTTTGGGAATGCCTGGTGCTAATCTGATAGCCACGATGGCTGGCTGCGTGGGAATGCTGAGGGGTGCAGCGAGCACGTGGGGTGCTCAGTGACCAGTACAGAGACTCAGCTTAAACACCACATCTTCTGCTGGAATGGAGAGGGGGTCTGGTGCAGTGACCCAGGCGTACACTGAGCTGTGCCTGAGTGACAGGAGCGCTGTCATTCCACAGGAATTAGGCAGGCACGTGCGGATTTTCCTCATCGCGAATGGTTCCTGAGAAATGGTTTAAAGGCTACTTTTTTTTCTGCAAGTTTGAGAGTGAAATACCACAGAGCAGTTAGTTTTCCATGCTGCATGAGAGTGACCCAGTCAATGATAGGAGCATTTTCAGAGCCTGGGTCCTACTTCTGCCCTGGCTTGGCACCTTTGCGAGTTTTTGGGGGATGGAGTTTCCCCAGGCCATACAATGGGAAATTATCTTTCCTTTTCTATGTATGCTAATCACTATTTTCATTTCTTTCTGACAACTTTTCAGTGTACTTGAGAATGTGTTGTCGTTGCCAAATCCTTAATTAAACAAATTACTTATTAGTTGAGTTGAGCAAAACATTTGTATAAGGATCTTATATGAAAAAAAAGCTAATTAAAAAAAATCTAATAATTCAGCAGTTGCAAAATGCATCACAATGTGTTTATATATAGAATAGATGTTTTAAATTTCAACTTTATGCATATATTTATTGATGATACAACAGCCTTCTGGCATGTGTTAATATGGTGCAGAATAAAGCTGATGTGCAGGGCTAAGGGAGAATAAATAACACAATCTCATTTGTACAGTCTGTTTCCATATCACCGGCACGATGAGCTACTTTGTTGTTTGAATGAAGCAACTGATGTTTGGATTCAGCTGATTTATTGACAGCTCTGTCAGACTGCCGCGAAATGAAATAATAACACGACCACCAAATCCTGCAGGGGAGCGCAGGGAGGAGAGCGGGGCCTGCCGGGGGTTACCCCAGCGATGTGCAGGAATGCTGCCCTGGTGGGGGAGCCAGTGGAGAATGAACTGCTATTCACAGGCTTTTCTTTCCTCAGGGAGAAGCTGTGTGTGGCTCGGCTGCAGCGGGAAGTTGCCCAGAGTAAGAGCGAAGGAGCCATGGTAAGCTGTGCCTACTCACTGCTTGGCAATTCTTGTCTTACTCAGGCACGTCTGGTCTGGCTGAAGGTGGTCACCAGAGCATCCAGGCTGGCTTGGACACAACAAAGGGTTGCCAATTTATGTGTTCATAAATGTGAGGAAACTCAAGGCTTGGCTTCCTTGGAAAAGCCATGGGAGAGAAAAGTTGCTTCCATTCGTCACTGGAATTAGAAGCAAGGCAACCACAGAAAGGCAATTTCAGATCAAAAAGCAGTAGATTTACTTGCCTGTTAAATCTTAGCTAACCACAGAAAAATGAGAGAACACGAACATGGAAGCTTAGAAAAACCCCTCAATCTGATAATTTTGTAAATCATGTAATGCTCCTTGTATCTTCATTTTTCATGTACCAATTCATGAGATTAGCCTTGTGAGCAAAAGATGAAATGGCAGATTTTTAGATGACCACAAACCTCAATTTATAGAGTGCCTTAGCTCTTCAAAACAATTTTCTTTGGGAGCCAACATGTGCTGAATGTGCTTAATTACTTAATATCTGAGGAACTGTTTCCATCTGTTAAGGAGTTTGTTTGTCCCTATCTTCAGATAAAATATCTTAAGCTTCCATGGGATAAAGCAGACTTGTTCAAAAACCTTAAAACCCAAACTATCCCTTTGAACATACATGGAAGTGCCACTGATCTGAGTTGCACAGTTGGCTGTGAAAAACTTTGGTGGTCCCAAGTTTGTTTAACTTCGTGGGGAGCAGCTGTAGCAGGTCTCTGGGGAGGGGATGCTCTGTGAACTGTGTGATGCAGGGTCCTTAAAATCCCACCTGCCTCCAGGGAGTGCCATTTATAAACCCTTAGTGATTAACACGCTGAGGTGAGGTTTGGAGGGACCCAAGTGACAGGTGGGAGGCACCAGCTGTGGGTTCATTGCTCTCACCATGTGCCCAGCTCAGCTGTGGGAGCCACTGCCCTCTCCCATCCCAACACCATCCCGATGTTCCTGCCCTTGGGGTCTGCAGCAGGGATGGGCTGGCCACAAGGAGACTTGGAAATGGGGTTTAAGCAGTTGGGAAGCCTGGCCCGTGGATAATGTGTGAGAATGGGCACGGAAGTCCTGGAGGAACTGAAGAACAAACTTTTATCAGGTAAAGTTGCAATCCAAGAGTCCGTGACTGAGATAAAACTCCTGCAGCCTCCGGGAGGATTTTTGCCTGAAGAAGAATGGCAGTTTTCAGTGTAAATAAATGTCAAAATCTGGGAAGAACTGTTTACTCTATTTGAAATATTTCCTTTATTTTTTTTTAAACTAGCACTCCCTTGGAGGCATAGCAGTAATATAATATATTGAGTGTAAAATATACTTAGTGGTATAATCCAAGACTATATGAAGTGAGCAATACTGATTAACCTTCTAGAGCTGGTAAGGCTTTTGGTATGTGCACGTTGTGGTCTCCTCTCCTGCCTGTCGGACACTTCTTATGCCTTTCACTGTGGGTTTGTGGATCACTTCTCTCTGCTAACCAGGGTGTAATTTTGTATAATTTGTTGCGAGGCCAAGTGATGTAATCCATTAGGAGCTGACAGGTAGCTCTCCGGGGGTGCACTCTTCCCCCAAGGTAAATACTGGGTAGTTTTTTCCCTCTCTTCCCTGAGGGGTAATATGCACAATTATCCTGCAACTAGAGCCGGGAGCCAGCGCGCCGTAGAGACATTGCTTTGAAGCAGTTGATGTATGGAAAGTTCTTTGTGTCTCAGAGCTCAGAGCTGGTGATTTTAATATGAAACACAGCAGTCATTAATTAACATTAATGAACTTGCGGGGCTGTGAGCAGTGTGAGAGCAGCAAGGGTCCAGGGGCTGGAGTATTTGAACCCAGGGGAGGCCAGGGATTAAGAAAGTCGTGGAGCCGCGTTCCCAGGGCGAGGAGCCGGCTGCGCATCCTGGGTTTGGAGCAAACACTCTTCAAGCGCTCGTAGCGAAATTTCGGCGAGCGATTCTGAGCCAGCAAGCCCTTGGCAAGCGGCGGGGCTCCCTCCCGAGCAGCGCTGGCTGCCAGCAGCCTGCCCGCAGGGTGCCCAGGCCATGTGCTGCTCTTTTTGGTGTGATGGACATCCCCCGGGGCCGGCAGGCTGGGCAGGGCCACCAGCCAGCCGCAGGGCGCCCGAGGGCCTGGCTGTGCTGTCACCGGCTGCGACTCGGGATCAAAGCAGTGGCATCCCCGCAGCCTCCCTGCCAGTGACAGGCCACAGCTTTATTTAATCACTAATTAGCTAATCGCCTTTACTCGCTCCTGTTTTTCTTTTTGTTTGTTGTGCTGGTTAGGTTGGCGTGGAGGTTTTCATGGAACCGGCTCCTTCATTTGGGAAGGGCGCAGGTGACAGCACATGGCACCTTTAGTGGCACCTCCAGTGCCTCGCTTGATCTCGTGGAGGGCATTTCTTGCAGTGTGAAACAAGGCAGAGAGCACAGGGAGCTGCCCTGCATCCTGGGAGCTATGCAGGGCATCACACAAGCCTTTGGCAGGCTGGCACCTCATGTAATACCCTGTCGCAGGCACATTCTTCTTTCCTTCAGGATTTTTCATAGAGGAGCACAGAGGAAAGAAAGAGAAAACAATTTCTATTTCTGCTCCTTGTTTTTCCCATGTAGAATGTGTTTGGAGAATTGTTTTCCTAGAGTGATTGCTTGATTGGATTCTGGTGAGGATTGTTTGAGCCTGATGGCCAGTCCAATCCACCCGTGTCTGGACTCTCCAGAACAGGGTCACAAGTTGTTAGTTAGTTAGATACGGTAGTTAGAGAAAGTAGGTATGTAGTTTTAGTATCTCTTTTAAATAGTATATTAATGTATTATAGCATAGTTATAATAAAGAAATTATTCAGCCTTCTGAACTGGAGTCAGTCATTTCTTCCCACCATGTTCGCCTGCATTTACAATAATACCCGCTAGCATTTTCTGCTCCTTTAAAAAAAAATTATTTGGGTTTTGCTGTCACAGATAGGGCAGGAGGGTAAGAGGTGACCACTTTATATAAAACACACTCACTGTAAGGGTGAGCAGAGTCAGGGAGCAGGGAACGTGTGCCCTGTCCCTGTGGGTGCTGGAAGGACGTGGTGCAGTGGTTTTCCCTGTCCTTCCCACTCGAGTTCACCCAGCACCCAGGAACCACTGCAAGGTGGACACGTACAGGACACCAGTGACTAATGACCACAAAGCACGTGCTGTAGAAGCTGCTGACACTGTGGTGGCTTTGCTCATGAAACGGGTCTGTGCAGCTGTAAACATCTGGTTAGTGATGATGGAAGGGATGCATACAAGGAGAGGTTTTCCTGAGGCTGAAGATCAGTCGGTGTGTGCTGTGTGGTACCAGTGTGTGGGACCAACATTGCTCCCAGAAAGAATTTGGCTTTTGATATGTCCCAGAGTTACAGTTTTCCTGACTGATTTGTTACTGGAAGGTACTGCAGAAGATGAAGTGAAGATACTTCATTTCAAGATAAATGTTTATCACCAAAACCATACAAGTAATCTTGTATTATGTTTTCTCCATAAGTTTCTATGGAAAATCTGATACCTCATATATTGGATTATGTGGATTTATGACTTACTTTAATTGTATATTAACTGAATAATTTAGGCTGAATACCTGGCAATTGCTCAAGTTTCTTTATTTTATGAACCACCATCAGTAAATATTGATTGTTCACTATCAAAATGTGGAATTACTGCAAATCCCTCCCTTGAAAGTTCCAGCAGCACTGACCCAGGATTGTTTGGCTCTTCCTGTCACTCATGGTCTTTTGTTTCATAGTGTGCATATTCACAATTTTCTTAGTCATGTCTCTTCTGACTCATCAAGGATGGCTCTTTGTAAAGGAAATTGAGATGATCAGTTCATCTGTGTACACTTCTCACTGCATTTGATAGGGACTGTGCAGGTGTCTGTATGACAGAGATCCCATTTTTAAAATAAGCAGCTTTCAAAGCAAATCACAAGTTTATTTCAAAACATACTGAAGACTGAAAATCACATTAATCATCAAAGTATTTTTTTATATCTTTGAAGTGCATGAATTTGCACCTTTGGACACAAAACATGACCAGGAAGAGTGTTCATTGTTGTGAAATTTTCTTAACAATGAACAGTGCCAACTTAGGAAAAAATGAGAAAAATGTTGCCACACTTTGACAGTATAGTTGTTGTGGCAGAATAGTGTTTTAGCAGTAGTTTAAAAGCCTAAAATGAACCAAAAGTATATACAATTACATTATGTTTTGATAACCTGAATAAATTTAATAATTACCCAAAAAAAGTTACATTTTTTATTTGATACCTTTATTTGTATCTGTGCTATACAGTTTTGTTGGTTTGTTCTTTCCATGCAAGTCCTTTAGTTCGACTCTTGTTTTCCATTAGTTCAGTGGCCTGTAACCTACATAAAAGAAATTGTACCACTCTGGCAATTTAGCTGCAAAGGTTAAAGTGGGATGCTACTGCCTTTTATATCTACATGGGCTTCACTTAGGGTGGGCCCTCGGCTCTGATTTACCATGTGTCCTGCTGCGCCTTTAAGTGATGCAAAGTGATTATCATGGGCTCTTCCTGGTACCCGTCTATTCCACACCTGCACCCTTTTGTTGGAAACACACCATGTTAAGTGAGTGTGAGCTCCCCACTGAATAGGTTTCCACCCTCCGGTAATCCTTCTGCATTAGATTGATTTATGAATGTATCAGATTCTTTGTTAGCATGTAAACCACTAATTAATTTAAAGCTCTCTGTGGAAAAATTAAAGCCCTGGTTAAGGCTTTCAACAGGCTCAGATGGTGCTAATAATGGAAAAACAAGTTATATTAATGAGTTTTGATGTGATCAGCACAATTCTTGCTTTACAAACAGTTTTTGCAGTAAAACAGTGGAGGCTGCAGGTTTTTAAATAAAGAGCGGAAGAAATAAAAAAGAAAAGGCTTAAAAAAACTCACAGAGTCAGTAACATGTCCCATTATTATAAGGAACTGAGTCACTTCTGCTTGTTATAACTTTCTCAAATGTAGTGGATTTAGATATATGTAACAGCCTCTTCAAAAACCACGGGAAGTGCAATCCACTCTTGTTGCCAGATTGAAACATAAATTGTAATCAGCTTTGAGAAGATCTGCCTCTTCTCATCAAGCGCTGCCAAACTGGAGTGTTCACATGGAGATGGATTTGTTGAAGTGCAGAAAAGGTCTTGACTGAAATTGCATTAAAGTCAGTTGAAAGTTTGACTGTGTTCTTAGCTTTCCCAAGTTACCCAGAGGTTTGTAATGTATTTTCAGTCATTTGCACTTTACTCAATTTCAGGCTTTTAGTGTGGGTGCTAGTTTTTTGGTGAGAAGAAAGAGACCATACCCCAGCTTGATGGTGCTTTGTTGAAATTATGCCTCTCCTGGGAGCTGCATTTACCTCTCCTGGTGCTCAGCTCTTCCAGGGCACTGAGACTCAGGCCACCACCCTGGCCCTGTGGTCAGCTCCACAGCTGACGTTGCTGCCCCATTAATCAGCTACAGGGTCAGTGTGCTCAGAGCCCCAGCTCCCAACATCTGCACTATGTACCAGGTTTTTAGGGAGGAGGGGAATGCTCAGGTTGCTCTCGAGCCTGGGTGTTGCAGATGGCAGCACAATGTCCTGCCACGAGCGCAGAGGTGCTCACTGTCACCGGCGTGATGAATCCTGCCATCCCCTCCGGCCCTGGGGAAGGCTGCTCTTGCAGAGGCACCCGGGTCATTTTAAAATAGAGGATATTTAGTAATAAATGAAGTGTTAAAGATGAGGTATGAAAGGCTAAATGTTCTTTCCCACCTTCTGGGTCCTTATGTTCTAGGAAAGCATCTATCTGTGCTTTAATTAGAAAGTAGCAGAGAGAGAGAGCCAAAGTAGCTGTTTTGAAATGTCTCTTTGAATATAAAATATCCTAAGCCAGAAAGAAGCAATGTGACCCTTGTGCTGCCCTCTCTGTGAAGCTGTGTATTTATGCACAGATAGCCCTGCTGTCTGGCTCCTTTTTCTGAGAAACTTCATCATACAGCCCTCATGGAAACTCAGTGACATTAGTAGCAGCTTTAGCATCAATAATGATTATTGGAATTCTTTACAAGCC
This sequence comes from Vidua chalybeata, assembly GCF_026979565.1. Lineage (NCBI taxonomy): Eukaryota > Metazoa > Chordata > Aves > Passeriformes > Viduidae > Vidua > Vidua chalybeata. Next base: position 32,046,017 of record NC_071536.1, on the reverse strand, counting down.
TGGTTTAATGCTCCTGGACCTCATTAGTTTTTCATACTTCATTAGGCCAGATGTCCTCATTCACAACTTTGCAGTTTTATCTTCAGTGGTTTTAAAATAAAACCTTATGTACTGAGTATCTTTCATTGTTTGCTTCAAAATTGCAAACACGTGGATATTTTGAAATTCTGTATTTTAAAGGTATTATAAATTTAGGTATTCTCTATGATTTAAGTTGCTGACACTTCCAGCAGTCATTTTCCAACGAGAGCCCAATTGCTTCTGCTCAGAGCCGGCTGCCGTTTGAAGCATGGGTCGCTGTGGGGCAGGCAGTGAGTTCCAGAGCGCGGTTTATCCAGCGTGGTTTATCCAGAGCTCAGTTTACAGGTTCTAGAGCGCGGTTTATCCAGGGCTCGGTTTATCCAGGTTCCAGAGTGCGATTTATCCAGCACGGTTTATGCAGGGCTCGGTTTATCCAGGTTCCAGAGCACAGTTTATCCAGGTTCCAGAGCGCGGTTTAGCCAGGGCTCAGTTTACAGGTTCCAGAGCACGGTTTATCCAGTGCAGTTTATCCAGGGCTGGGTTTATCCAGGTTCCAGAGCGCGGTTTAGCCAGGGCTGGGTTTATCCAGGTTCCAGAGCGCGGTTTATCCAGCGGACTCCACGGTGGCGAGGGGATTCCCTGGATTGCTCCGCAGCGCGGCTGGCTCCGGCCGGGCGCTCCCCGCTCCCGCCAGGAGAGGGCGCTGCAGCCACGGGAAAGGCGCCCCTGGAATTCCCGGGCTGCGCTTGGATCTCGCCGTTCCAAAGGCAGCGATGCTCCACCCGCAGCTTCCGCCGTAATCACCGGCACGGAAAGACCAGCACTGTATCCAGAGAAGCAGAAATAAGCTTTTCCCCTTCAGCTGGACCTCACCGAAGTGGTGTCTCTCTCTTCAGCAAGTATTTAGTCAGCGTAAAAAAAAAAAAAAAAAAGTCAAACAGAATTATGTAAAAATCACTGAACACGGGAAAAAAAATACAACATCAAAATGCATTTATATAAGGTCTGAAAGTAAAGCGGAGGCAAGCTGTAGAAAGCATGTCATGTTGGCTGAACTGCCCTCCAGTAGAAATTGCCATTTATAGCTAACAAAGGCAGGGGATGTGCAAGTACAGAAAGGGCACAGGCAGTCTCTTAGCATCCACGGGTGTACGGAGTATCCGGAGTATCGCAGTGGCAGTTGGCTCCAGCGTGAAGCAAATCCTGCTTTATGACTGGAAGCAGATGGATCCTGCTTGAGGCAATACCTCACTGCCTAATGGGAGTGATGTGCCCATGCACTAATAACAGTGAATTGGAGACATTTTCATATCAAAGGTTAAGCTCTGCAATCCTGAGCTCCTCCAGGCAATGGCGGGAGTTGACTCAAGTAAGCCACACACTCGCTGGATTAATATTTTTGCAAGGGTGACCTGAATAGGGCCACCAATCTGCAGGCTGAAAAGGCAGAACATTTCTGGTCTGGTTTTAGCTTATGCAAAACAGGGATCTCAGGTAAGACTGAATTAGTCACAACATCTAAGGATGAGGAAGAGGAAAGATGAATGTGTGCACTGGGCCAACAGTTTTAATTTTATGCAAACTAGGAAGGTAAATTTATACAGATTAATAGTAGTGAAACTGCTGTAGTATACTTGGTGTTGCAACTTTGTTCTTGAAGTATATGGGGAAATTAGTGTGTTACAAGAAGTAAAAGAAGTTGATAGCTTTTTGTTGTTCTTGGTTTGTTTGTTTTATTTTTTGTTGGCCAGTAGTTAAACTATTACTGTGGAATTTATAATACCTGCAATTGCTTCTGTAAAAGGTGTGTTTCTGTTGTTAATATGGGGAACAGAGAAAAATCCATTAATTTATCTTCTTAAGACTTCTTTTTAATTTTATTTTTTAATTAAAGGTTTTGATTTTTTCCCCTGCATGAGGCAGAAAAGGTTACCAGGAGGGAGAGAAAGTTCCTGTATAAGGAAGGACAAAATTTATATATCAAGAGTCGCTCAGTTGTGCTGCTTCTATTAATTTCCCATTTATTTAAATTCATGCAGTATTCTTGCAGCTTGTTCTGTCAAGTGCTGACCCTTGGAACGAGTCAGCTCAAGCAGTGCTTTAAATTGCATGTGAGAGTACAAACTCCTTACTGCAACAAGTCTTTGTTCAGCATCCAGCCCGTGGAGTCCTGATCCATAACTGCTGCACAGCACCAAGAGAGCAGAGTAAGGTTCTGCTGGCTTGTCAGCTCCCTCTGGGCAGTGACACAACATAGCTATATATATTTTGAAAATAATCTGCTGGGGGTGAATAAAAGAGAGACAGCAGAAACTGGGAAAAACTCTTGGCCCATTTCTGACCACTGAACACTTTGCAAGTGGACAGGAAAACTACTTACAGCTCACCTGAAAAAGATTTGGACTTTATATTTTGGACAGTATTCTTTGTGCCATTAAGTCCCATAAGCTTTTTTGTTGTTTTTCTCTTGGCAGAGCGTAATCACATCTCTCTGCAACTTCTGTCCAAGATTTAAAAGAAATATTAAAATTTATTAAGGAAGTAGTGTCTTCCTGTACTAAACCTATTTAGCTTTGTACAGATTCATGTAATTCAGGCAACTGTGATTATTCCTGTCCATTCCCTCCCAAGTCCAGTTCTCATAAACTTTAATTCAGTTTTTGCTTTGTCAGGAATTTGCTTTTACATACTTTTTGTTTGTTTTGGCTCTGTGTCCACTGCATTGTGATAAGGCATCCTTTGACATTCTACGGGATCTTTCATAATGAAGATCTCATGACACAGTTTTCCAAGTCTGGAACTGGTGATCAGACTTGCTTGCATGTCCTGCAAGAGGAGACTGTCTAGACTGTGGGAATGACTGTGATGTTTGGATTGTGTTATTTCCATACCGCTTGGCATGATGCACTCTGTAGTTAGTCTGGAAATTAATGAAAGTGTCAGGCCTGGTACAGGGCCTTACCTGGCTGTGAAGTGGCTTTTCTTCCTTCTCCAAGCTACATGGAAAAGTTGTGCCTTCTGTGTAGTACCTTGCTGTGTGACTGTAAATAACCAGGTGCTTAAACGCCTTCTTCACTACATTCATTAATGGTTATGTTCTTTAACTTTGGTGTCCTGCAAGGCCTGTAATTACCTTTGCCACCTAAATCCTTTATAATCTTGGAAAATATTAAATTTCTGATCTAATTTGTAAAACAAGCTTTGCTCTGACTCTTCTGCTGTTTGTCTGTTTGCCTGTGTGGGTAGTGGACTCTTTGGGGAAGAGGCAGGGTCTTCTAAATAGTGCTGGTTGATGCTTGGATCCTGGAGTGCCATGAACAGTCACAGCCCAGGGGCTTGGAATGAATAGTGAGAGGAGATTTGGCTCAGTGTGTGCCCTTCACACCACTGTCATTGTGTAATTCCATCTTTATGATTCACATTGTGATTGGCATCCATGGTGACATTGCTTATTTAGAAATAATTTCTGAGTGTTGGGGAAAAATCATTATCTCTTGGGAACATCCTGTTCCTGGTGGTAAGTATTAAAAAGTGCCCTGTGGCAGTGGCTGGCACAGTTTTCCATTTAAGAAACTTTTTCCATGGATGTCTCTAGAGGAGCAGGTCAGAATTTCCAGGTGCTTGTTGGAAATCTTCAGTTATGTACTACTTCCTGATGTCATTCATAATTAACCACCTAAAAAGGGAAAACCTGTGATGTAGGAGATACCGTCAGAAAATACATGCACTAACTGAGAAGTTGAAAATTATTTTCATACTAGCCTTTGAGAGTTGCCAGCTCTCATAGTCTAAAGGCAGGTTTCCAGTGCTTGTATCTTCCATCAGTGGATAAGGGAAACCTGTTCACAAATAGGGGGGAGGAGATAAGTGGAAGTGAAGGTGTGAAGACTGCAAGTGATCTAACACATCAGAAGGAAGAGCTTGAGAAGGAACATGAGCAGGTGAGCAGAAATACTCTTGTGAACCGCAAGGAACAAGAATATCAGCTCTGGAAATGTGTTTAATGTGCAAAGGGGGACAGGAAGGAGAATTTTTTCTTAGTTTTGCTCTCTCCATGTAGCTACTGGCTTACAGCTCGATGCCTGGGCAGGAGCAGGACCAGCAGTGCTCCGTGGCATTGGTCCCCATAAACCCACAGCAGCTGAAGCTGATCCAAACCCTTGTGCACCTGATTCCCAGGAACCCAGCTCTGCTTGCGTGGCCATTTGCTGTGTGGGTGGTTCTTCTCAGCCCCATTTAGACAAGTTTGTTCATAATTCTCCTGTATTGAATTTGATGTCAAACTTGATGGCTTGAGTGAGTGACAGGAGTTGTTTGTTTTAGTAATATATTGCAGGAGTCCCCAGAAGCACAGGGGAAGAGCAAATTTCCTGTTCTGCAAATATGCAGCAGAATTTATTTCTTGCCAAAACTTAAAGACTGTATAATTACAAAGAGTTTGCTAACCCACTCTTCATACACCTTGTGCCCAGTGGGGTGTACCCAAACTGGCATGGCTGGGATTCAGGAAGCCTCTAAAGCCTCGCTGAGCTGCCCTGATTCAGGGCAAAGAGGTCACTCTCCTGCTTTTCAAGTTTCTGTCCCAGTGAAAGACAAGGGATCTACGTGTGGAAATGATCTGAAAATTTAGTGTGCTGGCCAAAACGTACTAAAAAATTCAGAATGACTCTCCTGATTTCTGTTTCAGTGCTCTACATGGTAGAAAACGTTCATGCAAAGTCCTGAGTTTTAATTATGTGATTATGTGTTTTATTGTCCAGGAGCAGAACTTCTGCTCAGTGTAATAGCTGCTGATTTTTTTTCAACTAAGCGCTGAAGGTGGAAGTGGCAGAAGAGAGTAGAGCTGCACTACTTGGTTCTAGTAGTTAGTTTTTTTCTGTAGAAAAGGAAACATATTTTTTCTCTTCAGGAATATCAAGCTAACACTTCAAATTGTCAACACTCACTATTAAGTTGAAAAAAGACAGATTGTTATTTTATGTCTTAAATGAGATGTGTATTTGACTATGTGCAATTAATAGATGAGGACAAACTAGGGTTAAATCCAATAAAACAGATACATCCTGCATAAAAAGATTAATGTGGTAATGAAGACCAGAGAAGTAAGTGTCAGAGTTTTTATATCTGTTTCTGACCCTCAGCTGTACAAGTGTATCCAGGCTAGTTGTTCTAGTAAGAAAGGGGACTAAAGGAGTAGAGCCTCTAAAGGCTGGCACTTAGAGTTGAGCTGAATTTGGTCTCTGGAAACACAAAGAGAAATTCAAATGGACCTATTACTGAAAAGTGATAGTGCAAAATTATATCAGGTGGAGACAAAGTCTTTTAGTTATTTCATTTTGACCAGCAAATGAATTAAAAACTGCATGAAAAATTGCTTGTTTTTTTTTTTTTTTTCATGTTCTGCCAGTTACCAGACTTTGAAACTCAGGCTGGCCCCTGAAAGCTGAAAGTTGAGTCAGTTCTTTTGAGTGTGTGTGTGTTACCAGCACTTACAAAGATTTTGTAGTGGCAGCTCTGTTAAAAATACCATAGAAGATGTGCCAGCTAACAGAAAAGCCACAGCATTTCCCTATTGCCTATGGCAGTGCCTGCAGTGCTAGAGGGGCAAATATGGAAAACAGACACATTTGTCAGAAAACAAAAGCAGTAGGACTCTGGGATCAATGCAAGGAACAGCTGAGTAAATAAGGCACCTTTTTTTTGCAGTTACTTACCAACCATAAATGGACTCTACAAGTGGACACAGAAAAACTGTAATAAGATCTGACATGTTCATGAGGAATGCTGTAAAGAGCCTGAGGAAAATAAATGCTGTATGGAAAGCTAGCAGCAAAGTAGTGATGCCAGAAGTGTTGAATGTGTCAGCTAAGAAAGGCAAATAGAAGAGTGTGTGTGAAAATGAAATTACTGTTTTATTCCAGATCTGTGGGGGTCTGATGGCACTGCTGGCTGCTCTGAGCCACATCTTATGACTGGCATGGTTAAGTTCTACTTCTCTCAGCCTCATAAATTTTCTTTGACCTTAGATCTATTTCAATTAGCTCTTTGACATCCTATTTACTAGCAGGAAATACAAACACATGAATGAGACGTGCAGAAAGTGAGGAAGCCCTAACACCCCCCAGCATCAGGGCAAAAAACCACATACTATCCTAACCTGTGAGTAAATCCCAGAGCTCCCTGTGGCACCAGAGTTCCACTGACCAATCCATTCAAGCCAAATAAAACTCTCAGAAGTGTGGTTTTTCCTGTTTTTTTCCTGCTGCCTTAACTCCTATCTCACTAACACAGATCCAAGCGGGAAATGCTCGATTCAGCCCCATGCTTGTTCTGTGAGCATTCAGTCCTTTAGAAAAGAAACCATTTCTATCATCTAAAGGCCATGTTGGTCAGTGACAGAGGAGGCAGGCACACAGGCACTGCAGATAAGCAGGAGGCATTTAGGACGTGGCTGTGTCCCTGTTGGGGGTTGCTGTCACCCCGGCCAAGTGGGCTGGGATTATTATTATATAATAATATATATTATTATATGTAAGTAATCCCATGTATATTATATGGGATTACATATATATAAGCTCTATCTTCTGCTTCATCACACCCCACCAGGTTACTGCAAAGCCCTGCTGGGGGCTCAGTTAAGCCTAGGCTGGTTCCTGTGCTGAGTCTCAGGCAATTCTCTGCTGACTGCAGAGGCTGGTGGCCTCCAGCTGCTGATCAGGAGGGATCAGTCTGGGGCAGGGACCTTGGCTACCAGCACAGCTGGATCTGCCTGGTGGCTGGGCCCCCCTTGGGGCTCGTGCTCTGGTCCCTTCACTGCACACTTCAGGGAGTGGAGCAGGAAGTGCTGCATTGCTTCATGTGGGTTCCATAGGTTAAAATCCATACCAGCTGTGCAAGTGTAGCATGAGTGACACATCACCTTGCATTGACTTTTTTACCTGTCCCTTCTCTTCTGCTCTTTCACAAATTGTTATTTCTGCTGGACACTATTCTGTGGGGCAATTGAGAGGCATTTTAAAAGATTTTATTCCATTATCAGTCTCGATGAAGGGTGAGACATAAGAGATGTAAAACTCAATGCCATTCCATCAGAAGCCAACCTATTTCCTGATTACAATACCTTATAAATGTTCTTCAGCCTATTAGTTTTTGCCATACAATACTCTTATTACTTCTAACACCAGTCACCTATGTTTTTACCCCACATGGTCCTGCTACAATGCATCTTTCACAGTTCTAATTCTTTAAAATATCTAGTCTTTTTGAAAAGTTACATTTTGAAACTTGTTGCAACTTTTTTCTAGTTCCATTTCTCTCAATAATGCCACCTCTATTCCATGACCTTCCAAAGTCAACTTCCACTATAACTAGTTCTTTTAAATGGACAGGCATCAATGTTTGAGAAATCAAAGTCCATCATGACTATGAATTCATAGTCTTCAATTCACTTCTCTCCCCCCACTGTCTGGCCTTCATAGTTCATTTGCAAGGATGCAAAAAATACTGTTCTGTGGTAATGTTTACATAATGGCTTATCAAAATATTGTTACCTGGTTAGAATGGATTTAAATAAGTCTTCTGAGTCTGAGCTGACCACTGTTTGCCACAATCCATGGAATTATCTTCTATAGACACTCCAAACAATGAAGACAGCACCTAGAAAATACATGACTTTTAAAAATATTTTTGTACATCTTTCTTAACGATGGGATACCCAGGTTTTCAGACCTCAAGGATTCTCTTCACTCCTTCCTCCTGAAGTCTGTGTCTAGGCTGAAATGTCATCCAAACTGACAGCGGATGAAAGCAAATGAAAATAAATTACTTAGCTATGAAAGAAACCAGTGCCACATCAAAAATTAAATGTAATCTCAGCAAGTGGAATTTACCCTAAATCATGTGGCCTGAGGCTCACCTCGTGCACCTACCCAGAACACAGTTGTTGCTGTAGGTCACAAAAAGTCCAAAGAACTTGTAATGTACTTGAGACAACTTCACACAAATCTTCTGGCCCTCGCTGCAAGACTTCTGATCCAAGAGGGAGTTTCTGCTTGCCAAATATAGAAAATATTCCAGGAGATGAGGCATATTCTTGAACTTGGATCCTTGTTGGATCGTTTATTTCTCATTGTTGGGTTCATTTATTTCTTATCTTTGTGAGTTTGTTCCGTGGCCTGTTTGTTCAGATAAATCCACTAGAAAGTGGCTGAGAAGCCTGCAGTCTGTCACCAGCAGAACATGCAGGCTATACCTGTGTTCATGTCTTGGTGCCAGTTTTATTTATTCACAGATACAGTTTTGTTCTTATGATAAACTCAAGTTCCAAAACCTCGGTTCTATTTCTGTGAGCTGGAGCATTTGTTTTGCCAGACAACAATTTACCTTCTGTTTTCTGGGTTGCTACGCTGATATCCCTTCAGGAAATGTTTGAGAATTGCAGATCTGGTAGAAAATTGTAGGAGAATCAAACAACTGACACTGACTCAAACAACTGACACTTTGCTGGCCCAGGTGGGTTGGCTCTTGCAGGTTGTTCTCAACACACATTCCTTTGTGCTGTTTTATGGTTCAAACACGATTATTATAAAACTTTTGGAATCAAACAAGTAGAAACATAAACAGAGATTGGGGATTTTTTTCTTGTTTGCAGCTGAAATAGGCAAAGCTCTTTGTAAACAAGTTATCCTGATTATAAAACTTTGTTTCTAATAAGAATATATTGTATATACCCTGTATAAAAAAACTAAACAACTCTATGCCTAGTTTGAAATCTTAGTGTAATGTAAGTCACCTTACCATAAAAAGCATGTAGCAAAGAGCTTGAAATTATAATTACCCACTGTAATCTAAGATGTTTCAGGAATTTTTTTTCCTTTTTTTTTTTCCTTAGCAGTGCCACTCTTTCTAATTTTGTTATTGACAGAGTTTTTTGCTTCACACTTTTGAATACTAGGTATTTATATCTATCTTAATACAGTTTGCAAGTTTTTATTTAAACTTGAAAAACATTTAATTATGTTTAATTTAGAGAAATGAGATTTCTTTAATTGCTGTCTGTAGAAGCTATTAGAAGCTCAATTACATTTGCAAATTCATTTTTAAAAGTGTTATCACTTAAAGATTACTAATTTTAAAAAAAATCATGACCTGACTGTATGGGACTTCAGGTTCACTAATAATATTCTCTCTACACCCTTCAAACTATAAGAAAATAACCATTAAAATGGAGGAATGAATTATGCTAAGAACTGAAGCAAGTCTTCAAAATTGGGCTACCAATTGTGAATCTGAATAAATAGCAATAGTTTTATTAGGGAGACAAGAATTTCGAAATATGTATTACTTGCCCACATTCAACACTGCAGATGTGACTGAGAGATGAGCTTTAAGGAGCTGAGGGAGTGATGGCTGCTGGGTGCAGGTGTTCCACCTGTGTATCCTACCTGTGCATCTGCTGCTGCCAGGGCTGTGTCTGCAGCTGTGTCCCCAGGACAGAGTTCACTTCAGTCTGCTAACTTCTCCAAGACTAGGAGGGGCATTTTTTGCTATTTCATTTCTTTTCCCAAGGTGGCTCTGATATTTGGTGGCCTGTCATTGGGTGCTTCACAGAGTTGAAGAGCTGCTGGGCAGTCAGAGCTCCCTTTTGGAGCAGTGGCTGCTCTCCCCAGCTCCTGGAGGGGATGGGCAGACAGTGCTGCTCAATATCCAGCTCTCAGCCAAAAGGTTTTATGAGCTATTTAATTTTTTCCCCTTGTAAAATAAATGTTATCACAACTCCAACTATATATACAGTACTGCTGGTGTAATAGCCTGCCTAATTCAGATTAATTGTAGGCTTGCAATGATAAAGGAGCTTTAGCACAGCAGTTATTCTGTCGCACAGATGCAATTAAAACCATATCAATGCAGTATAAATAATGCTAAATTAAGTTGCTGTCCCTCCACATGGTGGCAATTTTGAGCTAGTGCACAATGAAATCTAGCATCTTACTTTGTTCAGAAGGAGTAACTACACCAAGAAACAGTTTCTAATTTCCTTGAATGGCTCTGGAGCAGCGTTATCACCCAACAATATGAAGTGTGTAAATTGCTGTCACCAAAATATCACTAATAATAATAATAATAATAATAATAATAAGCATTTCCTGTTTTTTTATTCATCTTAGGGGTAAGAAAAGCTTGAGGTTTACATCTGAAAGTCATGGGATACTTGTGCTATTCTGAGATGAAGCCAAAGAGACAGATGTGCTAGCATATAGAAATTTCATAGCGGAAAATTATTTATTTGCTTCAAATTATTTCATTTTAACTGGTTTCAAGGCATTTTTAGAAAATTCTAAAACAAATTATTTAATGTCAGTTAGGTTTTCCTCTGATTTTTTGGGCAGTCTGTCATTTTGGGAGCAGAACGCTGTTCTCAAGAGCCATCATTTTTTTCTTATTGGTATGAAAAAGCTAGAAGATACCAGCCTAAAATTAGGATACTGCTTTTTATACTATTTATATCTTACTGTTGCAAAGCTGTAGCAGGAATAAGTTTAAGAAAATCGGTTACATCATAAAATAATTGGGGAAAAATGTAGAGATTTAATATAAACCACAGCAATATCTTCCTTAGCCTCTGTAGTACAAGTCTGTCAGGTGAAAGGTGAAATGAAAAAATTCATTTTGATTGCAAAGCAGCCACACAATCTCACCATTTACTTTCTTATTTTGAAGAGACGTGGAAGTAGAGCTACCTCTCCTTCCATGAACCCTCCAAGTGTTTATGTTATTGCTGTTTTCACTTCAGTGCTTCACTGTGCTTTACAAACACCTGTAACTTCATCCCTGGGAAGGCTTTGGATGTTTAAGTGTATTTGCCAGTATTCCAAGTGTAGCTGAAAAGGTAATGAGGGACAAAGGCATATTAACTGCCACTCTTGGAAAGCCCTGCCTTCAATAGCTGATTAATTTAATCAGTGTTTCTTCAGTAAAATAATTCAGCTTTAAGCAGCCTGTAAAAGTTGTAATAAGCACAATAAGCAGTGCACTTCTCTCCATTCTATGGGGGAATGTTTTTTCCTGCTGACAAAGTCCACTACAAGGAATGCTGCAATGTTCTGCAAAGTTGTTTGTCAGTGCCTGGGTTTATTTTTGCAGAGAAGTATTGATTACAGAATGAGAAACATTTGGTTTAACAGGGATCGATGAGTAGCAAACAAAGGACACTGAAGTTTGACTCATTTTAATTTGAACGAAAATACAGTACCCAGTGCAATTCATGATGAAATAAAAAATGATATATGCTCTCTGATTTTTAATCACATTTCTTTCCTGTCATTTGTGAGTGAGATAGGTTCAGACAGGGGACTGTAATATCCTGTGTGCTGGATTTGGGACCAGGCTGCATGTGAGGAGTTTGGGGGGAGAGCACTGGGCTTTGAAGGAGGGGCACAAGCAGGTCCACCTGCCTCTGGAGAGAGGGGAAAAATCTCACAAAGAGATTCCACCCACCTTCTGTGTAAGATAGATAAGGGTGAACCACCTTGGACTCCTTGATCTGTTTGATTTGCAAGGCCCAAACACAAGCTCTTACAAAATACCTGTAACACAGGGAACATCTGTACTTCCCTTTCCTCAGCTGCTTGGGCCGTGAGCAGCTGGGGCTCAGGAATATTTTGTGGCACTTGAACAAATACCATTTGATCACCAGGCATTTCGTTGGGAGAATTAAATATTCATTGCATCAGAAAGAATGAGTTACTTTGTTAAACCAACTGGGAGACCAAGTTGCAAATCCCAGTTTCTATTTCAATTAATATTTCGTAATTGATTATTGAAAAATGGAACTGCTTCACCATCCCTCTCTCATCTCTTGTCCCAGGCTGTTCTATGGCTCCTGCCTGTAGCAGTCTTTCAAAAGGGCATTCAAGGGTGATAGGATAGTGGGCTTGAATACTTTGAATGTGCATATTTATTCATAAGAGTATTGGGCATTGACTTTGCTAGAAAAACTAATTTTAGTGTGCTTCTAGTAGCTGCTATTTGTTTACTTCATTCAGTTGTCTTTGTTGTCTACTCTGTGTCTACATTATCTCTGGCTCTTTTAATATATTAAAATATTTAAAAAATATTTTATTATTATTATTAAATAATTTTATTAAATATTATTAAAATATTATTATTATTTTAAAATATTTTTAAAATATTTTAATATTTTCTTTCTATAATTTAAATTCATTGCAAAGTATCTGTTTGAAATCAATATTAATTACACAGAAATTGTGACCCTCTTTAGCAAATGCTTTAAAGTAGTTGTTAAAAATTTAATGCGAAGGTTATTAGCCTGATTTTGGGCAACATTAAGCCTGTGCTAAATATTCTCATGGAGACTTTTTTTGACAAAATACTGGTCCCATATTTGCATATTTAACAGCACCATAGTAAACCCTTTCTTACGATGCACTGGAGAAGCAAAGAACAAATTCAAGACTAGAAGATTTTTACTTAACCAGTAGCTCTTTCCCCTACTTATATAATCTTAATGATGAGATTTCATGTGTGCCTCTTTTAAGACATTTTTGATATTTGAACTAATCAGTCAGGTTATATCTAGCTGTTCTGAAGAGCTGCTTTTCATAAGACCCAAGGATAAGCTAAAGAGAAGGAGGAGGGAGCAGTTCCTAATGGAAGTGCTGGGCTGTCCCTGATGGACAGCCATGCCCTGTACAGCCTGCATGGGGTGTGTGTGTGTACCCCACACCTCTAATTCTTCACTTGCAGTCATCTTTAGCTTTAAATCTTGACAGACATAGATGCTTTTCTTTAACATACAGATAAAATTATTGATTATGATTGTAATTTTTTAATGAAAAAATTAGCAAGTTAAAAAAGAAAATGCTTTGATGTGGGTAGGCTGACCTCAGCCTTGGGTCAGCTTTGCTTCTGCTTCCCATCCTCAGCAGAACCTGGGAGACAAAAAACTACAAAAAAGTTTGTACACAAAGATAAAGACAGGGAGATGGAGACTTTTGGAATGAGAAATCTGCTTGAGTTATTTAAATGCTTGATCCCAATGAGGAAAAATCAGCAAGTACTTCTCTAAAAAGTATTTTCATGAAGTTGGTCCTGTCATTCTGATGAGACATTTGATGATTTTACCAGCAGTAACAGGTAAAGGAGGTAAAACTCCAAGTCCCTGACTTAGGCGGCTTTAGTGTCACCCATGTCTAGATTTAAAGTTAACAATGAAATAGCCCTGAAATGAAAAAGAGGTAAGACATCAGCATTTCTGTGCCCAACCCTGCCATGCCACACATTCCCTCTGTGTGCTGGTGTCAGGCCGTTCAGAAGCAAAGGAGCTGTTGTGCATCCCTCACCCCACAGCACCATGTGCTGCTGTCTGCCTTCCAGGCTGCCACCTGCCCCATCCACACTCACACTTCTCACTCATCACACCAGACATTGGCACTTTGGTAGAGGGTGAAAGGGCCGGGTGCTGACATTTGTGGCACATCCCAGGGTAATTAAGGGAGACACAAATGGTTGAGCTCCTCTTGGCAGACACCTGTATGGCTGCACAGGCTTAGTCCTTAGACTGAGAGCACAGCTATTAACCAGTAGCTCTGAGAATAAATGGTCCCTCTTGGTCTCTTCAAGGAGTGCTGAGGAACAAGTCACATTTCTGTGTCAAACACACGCGCTCCTTCCAATCTAGTCATAAATAGTTTTCATGCATTTTGTTTTGATAGCGAGTAGCTCAGATTGGATTCCTTCCTTGACTTTTAGAAGATGACTTAACGTGAGGTACATGTCCCTGCCTGGGTGAGGAATGAAACATTTTGACACGAACATTTCTACAGCTACACAAGAAGGAGCTTGCTGAAGTGCAGCCTCTGGCTCAGGAGCATAATGAGCAGCCCGGGAAACTTTGTTCCGTGTTAAAATATTCTGGTACTTGCATGAAAGTATCAGGAGAGTTTGCTAACACTGTCTTTCGCTCTAGTTTATTCACACGAATTTTTTGCCTGTTTGGAAAGTTATCAGGAATTTGTCTGGGTGGTGTGATGAAAGTCAGGCTCTCTGGGGAGACTGAAAAGGGGAAGCAAGAATCAAGTAAAGGTTATGTTTCTAAGAAGGGAAGGGTACAGCTGTGCTGCAGAAGGCAAGGAGAGGAAGTAGAGAAAAATAGTTTGAGCAGAGCTTGTGGAGAGAAGAATCTGCAATTAAAGAGGAATTGGCAAGTGGGAATACATAACTTCATTGGAAGATGGCAATGATTTTTCTAGTGTTAAAATGAACTGAAGCATTTCACATGACACTTTTTTAATTCAACCTTTTCTTCACATAGGATGCTAATTCTATTACTTTCTATTAAGCTTATTTTCACTATAAAACCTTTAACCAGTTCTGTTTATTTCTTCTCACACACTTTTTTTTTGCACAGGAATAAGTGGGGTTAAGCACAGAGGAGCCTATAAAGTGCATTATGTCAGCACAAAATTCCTGCAAAGTTCAGGGATATGTTTTCTTCCAGAAGACAAAAAAATCTAAAAAAATCTCTTTTTTTAATCCTGGCCTTTCTGTATGTTAGGCTCACTTCTCTCTTCTGACACTTCATTATGGATTTTCTGGGTTTGAATAAAAATCTACTTCTCTTTTCTGGTGGATAAGGTCACTACTTCTGGGAGCTACTTTCTGTGTGTAGTATACTTTAGTGTTTTGTGTCCTGCAGACTGAAAACTTCCCAAGTGTGGGTGGTCTCTTACACCTTTTTCTCCCCACTTCACACTATTTATTGTCTGTGATCTGACTGAAAGCAGATCTGCTTTCTGCCTGCAAGAAATGGCAGAAGTGCTGCAAGGTTGCCAATAAATTCTTGTGAAGAATCCTGGCAGGAAGGGCTGATGGTGTTGTTGCAGTGCAGGTGTCCTGTGGGCAAGTCTTGGCCCCATTCCTACAGGAGGGTTTTGGTAGCTAGGAGGAGAACTCAGAATTTCAGGGCCATAGGTCAGTGCTGTTGTTTCTGGTCCTGTAGACTTGTGACTGGTTTGTTGTTCATCCCTAAACCTGAAAGGAGCAGGAGTTTTGTACAGCAACAGTACATGCTCATGTAACTAATAATGTGTTGTAATTCTTGCCCATGGGTGGCAATTGGAACTGGACATTTAGCTCATGGCAGAAGTTCCTAATGTTTAGGGATTTCATTCCTGAAATGTTATTGTTCTTGTAATGCACGTGTTGCTCGTTTAAGAGTACTTTTCTTAAGGTAATTCCTGTGTTCTTTCTTCTTAAAAAAAAGTCCCCATGTGGATGGATTTGCTGATCTCTTTGTGTAGGATGTGTGTTATCACACAGCCTTCCCCAAGTGACTAGAAGGAGTAAATGGCAGCAACAGCATTCTCTGACCTATCAGCAAGAGGTAAATGAAACTTAGAAATAGCTTGCACAGCTCTTTGACCTGCAGGGAGAAGTTTGGGTTTGTGAATCTGTGCTGTCTATGCAGTTCTCTTCCGGAAGGTGTGGGTTTGTCATGAGCAGGAGCGTGGCTGTAGGTACAGCACAGTCCTTCTGCAGGACAGGCAGTGGAGCTGTGGCAACCTGCAAAACACCTTGGCAATGAGATGGAGAACAGGAGACTCATCTGCTTGTTAGAGAGTCACTTTTTGTCTGTCCTACCCATGGAGATCTGGCTTTGTACATCATGTGGGAAGATTTATTTGGGGACCAGAGCATGGTCAGCATAGCAGACAGGCAGAGATGGTTGCTGTGTAGGTACACGGTGTGTGTGGTAATTGGGCTGCAGCCCAGCCTCATCCCCAGTGGGTAGAGCTGTGAGAAGCAGGTGAGCAGCACTGACAGCAGTGAGCCATGGAGTGCCCAGGGGCACTGAGCAACCACCAAAGGGAACAGAGGACACACAGGTGCCATGCATGAACATGAGGGTATAAAAGGTTGGGCTAAAGAACAAGAAGAGCAGATGCTTGTAGCCTTTAGTGCAAGAAGTGGTTTGAAGTGTTCTGATGTGATAAGGTGTTGCTCTGTTTGGGTGAATGCTTAAAGCTTTCTGAAGTTGTATGGTGATACTCTGTGTGTGGCCATCTTGACTGTGGCATGTGCTGTGGCACTGCTGTATCACAACAGAGATCATTGTGGCTGTTGGGATGCTGACTAAGCCTTGAAGGCATGTCTGATTTTCTGGTTTACAGTCCTTGTTGTAGTTTAGCTCTACTGTGTCAGGTAGCTCAGGAACAGCCTTGGCTCAGCTTGGCCACTCAGGTGTTCATTGTAGAACCTGAGTTTACTCCAGCGTGGCTTCTCAGTTCCTGTAGGAACAGCTGCATACTTGGTTTTAAGCAGTTTCTGTAGACACCAGAAGATATTCTGAAAGCTTTTCTTAAGTCCTAGGTGGTAGTTATATAATGTAATTATATAACTTTTATGTAATTTTCCTTGTTACAAACTGACTCAGGTGGTCCTAGATGTCCCTTTAGCAGCAGTGAAGCTTCCCTGCAAGAGAAGATGCTGACAGCATTCAGCAAGAGTTCCTGGAGCAGGATCACTTTGAAGTTGGCATTGATGGGATCTAAGCTGGAGCAATACTGACTGCTGTGAATATTCTTCCCATATCATCAGCCTGACATCCTCTGTGAGCCAATTGCTGTCTTCTGCCTGGTGCTGAACTCTCTGCTCTTCCTCCTGTGGCAGAAACTGAGGATTACTCAGCACCTAGCAGAACAATGTTTAGATAATTCAGTTAGAACAATGTATTTATTTGCCAGTAATTTGTTTCTTATTGTGCAGTTTTCCATTTTCCAGGTATTACATACGGGCAACCAGAAAGAACCCCTCTGTTCTCTGAGTAATTTCCCCAAGCATATAGATATTTCATTTAAACCTTTGCAGCCTCCCTTTGTGGCATCTCCTTATTTATCACTGTCTTTAAGATCTGTTTTCCGCTTGGCAATGTTCATATTTTTGGTCCCCTGGTTACTTCTATTGTAAATTATTATCCAGTAAGATTTATAGCTGTGAGATTTGTACAAATAGCCTGTCTCCCCCATTTAATGGCTTATCTCTAAGATACCTTTGTTATTTACTAATGAAACTGTATGGATAATTTTAATACACATTTTTGCAGGTGTGTCATGAAAATTAAGGTCAGACATGGTATTACATCAGGCTGTCTGACAGGCTGCAAATCTCCCAGCACCACTGTAGCTTTACAGTGACCTGAGCTGTTCCTAGGCATGGGAACCCCATCACTGACAGAGAATAATGTAGTGCCACGTAAAATCCTTGGGGGCTTTATTGATTTGTTTTCTCATTTAAATTCACAAGGATAAAATTTAATTTCCCTTCATTTGTTTAACAGGGGTCACATGGAAAAGCCTGTAAATACATTTTTTTTTAATCGCAGTAACATTTTTAATAACTTTCAGGTTAATTTTTCTGCCCCTCTTAAATCATATTTAGCCACTATTGAAAAAAGATTTTAAAGTCTTTAGGTACCCTTTATATGATGTTCTTTGTTTATTTTTTTAAGAAGGGTTAGGCCATGACATATATAGATTTATCCCGGTAGTGCTGTATGTTATGGGTTGAATTTTTGGGTCTTGTGTTTTAAGAATTAGCAAAACCCATGTCCTAGTTGCCTTTGAGAGATGTTAGTGATATTAATGACAGTTTGATTGCTCTCGTATTGGTTTGATTTGTACTCAGATTTTAAAAACATATTCATTATCGTAGTATTTCACTAAGTAAATTCAAATAAACTCTGTTCTACTGATAGGGGTCCTCCTCTCAGCCCAAAAAAGAAAACCAGTGGCTGCAGAATTTCCTCCTTGTGAGGCTGAAGCATTCAGGGATGGGTGACTAGTTGACCTCTTGATTTGTTTCATGCTTCCCATGTCTGCATTCAAGCAAGATGGGTCACAGATCTCAAATATATTTATTTTGAATGGAGGTAAAGGAAAAGCACTTTGGAGGAGAGGGTGGGTGTTTGTTTTTTAATATGCTGACATCCATGAGTGAGCTGAGGAAGGGTAGCTCCGTGTGGTGGGATATTCTAGAAAAATTCTTTGCTCTGTAACGTTGCTGTACAACTGGTTTAGTAGGGTAATTATTTTGATTTTATGATTATTTTTCCCAAATTAAATCTCAATTTCTTTTCCTAAAAGTATGCTTTATGTAAAATTAATGAATAAATTTTTATGGTATTTCAGCGTGAGAAGCTGATACATGAGTTGGAGGAAGAAAGGCATTTGAGACTTGAGAGTGAGAAAAGATTACGGGAGGTGACGCTGGAGTCGGAGCGGAGCAGAGCCCAGATGCGGGGGCTGCAGGAACAGTTTTCCAGGTATGTAGCCCGAGTAAACTGCATTCAGAATATGGCAAAAACATCCTTTGGTGCAGAGACTTTGTCCAGACCTTTTGATAACTTGAATGGATCTAATCTAAGGCAAAACCTCCTCTCCCTCAGAAATTCCGTAAACACCACATTGGCTAAATGTTTGTTGGAATACTTATGAAGTTTATGCCATCATTTTATGGGGTGGTGAAATTTTTCATTTCTAGGGATTTTGTGTTTGCTAGAATTCCCAGTAATTTTCTAAGTGTAGCTCTTCACTTCTCAAGAAGTATGTGTCACTCATGACACATACTGACAGTCATGTCAGTATGTGGCTGTTTGTGTCTTGTAAGCAAGAATGGGCTTGGTCAGTCTGAATAAAGAGAGGAAGAAAAAGTGAAGCCTTTTGGCAGCACTGGGCAAGCTCATCCTGCTTGGACGTACTTCAGATCTCTTCCTGCATTGCCTGGGCCACAGCTTAGGGCTAGAACAGAGCTCCATTTACAAGAGAACCAGTTTAGAACAGAGATTAACACAAACCATTTGTATGATAATAGCAAGGATTTGAGTTATTTATTGTTTTCATGATGCACGATGAGATCTTGTGCAGCAAACAGATTTTTTTGGTTGTTTTTGTCATGTGCACAGAAACAAAACAATCCAAAAAATCAAAAGTGACAATGGAATTTCATGTATATTTTCCATCGAGACTGAATATTAATTCCTTCCCTTAGACCACTGAATTGTTAAAAGCTCAAGTTCAGCTTAATAAGGTGAAAAAAACCTGGAGGGTTTTTTTTTTTTTTTTTTCATTGGTTAGGTTTCTTGGCGTTTTAGGATTTTCTGCTTTGGGCATTTTTTCCTTATTTCCTTGGTGTTTGCAATGCTGCTCCTCTGATTTGAATCTGGGTTTCTAGGCAACACTGCAAAAACCATTGATAGCAATAATAAAACTTGTTCTCCTCTGTTATTTTGTGTTTGGAAAAATTTGCATTAATTCTCTGCAGAATTCAAAAAACTATTTTAAAAAATCATAGTGTTCTGTTAATTCTGAAATTCTCCATTAAAAATGCTAAGGATATTTCTTTCTTTTTTTTTAGTTTTCTGTTGTTCCTCTTCATTGATCCTTGGTTTCAATTTTACTTATTCTGATGAGACTCCTGGAGTAATATACACAAAATAAATCCACCCCATGAGTATTCCTGGTTAGAATATTTTGCTCTATTTTATATTAATCTTTGTTTAAGGAAGAATTTCCTGAGGTCCTGGTTTTAGAACAGTATTATTGCTGCAATAGCTAGAAACCTGTGAAATTAACTTTGAAGGTGTTGGGGCCATGGTTAAGAAAAGAAGGGGTGAGGGGGAGCCAGTCTCCAGAGTGATGCTCCCCGTACCTTCACAAAATTTTAGCTGATGCATATTCAGATATTTTCAAGAGAGCTCTTCATTATTCCTGTGGAACTGCAGTAGTCTGATTCATTTCAACCATGGTTCTGAAAAGAAAAACTATTTTATTAGTCAGGATCCCTGAAGTCCACTATCTTCAAATTAATCCATTCTTTTTCTTTCACTTCTATTTGCAGAATAGTGTGCTCAGGTCTATGGAGAAGCAGAGGGACACAAGTTCTTTGAATTAAAGTTGGTTGTCTCTTTATGTCTGTCCCTCTGATTTAGATAAAGGTGAAGGGTCTCTAAATCAGCATTATGTTCTTTTTAAGGCTGTCTGCACATTGGCTAAACTGTTTGAAGGCAAACTTAAATATCATTTTTCTTTAATGGCAACTTGGTTAGACATGTTATTCCAGTGAGGAAAAGTCCTGCTAGCCTCATAAGGCTGTGGTTTTATTTTAGTCTAGGCCAGATGCTAGGAAGAGAATGTGTCACTTAAATATTTTGTTTTATTTTAAAACATTGTTTGTTATGATGAATATTAAAGGTTATTTTTGCCGATTTTTAGTAGACTATTAAGATATTTGCTTACACAAGCAGACTTTCTCTCTAAATTAGTGTATTTTTTCTTATCCTGTTTGAGCAAATAATGAACTGGAAGCTGGATAATCTCATGCTAGAGATTGTGTATTGTTTGAAGATTATATAACCTTTGCTTAATTTGAGCACAATTAAACAGGACAAGACAAATGATGATGGGAGGAAATGTTAAAATCAAGTGAAGAAGATGACTGGAGAATAATATTTTGGACTCGAACATTCTATCTTTCAGATGTGGCTAGATCAATGTAAGAACATATCCTACAGCATAAATCTTCTAAGCATGTGTAATTCCTGAACTGAGAGGATTTACCTAGACATTTCTACATATATTTCTATATTTCAAACTATTTTCTTTTTCATGAGGGAAAGAATGAAATATAATAGTTGGTGGTAATCTGCAAGTTGACCTTTGTAATCAGGAGAGCAATACTCCCTATTCCTAAATGAAATGGTGGGGAAGCTTTAATCTCATAAGCTTATGGTTTGAGATGGAGAACTTCAGAAGGTGAGGGGTTTCTTATTGAATGACATTTCTGTTGTTACCAAGTAAGCAATATTTCAACCTAGGAGTCTGAAATAAATCGAAGTTCTCTTTCTTAGCACCTGCATAAATCTGCCAGACCCTTAATGTGACACCGTAGTTAGTTTGATAAATATGTGATAACTGCTGAAAGAGCTTTTAAACTGAAGTTTCTTTTCCAGAATTGTTACATGTGTCCATGTAGTTTTAAATCTGCATTTTAATTTTATTGGAGATGAAATATGTTTGAGGTGCGGAGAAACCTTGCAGGAAAAATATTTAATACCAAACTTGGGTTTTTACACTGTAGTTGGATACTGTTATCTTTACATTGCCTTAGTATAATTTCACCTTGAGTTGAAATACTTGTTTTCTTTCTTAAACCCACTGAGATCTGTTGCTTTGCTGCTGCTGTTAAATTCCATGAGGCTCTTTTTGGCATGGCATTGTGTAGCTCAATGCACAGAGACCTACCCTATAAAAAGAAATCAGCCCAGTTTCTTCCAAGACAGTGCCATGCAGTCTGAGTTTCCCACTTTTGTTGTTATACACATTTACTTCCTTGTTGTTGGTTGGTTTTAGCTGTGCTTTTCCTACTTTCAGCATTTTCCTACAACAGTAGGAACAGAAATGCAATGACTCTGCCCACAGCAGTAGGTGTGATTTATGGTATCATTCTAAAAAGCACACTAATAGACACAATATAAATTGATTGCATTTCCCTGCTGTACATCAGTAAGCAGGAGAACTTGTTGTCTTTGGAATGCATACAGTTCAGGTGACTCTAAACTGGGATTAAATGTTAAAGCAGTAAAAGAGGTAGCTTTACTTAAGTTACTTTGATCACTGTTTTGGTCTGAATGAAACAAGTTCAATAAACTCTATTATAAAGTGTATCTGGAAACAGTAACTGAAGAGCCCATTATCAAATCTTAAAATCCCTTTTGGGTAAATTTCAAAAACTATTTCAGTTAAAGTTGTGTTGTTTATTGGTAGCAATGTCTGTGACTGGAAAATTGCCTCAGGCTTTTTAGATGTTATTGGTAAAGTAGGAAATGGTCCTTGTTTGATCTGCCAGGGCCCTGTGAATAGGATGAGTGCAATTCTCATTAGACTGTATATTCCCTTCACTTTAATACTGACTGTGGGGTTAAGCCTGTTGCTTCTGACAAGGGAAAAAATGACTGCTACAACACTTGGCATAAAAGAACGGTATGGTTGTAAGTTTAGGCACATCCTTCATGTATTTTCCAGTTATGGTAATTCCCCTAGCTCCACTCTGTCTTGTCAATAGGTGAGTGGGAATAACTGTTTTCCTTGCAGCTGTGATAAGGAGATTTTTATGCATTGCATCAGCATGTTGATGTGGAGTCATCACCTTGTAATTTCCAGGGTTTGCTTGATCTAGAGGTCACACCTGCTTTCACCTCTGTGGCCTTACTGCCATGGCTGGTAATCCACATCCATCTGAGGCCATGTCTGGGAAGTACACACCAGCTCAGCTGGCCCTGTGTTTGGTCACTTTGCCTAAGGTCAACCATTAGTAACATTTTAATCTAATTTCTGGGGAGATTAAAATGCTCTCCTGGCAGCTATTGATGGCATTCCTTTGATTTGGTCATAGCAGGGGTGAGTAAGGTGCCATGTGGGAGTTCACTCCTTTTCTCAGAGGGATATTACAGAGGAAGTTGTCTGCAATTCTCCTTTGTGTAGCTCTGCAGTGACCTCCTGTCGTTCTCCCTGCATGGGCTGTGTGTAGGGTTATTGTAGGAGACAGGCTGGCCCAGAGACAGTCTGTATCAAAGGCTGACCTTGTCATCCTGCCCTATGGTTTTAGGTACCACTGGATTTTAGGAGCTGGTACTGTATGAAATGTCACATCGGAGGAGAACTGGTGAATGAGGGTCGCACACAAGCGAGTTCTCCATGTCTGGTGTGTCTCTCCTGTTCACCTGCTCCTGCCTTGCTGCCAGCTGCAAGATGGGCACTGTCAAACCTGGGGAAAGTTGACCCTGAGTGGCTGCCAGGTGCCCACCCAGCCTCTCCCTCACTCAGTCTTCCAGAGGGCTGGGAGAGAAAAGAATGGCAAAAAAGCCCTCATGGATTACGAACAGGAGATCACTCACCAGCTACCATGAAGGGGAAAGATTTGACTTGTTGAAGAGTAATTTATTTTATTGCTAATTAAATATAGTGTAGGGTAGCAAAAAGCAATGACAAAACTAAAAACACTTGTTCCCACCCATCCCTTCTTCCCAGACTCAGTTTCATTCCTTCACTCTTGATTCTTCCACCTCCTCCCCTGAGCAGCAGGGTGGGTGTCAGGGTTGTGGGGGAAGCTGCTGGATGCTACAAGCCTCAGCCATGGTGTGAATGCTGCTTTGCTGGGGCTCTGACCCACTGCTTAGGGTATTGACCTTACTTTTGGATTAGAATTGACAGAGTTAAAGAATGAAGTTTCATTTAGATTAGCACTGTTGGGGTGAGTACATTAGTATTTTTATTTATGTGCATCTACAATGCTTAGGTACATATTTCATCTATAACAGTTACTCAGAACTGTCAAGAACCATTCTAAGACCCAGGAGCTTTTGTGTGAATAGTTTTCATCTGACAGAAAATAAAGGAATGGCTTTACTAAACTCATTAATCTAAGCCCAAAGAGGAGATTGCCTCAAGTTTTTGTGGAGTTTGACCTCACTCAGTTTCTGGGCTACTTTGTACGAAATATGCTGGTTTCCTGTTGTTTGAGCAACAAAAAGTAAAATGGAATTTTTGGCATTTTTGATACCAGACCAATGAGCAATGAGCTCAGAATGACTGCAGAGAGCGACGGAAGAGCCAGGGTAAACTTTAAGCACAGAACTCATGCCAGGACCAGAAATTATAGCAGATTTTAGTGCATGAGGTGTATTGACTTGTGTAGCACTTGCAGAGAGCAAAGGATTGCTTTGCTCCAGGCATTATTCAAGATGCACAGGGAGGGACCTGCAGTTCTCCATTTTCTGTGGACTCTGAAGGCACTGAGGCCACATGAAGAGCAAGCCCTATTTCAGTACCCAGTGCACTGGTAAATCATGTGGTGGTGTGTCATGACAGCCCTTAGCTGCTGAAAGCTTCTTGCGTGGGGACCAGGGGAATTGGTAATTTTATCTTCCAGAGGGCAAATCATGGTGATCTGTGTGCTCAGGAAATCCTGTGTCTGGCTTGTGTTTGTCTGTGTGCTCACAGGATGCATCATACTCATATTTCTGCAAGTTTTCATTTATTGCCTTTTACTGATTTCTCAGACATGAAATTATATGCTGCTTCTTGTTTCATTGGGATAGAAGTCTTCAAAGTCTAGTTTGTTCTTGTAAAAATCAGATCCATCTTTCTGAACCTGAACATGGAAAATTCCCTACTTCAGATTGTTTGTGTATCTTTGTCTTTTAAAAAAAAATTATCTACATTTCATAATATCTGTATGGCAAAGAATATTAAAGAGGAAATGGAGGAAATACCCAGACAGTGTGGTGATAAAGGCCTTGCAGTGGAATAATATTGTGGAAAGTCACCTTTGAAACCATGTTATCTACCTTTTTGAACCCAGTAATTCAAAGAAATCTGTGTAAATAGAAATTATGTCCCCATAAATTGATTACATTTAAACTAGGTAAGAACAGGTGAGAAAAAGGCCAGCAAAGATCAAGTGTTCTCTTAGGCTCTGTCATGGATGACTCTGCTAAAATAAAAGGCTGTCTTTTTTTTTTTAAGTGTCAGTCTGGTTTGAGCTACAGGACTGTCCAGCAGAGTTTTTCCCTACACCAACCCAGTGATTCCATCTCTCTTTGACTTCTTGTCCTAGCCTGTTGTGTTGTACATTGGCACTTTTTATTAATGACCCCTTTCTGATCTGGAAGTTATGGGACAGTTTTCAAACCTCCATTGCACAGCCTGTCACAGCTGGTGGTCTTTCCTGTGCTCCACGAAGTCACACATGAGATGTCCACACTTTGATTTCTTCAAAGAGTATTTGCCCTGGAGAGTCAGAAAGACACACATGTTTAAAATCAATATAAATAAGACTGATCCTTTGATTTCATGATTAGCTTTAATTGCTACCCAAACAACATGGATTCATCCCATTTCAGTTTACTGATCCTCTCAGACTTGTGGTTTCTTTTGTCAAATGATTGAAAACCTGTGCTCAATATGAAATTTGCAGATTATAGACTGTTTCTCTTTACTAATGGATCAGAGAGAAGCGTGACTTTATGATCACAATTTTTATGGTTGTTTTTCCTGTTCGATGCTTGAGGTGGCTTGTATTAGTAATTTTTCTGTACTATAAAACTTGTAAACTGTAAATGTAACATTAATGGGCAGTGGTGTGCATTCAGATTGATGGTGGTAGGTACAGAGCAAATTAAACCATGAGTGAATAATATGATTAAAAAGCTGACATAAAGTCAAATGATCTTCCTAGTTATGCTTCTCTTTTATAGACATGATTGGAATCTTCAAAGGTTCATTGGTTGACTGAGTCTGTTTTACCATTACAGTTTTACATCGAACTAAACCAGGGAGCCTACACTCCCATTTTAATTGCAAGCAGATAAAATCTGATCCTGAAAAGTGCTCATCCTTTTTAAGACTCCGGGGTGACTTCTGTGAATCTGATCTAGTGGGTGGTATCCCTGTCCATGGTGGGGGAGTTGGGAGTAGATGATTTCTAAGGTCCTTTACAACCCAAACCATTCTATGATTCACCTCTCATTAACAGCAGGAGGAAAAGAGTGTTCCAAGTACTTTTGGGAGTTTACTACCTTAAAGAGTAGAAAGATACAGATTTGTGGGAAAGAGGAGAAGATCATGAAACCCTGACTGTTGTCTGAGTAGAATAAAGAGGAATACTTTGTTTTGTTTTGATTTAAAGCAAGGGTTTCTGGTTTTCAGGTGTATATAAGGCAGGGAGGAGAAAAGACCTTTCACAAAAGTACTCTAAAGGAACAGTACAGGAAAACGGGCACAAACAGGTACAACACCTGTACCCAAGGGTGGGCCCTATAGATGGGGACTTCTGCTCTCCTCAGCAAGAAACTTCTGTGGAATCACATCTTTACTCACAGTTTGCATAGCTGGCTTTCTAATGCTGGTAAAGAGCTGGTCCTTGAATGTGACCAATGCATAATTTGCAAATATAATCAGTTTTTCATCCTGCTCAGTGTAACCTTTTATGTATCTCCACTAAGTAATGAAAATAGAATTATTTATCAGCCTGACTTGAGGTGGTAATGCATTTTTTCAACCTAGTAGCAATTCGTAGTCTGCATAGAGTGGATTGTTTCACAGAAGAATTATTATGGTAATTTTAATTTTATCTTAGAACTTGTAATTTTTCCATAGTATTGTTTAATGTAATGGGTTGTGCAGCAGTTCATTTGTTTTTCAGTGCTCAAATTTGGACAGGACAACTTAAAAATTTATTTTTAATCTTATTCTTTTACCAAAACATTTTGGGTATGTTTGCCTCTATGCACACGTTTTAAAATATCATTATTAAAGGTTGCAGTGATATAGTTAAAGCTGAAAAGCTATTATACTAGATGCATACTTTTGTGGAGTTTTGCTTTTCAGGGTATATGATAAACATTAAGAGAACAGGATGGAATTTTTTTCTCTTGTATTTATTGGCTTATAGACCTAGTTCTTCTAATTATTCATGCCTTACTCTGATACTGCATTTTCATAGTTACTCTACAAGTCTGTCATCAGGGATTTATCTCCTGAAGGCATAAGGAGTTTGTTTCAGCTGCATGAATGTTGCTTATTCATTTTCTTGACATATATCACATAGAGGAAAAAATGGGATTTAAAAAAGAAAAGATGCTTGGTTTCAGTCCATCAGTATCAGCAAGGACAGGTCCTTCTTCTGATTCTGCCCAGATTTAGATCTACACTTAGCAGAGGGAATGTTCCTCGGAAAGAAACAGGCATTTCCCTTCGTAAGAATGAAACACTGAGGGACAAATTGAACAGTTTTAAGTTATCTGACATGATTCAAACAAACAAGGGATATTGGTGAACCAAATCCCCACCAGCTCCTGAAAGGTGCCAGGTAATTGCACTAAAAATGTAACATGAGTTGGGTATGTCTGGCTTATGGCCAGGGATCTCAGTAATTACTGTGGGCGTTGCCTGTAAAGGGTTAATTGCTGCAATCTTGATAGTTTTGCAGTATCATTAATCATCCTGAACTTACATAACTAATATTGTTATAACTCCTAACTCTACAGGGATTCTGTCACAATTTAGTAACAATTACTGTCTTCTATTTCAGATAGCTTCTATTGTAGAGTATTGCCAAAAATCTTAATGTGATTATCTTTGGTCATAATGTGTGCTTCAGTTTGCAGATACTGTAAGCAAATGTAGATTGATTTGAATGATTGTTTCAGTTTAATGTGGCTTTAATTCTGTGTGTAGTGCCTGCCCCATAATCTCCAATTTTAACAATTGGGCACCGCCACCCTTCAGTCAAGCTGTGTGTTAAATAGCATTAATTAAAGATGTATTTCAGAAAACATCCATCTTCTAATCATGCAGTGTAATAACTACAGATAGGATATCCTGAAAACATTGTTGAGAGGATGTCAGTAGAATATTGTATTGCATCAAACGATGAGCTCCTCTTGTGACAACTAGATAATTAAGGATATGCTGCAAAAGGATTTGGAGAAATTGCAAATCCAGTTCAGAACAAGTCACATTATAGAAATCACTTTTAGCCCTTTAGGATGTTGTTGCACACTCTTAGTTTACATTTTACCTTGGAGAAGATTTTTTTTTTTTTTTTTTTTTGCATCATTCTGTTCCATGGTAACTGAATTCCAGTTCAATTCCTTTCTAGGAAGATAAGGGATTTTACTCTTCTTGGTTTTCACCACCACTCTAGATAGGGAGGAAGTAGCATGCAAGGGAAAAGCTGTATTTGTCATCAGAAAAGTGGTTAGGTGGAGATGTGAGATCATGAGAGTTAATACTGCACGGAACAGGGATTTCTGTAGTCTTGTTTTGGCTCAGAATGTTGTGCTGCATTTTAGAACTCGACATACCTTTTTCTGCAAGTGTTTTTGTTTTTTGATATCTAAGATTTAATTGTCCATGTTTCCATGTCAGTCCATAGCAGAGAAAGGTGTACATCATGCCAGAACTGGAAATCCAAGCCAGTTGTGTGTTTTGCACTGAGCCTTCATTCTCTAGGAATACAGATTAGATTATTAAACTGTAGTACCCTTATCAGAGTCTGCAAGTTGCAATCTATTAATTGAATGAATGTGGCATGAATTGAGACACTGCCTCACCTGATCAGAAGGAAACATTTTTCTGTCTTTAGCTGTAGGTTTCATCCTTCATCCTAAAGCCTTTTTGGAGGCACTGAGTTGATTGTGCTTTTATTGCTGTGCGCTGTTTGTCTTCATCTGGAAGATTCCTTCCAGTTTTTCTGCTAACCATGAGAAAGCTGATTCTTTATAGGTCACATGGATTTATAAACAAGTAACAGTGCCCTTGTGTATATTGCTTTTTACTGGAAAAATCAGTAGCAAAACAGAAAATTCTGACCAACACTGCTACTTTATGAAAGGCAGGTAAGGCAGAGCAAGGTAATCAGTAGACTAAAAAACAGGGCCGTGGCTGATTTAATTACAGTCACAATTACAGCACATCAAAGTGAGTTTGTGTTAAAAGTGGTCTGCAGTGGAGATGCCTCCCATTGGCTTGCTGAGTGCAAGTGAATCTCATCTTATGAACTTTGCCTTTGTTGAAGGCAAAGTATTTCTTCATCTTCTCAAGTACTACAAATATCTGCTGCTGCTACGCTTTTATTCTCAACCTGCAGAGAAAAAACACAGAACAATCCAGCTGTCAAAGCCCTAAGAGGCAAATGCCTCTCAAATTCTCTTCTTATTTCATGGTCTCAGCCATTCAGTGAGAAAAGACATTCTGTTGTCTAAGCCGAGGCAGTAGTGTATAGTGGGAGGGTCTCTTATATTGGTGTGAATTTACTGTAGAATGTTAAAAAAATACCGAGTTTCAAACAGGCCATTTGGATTTGTTTCTGAAATATCTGTTGACAATTTTAGTGTATGCTGGGGAGAATAATGGGTCATTGGTTTCACTAGTTTTGTACTTTAGTGAGTGTCCTTGTGAAAATATTTAAAACAGTCTAGGTTTCATTCAGCTGAAATTTATAGCGTTGCAAAATAATGAACAATATTTTCCTGTTCCAGACTTGCCTGCATTTCACTGAGCCCTGTGCTGCATATTTTGTGACATATTTAGTGTTTATTGCAGTGCTACATGTGTATTCTCAACCAGTGTGTAATAGTACAATTATACTGGCAACTGCAATGTGGAACACAGGCACCAAGATCCATTGTAGTGCTGGCAGGATGAGAAATGTCAATTGAGGCTGTCGCAAAAGGTTTCCTAATCCTGCTGAAATAAAGAGTGAGATTCTTTCTGAATCATTGCCATCTGGAGTATATGAAAATTTGAAATGACCTTTTATCATTAGGTTGGCACATGCTATGGAACAGTGTTGGCATTGATGGAGTCCTAATGAAATACTGTGCAATGAGAAAAAATCACTGCTTCATTATTTTGTCTAGATTCTTCAAATCACCCCTCCATTTATGAAGGTTGAGTAGTTAATAATGTTTTGAATCTAAAACATACAGTCTCTGTTTACAATAATCTGGCATTTTAATAGTGATATTAATCTAGTTACAAATACAAACCAACATGCCTGTGGTAGAGAATAATTTGTAATTCATACTATAACCAGGTAATTTAGTTCACTTTCTGTATTTTCTTGACTTGCTCTACTTATTTGATAGGTATTTGTTGCCCAGAAAATTTTGTGCCTAAAATTAGGCCAATAAACTTTGCCTTGTCAGGAGCAATTGTGGTACATACTCCTTCCATGATCTCCCCACGCCTACTGTGCAATATTTGTGTCCAGCTGTTGCACACCTATTCTGTACTGAGCTCCTCCCATTTGTAGCACAAAAAATACTGTTCATTTTTTTTGCTCTTGTATCAGGTTCTTTTAGCAAATATATACTGACTAACACCCAGCAGAGTTTGTGAATGGCCATTTTTCTAATTCTTGCATTCAGAACAGACTGATATTTGCTGAGTTTGTGCTGTTGGGGAAGGCTCGTGTGATTAGTCATGTTTCTTGTTGAATAGACTGATGTGGTGTTGGAATCTTCTTCTTGAATCTTTGGTCTCTGCCTTGATTCTCATTTTGAAGGGTTAATCATCATGATGTTCAGAGAACTAGATAATGGTCCTCTTCACTGTTCAGATTAAACAGTATAAAGTCTGAGTTAGTGCTGGATTTAGAAGATGAAGGATTAAGACTGTTTAACTAATTCCTTTGAGGATGTGATTTCATTCTGATGCTTAAGTTGAAGTGGGCCAGTGGTTTTTTTATCCCATAAATATAGTAGATAAGAATATATTTTATTTTAAGCATCTTGTTTTGTCTCTGTATGTTCTTATGTAATTCTAACAGAAATTTATGTCTGCAGTATTGAGATTAATTTAATGCTTAAAGAGTGCCAGCCAATTCTTGTGCTTATTTCTGCTACACAGACGAGCCCAAAACATTACTGGTTATTCTGTAAGTGATACTGCTCTCGATTTCATAAATACATTGAGATTAAATTAAAAAAAAACCCATGAGTATAGTCTTTTATTTCTCAATGTTTTGTATTCAAACTTTTTAGTTAAACCTGTAAATGCATCTGCTGTTGTGTGTACATAACAGTAATAGTAATCACAAGAGGCCATTTTAGGTATTCTGAGAGTTTGCTTCATTTACCTGCTTTGTTATAATCTTCCAAGACAAGTGCAGGTTTTACAGTTAGCTAATAGCCTGTGAAGCTGCAGAGATAAATTAAAAAGGAAAACAACACTCCTTCTCCCACCAAAATATTTCAGGCTAAGTCCAGATTGGGGTGGTAGCTGATGTGTAAGTATACATTGAGTAACACAGCACCAGAAGTGGTGTCTGCATCACTGAATCCTCCATTCCCTGCTCCCCCAGGGAATATTCCCTGGACTGCAGGGAGCTGCTGGTCTGGATCGACACTGGCTCGTTGCTTATTTGAGCTGCAGCACTGCTTTGGGTGAAGAAGATGCATATCCTGCAGAAATGACATTCAACAAAGTATGTTGGGAAGATAAGCAGTGCATTCAAAGAGAGATAATCTCACTTTTTGAAATTTGAAATCTACATTTGAAAAATATGTTAATTTAATAAATAGTAATAATAGCTTCATTGCCCTCCTGGTCCATGGAAGTAGAGATTTGTGAAGATTGGTCGAGTATCGTGTTACAGAAGTTGACTCAAGTGTAATAAACAATACGATCTAATAATTCAGAGTATTCCCAGCTGAAAACTTTCTGTTTCTGACCTGAAGAAATATTTGTGTAAGCATGTTTTACCCTTTATTTTTCTGCTCCTAAATCAGTTGGCTTTAAAAGAAGATTATGAAAATGATTCAAAATCTCTTGGGATTTGTTTCCTCTGTTGTCTTCTAAATGAAAATAGTGACGTTTCACAGATAAACAAACAGACAAATTCTGAACAATTCACTAACTAGTATTGCTGTGAAATTATATATGGAAATAAGAAATAGGATGGGAAATATATAAACCATGAAAGAAAAACTTGGTAACTGAAAATCTGGTCCCTCTATCAGGTGAAAAAAAAAAAAAGTACGAATGAAAAGACACAAATGAACTCTAAACAGATGTCGAGTCTTTCACAGACAGATTGCATTTAATGGAAGCCATAAAAATGTTTCAAGTGGCTGCTGACCCCATTATTTCTAACCCCATACTCAGTGGCTGATCATCAGACCTGATGTCTTTCAAAGTAGTTGTACATGGATGCTTACATAAAATCTGCCTTGTGGACCTTTGGAATAATCCAGCATGTGCTTTGGTGTTGTTCCTAATGATGAGTGAGTAACAAAAGAGCACAGTCCACCTGAATCTGGTGTGACTAATCAAAATTGTGCAGTTGTGATATCAAATGGGATCTGTGGGCAGAGAGAGTGATTATAGCACAGAAAGTGTGTGCCTTTGCTCTGACCCAGCCAACTAACTCCCATTAAAACAGATCCACAGCAGCCAGTGCTGAGGGAGCTGAGCAGGAAAAGTGACAGCTCCTCTTGTCTTGTCTCCCTTTCCAGAATCAAGAATGGTAAATTCAGGTAACTTGTGCTTAGTGAGGAAGGAAATACTGGAATGCTTTTTGTAAAAAAAATTTAAATGCTATTTTGAGAAGCACATTTGAAACACTTATTACAGGATTTTTGGGTTTATGAGGGTCCTTTTAGATTTGAGGTGTTCAGAACAGGGACAGAAGTGCTTTCCCAGGAGTTTTACACAAAACTAAATTCCCCAGTAGGATGTGGGTAGAAACAGCACCACTTCTTTAAGAAGATAACCTCATAAACAGACCACCTGAAAAATGTGTGTTTATTTTTGAGGGAGGGTGGCAGAGCAGAAGGCTTCATTTTGCCACCTTTTTTTTGAGTGGTGTGCAGGGTTGAGAGGGAAGTGTCTTGATTTCATTACAGTGTTCACTGAGGGCCTCCTTTGTGTGGGTTTGTGATGCAGGGGGTGTCCCTGGCGCCTCATCAGCAGCTGCTCTGGGTAGCTGAGAGCCAAAAAACCCAATTTCTGAGATGGAGATTTCATTCCCTATCTTCATGTATCCTGTGGAGGCAGCCAAAGAAACTACCAGTAAAGGAAAAGAAAATTTGTTTGTCATAATATATGTAAATTTTTATACATGAGACTTCTCATCTATAGAATTTAGTGTTTTGCAAAGTAAATTTTTTTTTTTTTTAAAGCAATGTCACACCTGAGACAAAAGATCCCAGTCTTGACTCTGATGAACTTCATAAGGTGTGTAATAGGCTTGAGTTCATCAGGCATTGAATGCTTGCCTGGAAAACAAAGGGAAGTAGCAGTTGATCAAGCCTGTTAAGCAGCATTGAATTAATATTAAAAAAATACTATAAAAGCTTAAAATTGAACATTGAGTAAATGGGAGAGAACTGTGCTGGATGTCAGGAAAATGTTTTTCAATCTGAATTTCCAAGCTCCATGGTCTAACCAGCAGTATGCTACTGATTATATAAGGCCTTTTACAAATACATTTTCTAAAAACCCTCACTTGAAAAATACCTGACACACATTTCCAAAGGTGCCTGTCCAGTATAGTGAACTTTTCAGTCAGCAGCAGTTTTCTCACAAATTGAGAAGATGAAAGCTTTGCTTACCTGGTGTAAGTCTGCAGGCTCCCAAATTGGATTAAGAACCTTTGGAAAAGGAAAAAAAATTAAAAATCAGTCCACTGTATAATTTTGGGTTTCAAAATTTAATGTGGCATAGATGATGCTATTTCAATAAACAACTTGCAGGTCCAGTACAGAATATTACTCGCTGCAAGCACGTTCTGATTGAATTCTGTTAAAGCTGATTTAAAAGGTTTATTGTATTAAATACTACAACAGAGATACCTCACTTCCTGATAAACAGAGTAATGGCAGATCATATCTTTTTAATTTCTGAACACACTAGATTATTATAAATGTCATTAATTTGCTCTGCTGTATTTTTGCAGAGGGGAAAAAAAGGATATGAATAAAAGTTGAAGAACAAGAATACTAATGAAAGGTAGGGGCAGGAATAACGCTGCTTGTCACATGCCTGGCTTTCCTGTTTGGGGTTTAAGAAAGTCTGGCTATTAGGATGTGGATTAGTGGAAGATTCATTCTTCTTCCTGATGTAGGTCAGACACTGGCTAACATGTGGTGAAGAAAAAGCCTGATTTCCCCAGCAGCAAGGGGGGACAGGAGCTCTGCTGACTTTGGAACAGAGCACCAGACAGAATGGGTGGTTCTGATGTCCCATGTGCTAATGCAACAGATTTGAAATGTATGAGTAATGAAGGCTTCATGCAGAAGAGTCTCTGCTCAGTGTGGGGCCACGTTAATGCTTTTTTAAAAAGCAGCTCAGTTCCTGAGTAGCCCTTTGTGAGAAGTCATTTGTCCAAGTCAGAAAAAGGAACTGACAATGTTCCGGAACGTGCACAAGAGGAGTGTGCCCAGCAGAGCCTATTCACTGGAGCCTGACTTTAATTTCATGCTAAGAGAGGCTGTTTGCAGGTATTGCATCTTTCTGGACAAACTTTTCTTATTGATTGTGCTAGGTCTGAGAGAATTTAAGATGAATGATACAGTAAAATTCATAAAGCTGGTTATAGACTGATAGTTAGAGTTCATACTTGTGTGCAATCAATTTTAAGAGGTCTTTAGACCCCTTTTTGAGAACTCGGAATGTTGGTCAGAAGAACTGTTCCTTCTTTCAGTGTTTTATGTGAAATCTCATCATTTTTCATGCCATGGAAAGCGTATAACTTTGAGATGTAGCAATGTGTGATTTATGTAAGCCACAGATTTAATTTACCCATGATTTAGATACTTTTATTATAATAATTTTATAGATTTATCATGGGCTAGTTCCGCTGCAGCAAAAGTGGTCTGACAGCTTTCTTAATCTCATTTACAAGTTGTGATAATGCTATTGCTGACATAAAAACTAACATTCGAGTTTAAGCCATCTTCTGTCTTCTCCTTCCTCACCATTTTAGTTCAATTTTTTAAATTTCCATAATTTAAAAACCAGTCATGGCAATGACTTCTGAGAACTGTCTGCACATAGACCACATCTGTCTCATGTGCATCTCAGACTGGATCTTTGAAGGTTTGTCTTCTTTAGAGACAAATTTACAGCTGTCATTAACCATCTGTCTTATAATGTTAAGATGCTTTTGCTCTTACACTTATATTTACATTTTTTAGAGTTTTTGCTGCTCAATTATATATTGCTCTATTAAGGACTAATGTTTAGAACAAAGATGAAAGGGCATAGCTGTAAACAGTTGGAAAACCTTACTCATAAACCCAGTATTAGGCATCTTTGTCTTCTCTTTTAATTTCTAGTTTCCACTGTCTAAGTTTCTCAGTTTAGTCATCAGAGGAGTAGAATAGAATTGCAGAATTCTTTTTGTGCAGTTAAGTCCCTGAATTTTTAAGCTTTGATATCAAGAAAGACTCTTGGTGTATAGGATGAGACAGTGCACAGGTTTTTAAAATGTATGGAAGGATTACTAGAAAATGAGAAGTTCTTGATACAGTGCAGTGCTCTGTAAAGAACAGAAAATTTGTTGGTTTGTAATTTTTTGATTTTTCAAGCAGGTTAAATTTCTAACCCCAATATCCCATAAGCCCTATATTGCAATACTAATTGAAACTATATTGAGGGTCAGATATGAAGCCATTGTTATAATTTTACTTATTTGGCTTCTCTAGCACCTTTTGGATGGATGGCTCATGAGAAACACATAAATAGCTGAATTTGAAAAGAAAAAAAGTATGATTTTAAAGTGGTGCATTGCGTGTTGTCAGTTTGTTAATCAAACTTGTTGTGCAGTGATGTTGAAAAAGCAGTGACTTAAACATCTTTGAAGACTCCTTGTGGGCATCTTTTATTGTAGAATATTATGTCCATGAAATAAAAATGTTCTCATTTGCAGGTGATGCACCTTGCTATGTCTGTTGGAGCTTCAGTGTGCTCCCATGGCATGTAATTCCTAAGAAGTGGCTGGAAAATGTGTGCGTGCTGCAGTGGAGTTAGTTACATCCACTGAGGTGAACTGAGTGCCTTTGTTGTGTATAAACTATAGGCTTTCCTCTTGTCAGCTCTCCTTTTAGATTTCAAAATTATGCTGGCTGATATCATTTTAAGGAAGTTCACAGTGGAAATTTTAGTAATGGGAGTATTGATTATATGTTCAAAGTGTGACACTTGGAATCATATCTTTAATTCATTTCTAAGGAAAGATTATATCTGCCCCCTGCGGGCATTTTAGTAACTAATCTGGATGAATCAAATTCTTCCTGCTGGGTGTAATTAATTTTTAGGCCAATTTAATGTTTTCTAGACTGCTTGTTTTGTATAGATCAGTTTGATTGCAATGAGTTGTGAACTACAGAATTTCTTTCTAGGTACATCAGCCAACTGAAGAGATTACATCAGCCAACTGAAGACATCTATCTATCTTATCTATCTATTTCATCTAGCTATCTATGTTTGTGTTTTCCTGGTGATCACACTAGGAATGTTTTCCACATTCCACATTTTTGTGAACACTTGTCTCTTGATCCTTCTTTCAGTCTACTGCCAGTACTTTGGGAGAAAAGATTGATGCAGAGGTTTGGGGTATTTCCTTTCTTTTGTCTTGCTAAGTTAAGCATTTTTGTGAGATGATTCTATTGATAAAAATTTTTCAAAAAAACCCAAACCCTAACAGATTTTGTTCATATAGAATATCTAGGGATATTGTAAATTTTTTACATCTTTTATTTATGTCTTACACACATTATCCTGCGAGACAGTGAGAAGTTTGTTTAGACAGGCTGAAGTTTCTTTCCTTTTATTAGGCAGGTTTTGATGTACAAATACATAATAAGATTTTTAATTCCAGAAACTATATTCTTCCCCATCAGTCCCTTCAAGTTCAACTTGTGCAGTTAATTTAATACTAAAGGCACTTCTGGTCACAGAGCAGCTCTAACAGTGCTGGGTACAGACATGGGTACGTTCCACCCACTTCGTGTAATGCAGCAGTAAAATGGGAATATTTCTCTATAGGCATTTCTGTGTGTCTCAGCACTGCCGAGGGACCTAACAGAGAAATTGTGTGCTAAGTGTGCAGCCTTCTTTGTAACTGGTGAACTGTATTCCTGGGGATTGTTTCAGCAACAACAGTGGCTTTTTTTTTTTGGCAGGTGAAGTTAATGGTTTCTGACAGGAATCACTATGTAGGCTTGTTTTCTTCAGTTTGAGCTCTCATGTGTTAAGCTTTCACATGTCAGACTTAAAAGAACTTATATGTCCTTGAGTTGTAAATACAGATAAATAAGACAGTTTTTAATACCACCATTCTAAGGCTATTTTATGAATTTTCTGGGTTTTGAGGTTTTAAGTTTGCATTTCAGTTTTTTGCAGTCTGTTATCTCAATCATTATTTAAGCCTGCATAAAAATTACTCATTTCTAAACCTAATTCTCTCAATGATGAATTTTCTTGTGCTTAAAATATCATGAATATCTTTTGTTCTTGAACGGGAGCTACCATGTATAAAATCTGGTGTTTAAGCATTGCATACTGCAGCACTGTGCTCAGGAGATTCTTCATTGACCATAAGCCTCTGTCAAAACACAACTGATGGTTTTCAGCTCCAAAAATGAGGAGACTATATAGGGGAAATCCAAATTTATCCAATTAGTCATTCATACAAAATCTCTCCCAGTTATTCAGGAAGTCTGCCTCAGTGATTCTAAAAGGCATAGCTAGTAGAGATGTCTTTGGAGAACTATTTTAATTGAAAGGGTAAAACCCACAAACCAAAATCAAATGGCAAATATCACACTTTTTTTCCATGCCTGGATATATGACACCTATAACTTCTAATTGCTGAAATATGCACATGAGGGGAAAAAAAAAGGAAAAATTTTGACAATACTGTTTGTGCATATAATTCCCAACTTCCTCTTATGAGTGAAAAAAGTGAAAATATCTTATTTTACTGCTATAAAATTTTTCATCAAATTTCCTACCAATATAGAGAAAGGCAAGAAGAACCCTTTGTTTAGGTTCTGCAGTAAATATACTTGTGATTCCAAACTGTGAAGTTTAGGATTAGTGAAGTATAGATGGGCAGAGTCCTAACATACTCAGATTTTGTGGAGGATTTTCCACTTGTCCAAAGACAGATACATGCCTGCATCTGTTACTGAAACCATGTGAAATTAAAAATGGAATTTCCTTCATTTATAGCTTCCAAGAAGAATCACACAGGGAAGGTATTTGTTGATAAAGGAAATGAACGATAGAATCACAGCACCACTGGAGAAAAGTAAACCAAGATTCTTAACGAGCAAATTCTGCTATCCCACATTTCACAAGGAGCTTTTTTCTTGAGGTTTTGCTCTTATGGATCTGATAAGTAATTAATCTAGATTGAAAATCCCCCTGTAGTGGAGGACAAACCTCTTTTGCCAACAGAAACATAGAAGCAAAAAGATGTGAAGCTACTTAACAGCAGTCAAAACCTAAAATGTGTGAATTATGGCTGTCACCTTTCTCCTGTGAAGCCACACTGTTAGATGGAATGTGAATAGAGGTAGGTAGATATTCTGTGATATATTTTTTGGCTCTCTTTGCACTTACATAATTCATGGGCATACATTAACATGCACATAAACCAACCTTTCATAATACTTCAGAATCTTGTCTTTGTGCTGAAAGACATATGTGAATATAGATTGTAACAGTCCCTGTGGCTATGGCTGAAGAGAGGAAGTTGCAAGTGGGGAAAGTAGATGTCTTCCAGCTGAGGATGAATGTGGCAGCTGATGTTGGAGTAAGTTATGTTAATACATGGTTAACATTTAATTTGCTGCCTGCTGTCATTTTATTAGGAGTTCTTAAGCAAAAACTTTACCCTGTACAAAAAATCATATCTCAAATACTACTTGTGATTTTGCATGTGAGCCTGATATCAGTACTAAATATCTGATATTCTTAGTTTTTTTACGTTGTGAAAAACCTCCCACTGATTTCAGCAGAGCTTCATATTTTTCTTGTGCAAGTTCTTCGCTGGTTACACTTGTAACATAAATGCTAGTATCATTAAAATTACAAGAATTACTTTTATTCAAATCTTCTTGGCCATTTAAAAGCTTTGCAGCAGCTTTTTGATCTCATATTCCTTATGATTGCAAAGTATTGAAGATCTCTTCCAGTAACCTGGATTTGCTCATTGTAGTTCAGGCCCAATGCCTCTGCCACTGGGTCTGTTCCATGGGATGGCAATGTAGTAATATAGTGAGAAAGTCAAACTCTGTTGTCTTGTTTCGCTTTTTAATGAGAACTTCTCTTTGCTTTTATTGGAAGAGGACACTTTATCCTCTTAGAAATCTGATGTGATTAATTTGCTAGCGATGACTCCCATACATGAGAAATCACAAGCAAAATAAACACCAAGAAGGCATGTGGTAGTCAAATATGTTTTTACTCAGCATGTTCTTTGGTAATATCTTTATTTGTTTCTTAAATTTTTACTTTGCTTTCCCTTTTAAAATCCTTTTTTTATTTTTGCTCATCCTTTAAGTTACATACTGATGAACAGCATCTACATATTTAAAAATAAACAAACTGAACAAAGCACAAAAATACACTCTTGGGAGAGCTTTAGTCTTAAGCTCATCATTTCATATGATGCTGTTTAGTAATAGACCAACATAACACGAAATTGTACTTTATTAACTTGATTTTACTACTGAACATGTACTACTGAGCTTTGTTACTTTATTATGTGACTTTCATGTGTATTGGGCTAGTGACAATTTTCTTAAGATACCCCAAAATTTTGTGTCCTATCTTCTGGGGATATGTAGATATAACACTTGACAAGTGTATTTCTGTCCACAAACTCTGCCAGCATCTAAAGAGAGGTTTATGCCTTTTGCTGTCATAGAGAAACCTTGCTCTCCACACACACTCTCCTTTTGCTTTAAGGAAACTTTTGCTTTATGGAACTGCACTAATATCTCTCCAGCCAGCAGTGTCTTAGCACAACCATGCTTGTCTTGCCTGTTCCATGGCCCTCCCCAAGCTCCACATGGATGTGTGTGTCATTCTTCCATACAAGGGTAAGAGGACAAGAGGAAATGTTATGCAAATTACATATGAAAATATGTCTGCCATAGTAATGTTGAGTCTTCATCCTGTTTATTAGCTATTTCTTCTTGTGGAGGGAGAAGATTGTGCCTAGTTTTCCATTTTAACAGCTCTAGGAACCTCTGAAAGTGACAGCGAAAGAAACAGGTTACAAAATTTCAACACATCAGTGTGTGCTTGGGCATGGAAACTGGTCACTAAGACAAGCCTTATCTCCAGAACTGATCAGTGGATTTTGCCTGCTATCTGAAGAACCTCACATTAGCATCTTTCATGCCATAATTAGCATTAATAATGTGTTTTGCTAGAGCTGAAATGCCTCACTGAGCTGCATGCCCTCTAAATTTTTAGGAGTGTCCCATCCATTTACTGCTGGAAACTCCTAATGGCTCCATGGTGTCTCTGGCTCAGTCTGAAGGAGTTGCAGTCCTAACACAAGGTCACTGCAAGAGTCCTGTACCTGTTCCTCTTCCATTAGTATTTCATGAGCAGGAAAGGAAAAGAAATGAAATGTGTTTCCCAGCTTATCAGAGCTGTGAGGGGAGTTGCTATTAATTACTGGAACAGAGTGATAATATTAATATCTTTGCCTGGCTGCTCCTGCATGCACAGTGTCATATTAAATGCAGTAAGAAAGCATTTGCTGTCTTTAAGAAACACAGGCATGAATTAGTTCCGCTTTCTCTGGGCTTTGTAGGTCTGTTGTATAGTTGGAATTTAATATAAACAAGTAAAGGAATTTCAAGTAAAATAAAAACACACCTGCAGAAGGAACAAAACCCCCAAAATTAGGTGCACAAGTTCCCACTATGAGAAAAGTTCTGCTGAAGGATGATTAAAAAGGTCTTCATGCTGAGTGAGAAAGCAGCCAGAGCTGAGGGTCAGACTGTGTCACTTCATAGAGCTCATGTGTGTAAATGAGTGCCACAGGTGAACTGCTCAGAATTTGTTTTTTGACTGTTTGGAAGAAGAAATGATGGTGTAGGGGATGCTCTCCTTTGACCCCTCAATGAAAGCAGCACCTGAGTCAGAGCTGGAAGACACAGTATCTACGCAAGGCTCCGGGTGGGGCTGGCTGGCTGCTCTGCTGTCCGTCAGGAGGGACATGTCTCCTGCCTGGCACATGAATGGCATCCTCATGGGAATAGTCTCTTTTCCCCTAAAGCTGGTGTTCTTCTAGAATTAGTTCCTTTTGCATGGGTGTGTGTAACTGTGCAGTCGCTGGAAAAAAATTGCCCCATGTCTCTTCTGCAGCTGGTAATTTTGAGATTATTCTTGTCATTCTTCAGAGTGGCCGTGGCCAACCAAGTTCCAACTACGGAGCTGCAGCACAAAAGGTCAACATCACCTTTCTCTCCCCACATCATATGGTGGTTGTGACCATGATTTAAGACACTTTCAGTCCTTGGTAGAGGTGATAGTTGTATTCAAAGTGCCACCACCAGAGTTTGATGTCTCTAGTGCTGCTCTCCACCCTTCTAAAATCACACTCAGCTGTGTCTCGGGTGTACAAGCTCACTTATGAATCCAGCTTACAATGATCTTACTGATGAGGTTCTAAATTGTTCTTGGCATGGCTGAACTTTCTCCTCTATGAGTTGAATTTGGCCAAAGGCATAAAAAAAAAAAAATTGCTACAGTGTTCCAGCCTTCTGTATTATTGTGTGCAATCTCATTCTGTCATGACTGCTGATAGCAAGGAAAAATCTTTTTCTAAGTTCTTATTATTATGGCATATTAAGATGGTTTATGCATTCAGTTGTAGCCATGTGCTAAGGGAGACTAGTCTCATAATACATTTAAACTGCAAAAGCAAATAGTATTAAATTATTAGGAAATGAGTAATCTGTAAGAGTATACAAAGCATTACCAAAATGAGGACTTTTAGAATGTTAAACCAAGGTATGAGCAAAAGAACTTGAAACTTTATTTTGAAACCTACCCTTTAGACAGCTTAGACAATGAAAAATTATCATTCAGCCAGGGAGAGTTTAAATAGCAAAGAAAACTGAGATAAGATTTACCAGGCAATTGATGGTCATGGCCTGATGCCACATGGTCCTGACAGAATGCACAATTAACCTTTTTGTTTTACTATGTCTGCTTCAAATACCTCCAAGGTTATAATATTACTCTGGGAAAATGAATTTGAGTGACCTACAGCTAAGTAATGACATGAATAGTAACAAGAGATTGCAGTGAGGAGATACGTATTCCTGCTCACCCACTGAACCTTATTAACTATGTATGTTACAGTATTCTTGGGGCAAGTACTTGGTTAACATCTCCTTATTTTCTCACAGTTTGTTACAGGGGGTAATGTTAGAGCTTCACAAAAACATTACTTAAGTACACTTAGCCATCAAACAAAATTAAAGCTGTTGTTTCTACTTTGCAGTGTGTTGCTTTCTAAAAGTATTACAAACTTTTCGTGTGTGGCAGTGATGCAGATCTGGGAACTTGTGATCTGTTATTGTTCCTCATAACTCCCTGTGTCACTGGGGAAGATGCAATATCTGAATTTCTGCCCATAAGCAGTGGAGAAGTTGCTGTAACTATGTTGCCTTTCTAAAACACTTTTTTTTTAAATTCTTGTAACTTGAAAGACATACTCTCATATCACTTTCTTCTTTTTTTAAATAGAAGTTATTGCTGTTGCAAGGTCCTTGCCTTGGAAGTGAGGTTACATCACTCGAAGCATCAACCTCAGTCTGGTTGTGTCCCACTGAACTCAGTCAGACCTCCACAGTTTCCTCACCTGCTCTCAGTGTCTTTTCCATGCAGGGCAGCCACTCTTGTGAACACCAAATGTCCCCCTGACACTTTTGCAGGAAATGGCAAAAATAGAACTTGATTATTCAGCCAATGTTTTAACTAATAAAAAGTGAAAATTGAGGATATGAAAATGAACTGAGAGCCTCCAGACCAGAGCTGGCCAAACTGAGAT
Source organism: Vidua chalybeata (assembly GCF_026979565.1). Lineage (NCBI taxonomy): Eukaryota > Metazoa > Chordata > Aves > Passeriformes > Viduidae > Vidua > Vidua chalybeata. The sequence continues at coordinate 32,003,327 of NC_071536.1, read as the reverse complement.
TGAGGATCTGGGTTATACAGCATGTGGGCATTGATGATTTGGAGGAACTGATGACCAAGAGTGAAATATTCTGGGATAGTTTTGTCTTACTGCTATGTGAATACTAGTCTGAAAATAAAATAACTGTTTTTCTTGTTTTTCTTTTCTAAAGTGAAATTTCCTATAGCTGAGTGAATGAACTGATGAATAATTTTTTGGGAAGTGTCTGTTGCGACTAATTTTGGGAAGCACAACACATGGGCAGTGCTCTTGGTGATGCTTCTCTGAGAGAGAATTCCCATTAAAAAGTTGGTGTTACTAACACTGTGTTTTAAATAAGGATTAAAACCAAGATTTCCAGATATTGCTGATTCCTTTTTCAGTTGTTTCCTCGGACTGGGAAGAGCTCTGTGCTGACTGCCACTGAACCCCAGGATTTAGCTGTGTCTGACTTCACAGATGTGCTGTTGTACAAAGGGCTCCTGCTCGTGCCTCAGGTCTTATTACAATTGTTGTCATCAAACCAGCAGATTTAATATGGTAATGATTGTGATGTTCCGAAAACATCCCTAGCGTATTTTGGCCTCTTCAGGTACCAAGATTTAAAGAAAAAAAATCTGTTTAAGTGCTGAAAATTTTCCCTTAATCACATTAATGTGTCACAAATATTTGCTGTTCTGTAGCAGTTTGTTCCTGTGTTACAAGAATTACCAAAAGAGAGAAGCAGAGTGTTTAAGTTAGGGAGAGGAAGATGTGGAAAGGGAGAAGAGGAAAATATAACAAACATGCATGAAGAACTTTGTTGTGAGCAACATTTGATTGTAGTCTTGCTTAGGGCAAAATAGAAACACATTGCTGTTTAATGTATTGCAGATAGGCAGTATACCAAAGTCAGCCTGTCGATGTTGAGGTCAAAATATCTTTTTCTTCTTTATTGTAGTGCTCTGCTTCTTGTAGCAATCCAGAGAACTTAAAGTTCATTTTCTTTGAGGAAAACTGTGGGGATAGCATCCCCACAAGGTAATGCGCTATCCTGAATGACAAGGAGGAGGCAGGAAAGGAAACAGAGATTTCCAGCAGTGTCTTTCTCTTGCTTGGAAGATCAGATCTTCCTGACATACAACTGCAGAACAGGTTTATTCAGCAGCATTTTAATTGGCTGTAATAACTGATTTTTCTGAACCCTTGGAGTGGATGGGCAGCCTTTGTGATGGCTCATCATAAATGTTGACTTACTGGTCCCATTTGAAAACAAACTGCTGAGCCATCTTAATGAAGCTGTCCTGCACTGTGCCCATGTTCCAAATAATTGAATTAAATTGAATATGAGTCCTATGTAATTACAATAAAATTTATTTGATTATATTCCCCGAAAGGAAGGTAGATATAAAAGGTTTCAGTAATTTTAAAGCTCCTTGCAATTTGTAGTTCTTACGTCTCTGTTAATTGTGAGTTTTGAAAAATTAATGATATTGGAAGTATTTCTGGAGTGCTTATGTCATCTTTTATCATGATTTTTTGGCAATATCCACTTAATTCCAGATCCTATTTATTCTTTTCTGAGGATGTTTGTGTACAGTGGGCCTGGGGAAGGTTGTGTAGCAACCTGTGACTGCAGACTGGAGATGGACCAAAATCAGGCAGTTTTTTCCTCTTGCATTTGAGATCCTAAACATTTTTAGTATTTTTTTTCTTACCATTCAATTGATTGTAAAAGTGAAAGCTGAACAGAGAAGAAAAGGAATCACCCTCTTAATGCATTTTTGTATTGGTCATCAGTTCTGCAGTGCTCCTTTATGGGTAATATCTGCAGATTTCTGTTCAGAATGGAACATATGGAACAAAACAAGTCAGAGGTTAAAGAAGGCTGTTTAGAAAGTTGTGAATTACTGTTAAACTGATGTGAGTAGTTGATTAAATTGTTGTGAATGTGTAAACTTTGAAAATTTGTACTCCACTGGTAGTTGAACTGGACCCATAATAATATAGTGATCAACAAAGTGATAATCAAAGTAAAACTTTAGGATAATGCAGAATAGGCCATGAGATAATTTCCTGGATAATATGTTACTGAATTCTATTAATAGATTTTTATTAAGTCTTCCCTAGTAACATATGTGTGCATTATCTGGTTCTAAAGTTAGAAAAACATGGCATTAAGATCCCAAATCTTGCTTTTTATAGTGAATATGCTGTTAGTGTAATAGATAAAAATAAAGTGCAGTAATAAGTTCTTGTAAAAGTAATGCTAATTCTGAGATACCATTTTCTTAACTGTTGAAATGGAAGCAACCAAAATATTTAAGGAAAACTGTCCAGCAGAATTTTTGAAATTATATTCATGGGAATGCCCTCTTTGCTATTTTTTCCTTTAATTGAATATTAAGTTCACGTGAAAACTTGGGCTGGCTCCAGATTTGAGTGAATTAAAGCTCCCTATCATGTCTGAGGCAGCATCAGCACTGGACATAATCTAGCACAGGGACTGAGCTTCTGCAGAGATTTAAAAATAGAGCACCAAGGAGGAAGCCCTGGAGCCACACTGGTTATGTGCACGTGTAGTGGTGTAAATAACATTCTGTCAAAATGACAATGAAACTGGATAGTAGCAAAGGTAAAACGAAAAAATTATTCTTTAAAAAAACAAAACAAATGAAAGCACAACCCACCATCTCCTAACTCTGCTCAAATGCCACCAAACTGGGCCCATTCAATCATCCAGCTCTAGCTTTCAACTTTTTTCCCATTGAAGGAAGATGAGGACCTGATCTGAGCTTTTCTAAAACTTGTGTTCTAGGAGGTAGCCTGAGTTAAGCAATTATGTCACAAACAAAAAAGAGTGGCTTTCTCTCTGTTATTCTTGTTGCATGATGAAAAACAAAGACCTGAATGCAGCCATGCTCACCAAAAAAAGTCAAACAAAGAATTAAATATATTTAATGGGATTAAATAAATTTTCTTTTAAAGTAAATTTTTTTCTGAATGTGTTTTTCTGTCAGTTTTGATATATGCCATGGGTGACAGAATTATTTTACCCTACCACAGGAAGGCATGCTGCTGAGCACAGGTACCTGCTGGAAAAAAGTAACAGAAATGGACACCACTGGGTGAATTCCTACTTATTCATATTACTAGGTTGTATAAAAAGTCTGTATACAAATGGGATTGGAAATTCTATTGAAAGGCCTTGGCTCAAAGGAGGATTTCATGCTTCTTTGGAGGATGGAACAGTTTCAGCAGTAGCTGAAAGAAGCATTTGCTTCTGGTGGTACAGTGTTTTGAGAAGTCCATGCTAGAGTGATTTGCTCTATTTTTTGTTTATTTTTTTAATAGGCAGTTTATATTCTCTGGCCATTGCAGTTCTGGTTGTGATTCACAGTGCTGTCCAGATGTCAAATTTATCTTGCAGAAGTGAAGCACTACTGACCTTGTGTTTGTAGTTCATAAAACTTTCGCTATCAATCGTTTATATATTTGGCATTTTATCTCAATTTTATGCAGCGTGTGGGCAGAAATATATAAATTTTATATGAGATGACATTCATTAGTATATATACTTGAGAGTTTTAATAAAGCATGAGTGTTGTAATTCAGTATAATCTGTGCAGTCTGCATGGCTTGAAAACCTCAAGCAAAATTTTTCATCCCAAAGTAAACATGAGTGAAAAAATAGACATCGATACATTTTTCCCATGGTATTTTAAAAATAATTAAAAGTTGGAACTGGCTGTTCTCTAGCAAAGTTTAAGTTCAACTTCAATAACTTGAATAGATTGCAATTTTAAGAATATTTTTCTTGAAAATCAGACTTGCATATTTATAATACTTTCACATTTATATATTACTAGATTTTCATATAGAATGGGAAATAATATTTTTTTTAAACTGATTTTATATATGGTTTCCCATATGTATGTTTGGACTCTGAAGGTAACCTGTTCATTTCTACTGACAAATGAAATATCTTTATGAATGTTAAAAAGTTAATTTTTTTCTTATATTTAAAATGCAAGTATTTTCAAGCCACTACAACATTACATCATCAAATAGTCATTATATTAGATCCACACTGATTATAAATTTCAAAGCCCAGTTCAGAAGTGCATGATACTTTTTTTCTCCCAAACAATGATAGTTGGTGATTCTGTATTAATTTATTGGAGAATAATCGTATTTTAAATATTGGGATTACAGAGCAAAGTTTAAACCAAACCAGGGAGTTGGTATTGGGACTAAATAAAGGACTCAGATGTAAAACAATGGCTTTACATTACTGAAGAAAGTAGGAGGCTGAGTATACTTGTTGTGGTTTGGTAACAAAGGGCTGAACTGGGATGTGGGTTTTGTTCTGACTAAATTATTTACCAATCACTGAAATCTGAAAGGAAGTTTGAACCCTTCTGGCTGACTGTCTCTGGGCAAGTTACCCACTTTTCCTGTTCCTTTCATTTTCACCAAAAATGAGAAAGTTTTAGGACAAAACACAGAATGTAGGAAGCGCCAAGTGATTTTGGATGTCTTTTTTTTTTTTTTTTTTGGTTGTGCAAAACTGAGGCTTTAGTACTGTCAGATATTCTACAGAATACAGGGAAATGGGATTTTTATATTCACAGTTGAACACTGTTGTTTATTAAAGACATGTTTGTGCTGGAGGTACATTCTCTCTTCAGATTACTGTTAATACACAATCTCTTAGGTCTATTAACCATTTTTCAGCCCTTAATGCTAACATTTAAATTCCTCCAGTTTGTATGTGTTTCGATAATGTTTGTAAGCAGGTGCTTGGAACAACTCTCTTGACAACAGCCTCTGATAAATAATAAATAATACTCAATAGTAAAATGAGGTGATTACTTATGTTTTAAGCTAACAATAGCTTTTTTCTCTTGCTTTAATTTTTCATCAGTGAGAGACTGAAAAACTTGTTCCCAAATGAATTAAAAATCCAAAAGCTTTCCACTTGTTCAAAGAGTTGTGGATCTAATCTATCACAATCAAGATGTATTTGCTCAAGTTCTAAAAGATTTGCCTTTAACAAACAGTGTTAGGAGTGAAACAGTGAAAGTGATCACCCCATCAGTTAAGGATTTGTCTTCTTCCTCCCATAAGACTGTTTTTCATTTGGAGATGCATCAGTGTAAATATCAAAACAAAAAAGCCTGTGTGAAGAAGAACGTGGCCTTTATTGTAAAATGAGTTGCCATATTCCTTCAGCAATTCCAAATATTGTTGGATTTATAATTTTTACATTTCCAAAGAGTAAGTTTGTTTTTCTAGCAGGTTTAGTTAGTGCCATTTGCAGCCAAGCAATTTCTCAGAACATGCTATGTGTTTAGTGGCTTCAGCAGTGAATTAGGGTTTGAGATCATGAAGATTAAGGAAATCTATTACACTTTATTGTAGTATTCTGAAATTACTTTGAAGTGAATCATTAGCAATGAGCATAACAGAGGTACAAAAATACTGGGCTAATAAAAAGATTGTCAGCATTCTTATTTTATAAGAATCTTGAAATAAAAATGCTGTATAGAACACACTAATGCAGACAAATATGAACAGACAAAATAGAACAGACAAATATGGATAATTTACAAATTGCTATTATAGTAGTTATTTTAAAAATAAAGTGAACATGTGTGATTTAAAGTAATTCAGTTTCATTTTAGTTTAATTTTACACTCAGTGCCAGCATTGGATGTTCTGCACAATGACGTTGCTTGCATTTGTGTCAGGATTGTCTCTGCTGTGAAGGCATGTCGAGGCTCACCCCCAGATTGGGGTGACCCTGGGTGGAGGTAAAGTCTCTCCTCCAACCTGGGCCTTCAAAGAAAGACTCTGTAGTCTTCAGTCGTCCGGTCTCAAGGCAGTTTATTGTGTGTTATCTCAAGGCACACACACTCCCTGGCATTCTCTCTGACTCCTTCTCCCTCTGCGTCTCCCTCCGTCTCTCTCGCCCAAGGGGCTGGTGCCATCTTTTATATCACACATTATGTATTAAATGTTTATAGTCTTTCCCCAATGCCTATCACCTATATTGAACAGTGACTTTTTACTCTAAACCAATCTGTGAGTGCCAACATCACCAAGAACGTGGAGGATAGGAAGGAGAAAGAAGGAGGACAGGGCACACCCAAATCCCTCCATCTTAGAACTTCTGACCCCCATGTACAAAACTCAGACCCCTCTGTACAAGGCTTAAAATCCCCCTGTACAGCACTTAAAAATCCTTCCTTTCACTTTGTGACTACTTCTACTATAATATCTAAACTTTTGTGATTTCTTGTTCTTCCTGCAAGGTTGGTAAATTGTTCCATGGGTCAAATTCAAGACCACAGGGGTTTCTGGCTGCCTGCCAGGGTCTCAGAGGCTTCTGACCTGGAACATCCAAGAGTGTCTGAGGGACACCTTGGGTTCCAACAAAGGCAGATTGTCCCACTCTACAACCACTGCTCTGGATGTGACTTTTTGCAGGGATGGGATTTTAGCCCACTTGCTTTGTTCTTCCCTTTGCCTCCTTTTGGCTCTAGAGCCATGTAGGCTGGCAAGATCTGCTTCCCTGAGTGCAGCCCCCCTAGGGAGCTCTGACCCATCCTGGGTTCTGTTTGTTCTGTACAGAACCCATCCTAAGTTCTGTACACCCTGCCCTCTCTGCCCACCTTGGCCTCTCCAGGTCACATCTGTCATAAAATCTTTTTTTCGTTAGAACTACAGAACATTGAAACCTGAGTGAATTATTATAATTGTGTCATAAAAGAGAGCTTGAATTCACAGAGCAAGCAGGAGTCTGAGATGTCTCCTGTGCCCACAGGTTG